>NC_137231.1:21094863-21599863 GCF_949987685.1 Ammodytes marinus | reverse complement strand
GAAGGGGTCGCTTAGCAGACCTGGGATCAGGAGATGGGAGGCTGGTAAGTGAGCTGCAATCATTTGAGCAACATATACAGTCAAATATGCGCAAATCTTACTGTGAAACTGCAGCGTTGAAATCTGAGTGTGCTGTGTATCCTGTTGTAAGGTACTGTAGTTGCATCATCAGGTTTGATTTTTTTCATAGGTGTTTGCTGCCTCTTCTGCTGGCTTCCAGTGCACAGGGTTTGAGATTAACTCTATTCTTGTGGCCTATGCGAGAAACAAGGCCCGCTGGACAGGAATGCCCCCCAGCCAGGCTACCTTTGTTAAAAAAGACTTCTGGGAGGTATGGCGCCATCACAAAGCAATTGCTTTCCAAAACCTGATCAAAGCTGTGTTACATTACGTTGTTTGTGTCTTTCATCTCTTATAGACTGATTTATCTACGTACAACAATGTGACAGCTTTCCTTGCTCCAGGAATTGTGAGTTTGCCTTCCTATGAAGACTCATTTCTTTCCCTTCCTGTAGATATTTTGATTGCAGCATAAGTCACTAGCTTACATTTAATAGTTAAGCCACTAACGTAGCCTGTTGGTTTGCAGATGGAGGTGCTGGGTGAGAAGCTGTTGAAAGAGCTCCCTGATGATGCGCGTGTCATCGCTTGTCGTTTTCCCTTCTCCAACTGGCCATGCCAAACATCGGTCGGATCCGGTCTTGACCAGACTTTTGCTTATGACATGAGCAGTGTGCGCTCACACCTGACGACAAGCGCACCTAACACAGTGTGTGTTGAATAAGTCACAGCCTCCTGGAGGGTTTTTGTTTCCCCAGCACTGTCATTCTCTACAGCACTGAAGCCTCTAGAGACTTTTCTGTTCACATTTACCAGAAATAAACAACACGTTTGATTAAAAGTAATTAACATGCAAGGAAAATACATTTTGAGCATGCATGAACACCTCAAATTGGTGATATCTAACAGTTATGAGCTATGAAAAGGAACAACCTTTTTTGAAGGTTGTCTTTGAACACTGCAAGATAGAGAGGAAGACGCCAACAAAGCAAGATGTCAGGTTGATTTGACATTTGTTCTGTCTTTGAGCTGCCAAAACAGCCTTTTGCTGTATTGCTGACAATTTTATTGCATACTGCTACCTAGTGTATGGTACATGCACACCAAGGGACGGGTTATGTTCTCCAAGACCATATGGAATATGTAACTGAGTAGAGAAGTAGACACTTTGGTCCGAGAACCATGGTTTGTGTAACCCTTTGTTTGTTAGCAGTAACATTTCAGAGATTTCAGTAAAATATTCGTATTACGAACAATTTCTGGCTTTGATTTTATTTTAATAGAGACTAAATGCTTCAAACATTTACTTTTGTTACTATATTTTGCTGTCTGCATGGTATTACAACTGAAGCTTTTGCTGTCACACCTGCAGTGAACAGTAGGGTGATACTGTTCTCATAGGTTAGAGCAGGGGTGTCCAAACTTTTTTCACTGAGGGCCACACACAGAAAAATCTACGAAGGGCCGGGCCACTTTGCAAAAATAACACATTTAACAGGACATGTAGCTGCTCTGATGTTTAGTTTCATAGTGTCTTCGTAAATTGTAATCCTTCTTCACGGCAACACTTTCCTTGCACATTAAACAGACACATTCCCCCTCTTGTTTATATGCCAATGATACACCCAGTGTTTTCTGCCTTTGCGTCCAATGTCCAGCAGGGTGAAAATATTATCCAGCCGAGGTCCCGACCCTCCTAGGGGTGTCCGGGGGTATGCCCCCCCGGGAGATTTTTTAAAGTTTTTAAAGTGAAATGCTTGAATCTGGTGCACTTTGAGAGGGAAATTAAGAGGCTAAATCGGAAGAATTTTGTATGAAAAAAAAAAAAATGGAAAGCTATTGGAGAAGGACACATAGATTTTCCATAATAATATTAATTTAAAATAAAATATTATTCAGGGTCCTCTGGGATGGGCTTGTTGCTCTTTTTCTTTTATGGGACATATTTCTCAGTAATATAATGAGTGCATTTAAATTATTTAAAAATTAAAAGCGCCATATTACATTAGATTTTTAAAATATGCCACGGGCCAATCAATCAGTGTTTGACACCCCTGCACTAGTGGGTTAACTAAGAAATGCAAAAAAAAAAAAAAAAAAAATTTTTTTTTTTTTTTTTTTTTCAAAGGGCCATATTACATTATATTTTTAAAATCGGCCGCGGGCCAATAAAAAGCGGGCCGCGGGCCGCAGTTGGCCCGCGGGCCGTAGTTTGGACACCCCTGGGTTAGAGGTTATATTACACATGGTATCCAAGATCTCCACCTGAGGGTGCTGGTGCTCCAAATTGAGTTTGGTGCAAAAACACAGGATGAGGTGAGCCTAGTAGAATACAGATCATGTTTATCCTCTGCATAGTGGATATTCGATCGATCAAATGCATCAGTCTTCCAACACCTTGAGTTATATTTTGCACTAATCTATAAAAGGCCCTTTCACCTTCCTCGATTCCATGAACGAAATAGGTAACATGTCTGATTTGTATTATTATTATGGGTTTTTCGGAGGATCATGCATATGAATCCTGAGTATTTTTAAAGTATTACATTTCAGAATCCACACAGGCCGTTTTATGTGCTTTAGATTTCATGTCTGTGCCGTCATCATAATCAACATCTATGTTCAGTTCATGCAAGGCAATCAATATCAGGCAGAGCTCATGTCACACCGTGACGTCAGAGAGAGGGCGGCAGACAGCGGGGTGGGGAGGGTGCCAGAGTATAAAGCCTGGGAGACGGACTCTCCGGGCTGCATTCTGAGTAAGCTACCGTAATAACCACGTCTTGATGGAAGTGCAGAACAATATAGTGCCCCAACAGACAAACAGCAGCAGCATGTGTGAATCTACGCAGAGGTCCGGCGAACCTCGCCGAAAGAGAACAGATGAGCGCAGTGCGCCCTCTGAGATGGCCAGGATAATCACCGATTCTGCCACTGGGAAGTGCTACTGCCGTGGGAAAGTTTTGGGAAAGGTAGCGCGAGCTTCTTTATCAGTTGTCGACTTTTTTTTACTTGGATATACCCCCGTAATCCGGAGACACGGAATGTTAACAGTGTTTTTCCTCTTTCTAGGGAGGGTTTGCCAAGTGCTATGAGATGACCGACCTCTCCACCAGCAAAGTTTATGCAGCCAAAATCATCCCGCATGCGCGCGTGTCCAAACCTCACCAACGGGAGAAGGTAAGCGCAACTCCGGTGCGTTTATGGAATGTTTTCACAAAATTGCCTTTCAGTTATAATTGAACGTTTTGTCTCTTTCCCTCCGCTAGATTGACAGAGAAATTGAGCTGCACAGATTACTGCACCATAAACACATTGTGCACTTTTATCATCATTTTGAGGACAAGGAGAACATCTACATCCTGTTGGAATACTGCAGTAGAAAAGTAAGTGCTAGGCTATTCTTAAGTTTCCAACCACTGCACTATATGCTTGACAACTGCTGTGTTATACATTTTTCTAACAGCTGCATTGCACCTATAGTCAATATGGCAGCACCCATGTAGCCTAGTATTCTGAGTCTGACCCCCTACTATAAAGTATTGTTGTAATTGATTGTATGGTTATCCAGCATATAACGGTTTTATGAGTTTAAAGAAAACCATCAATATGTTAAGGTCATCTGCACAGAGGAAAACAGCTCTTTAATCCTTTTCTTCTGTATGTTTATCCTTTTTGCAGTCCTTAGCCCATATCTTGAAGGCTCGCAAAGTGCTTACTGAGCCAGAGGTGCGTTATTATCTACGACAGATTGTGTCTGGACTGAGGTACCTGCACGAACAAGACATCCTTCACAGAGACTTGAAACTTGGTAAGTAATCTTTATGCCCCATTGTGCACAATTGTCAATATGGTATTATTATTTGTCTTTATTATTATTTTTATACCAATGCTCCTCTTCCTCCTCTTGCTTTTTCTTTAATCATTTCTTCAGAGGGTCAGTGCATTATCGAGCCTTTGATCCTGGGTTGAATATCAAATGCTTATCATCTCATTCTCTTTCTTCCCTTCCCTTCAAGGTAACTTCTTTGTGAGCGAGTCGATGGAGCTCAAGGTCGGGGACTTTGGTCTGGCTGCCAAGTTGGAGCCGGCAGGGAACAGGAGGAAGACGATCTGTGGAACACCCAACTACCTGTCCCCTGAGGTTCTCAACAAGCAGGGCCACGGCTGTGAATCAGACATCTGGGCCCTAGGCTGTGTCATGTGAGTAGGCCAACCGTCAATGTATCATTCGCTACTTCAAAGGTTTAGTAATGCTAATAAATAGTGTTTGATTGTTATTATTTAGTCTCTGGATCCATTTCAACAATCGCAATATAAAAGAAGAAAATGTATTAGAGAAACACACATGAGTGAAGGGAGCAACCTTAGACCTTAGAATATACACAAAAGTAGTGCAAGGACACAGCAAATAAGAATTGTAGAGACAAGTTGTACCATATAAGCAGAATGCAAAATTAAATGAAATCTGAACAAACTAGAATACTGTTCTTGGAAATAAAATAATAATAAAACAATAATCACTGATATGAAATAGAATAGTGTGGAATAAAACTAATACAAAATATGTATATGCAATATGTAGCTACGATGTAAATTATGAGTTAAGACTAGTTAACATTATAAATGTCAATTATACGATTTGTTTGCCTACAATCACGCGTTATATATTTCATTGGAAATCGGCTCACTTTTGCCCTTCTGTCCTGCTCCCAGGTACACCATGCTGTTGGGCAGACCACCGTTTGAAACCACCAACCTGAAGGAGACATACAGGTGCATCAGAGAGGCGCGTTATTCCCTGCCCTCCTCTCTGTCGCCACCAGCTAAGCAGCTAATTGCCAGCCTGCTCGCCAAGATCCCCGAGGACAGGCCCAACCTGGACCACATTCTGAGGCATGACTTCTTCACACAGGTAAGACACAGTTTATTGTATTCTCTCTCTCTCTCTCTCTCTCTCTCTCTCTCTGTCTGCTCCACTATCTGGCCGTCTGTCACTGTAAAATGTCACGTCGTAGGAGGAGAACAGCGACCCTCTGCCCACCAAGCTGCACACTGACCCACTTTCTTGATCCCCTCAACAGGGCTTCAGTCCAGAGCGTCTGTCGGCGAGCTGTTGCCATTCAGCACCAGATTTTCACATCTCCAGTCCAGCCAAGAGCTTCTTCAAGAAAGCTGCCGCCGCGCTCTTCGGTGGCAAGAAAGACAAGGTCAAATACTACGAGACTCTGAGTGAGTATTACATAAGCCATGGTGAAATGCCACTTGTCAGTCACCACCAGCCCAATTGTCACTCACTTAGTCAAATGGAGTCTTCGAGAGGCATTGCGATTGTTATGTCACATTTTTTATCCTAGGCAGCTCTCATGTCACCTGGTTTAAAAGGTCAAGCTCTGATTATTGGGTTGCTGTCGTTGCCTTTTAACAGATAAGTTAACCAAAGAGGAAGAGGAGATCTACAAACTGCAGCATGACCTGGAGAGAACCGTCATCAGCCAGCAACAGAACCAAAATATTTCTGAGGTAAGAAGCAATATTATTCAACACAAAACCCGGATATGTGCAAGAAGAGTGTAGGTGATGTTGCAGGAACATTATTCATCCAGACATTACATAAATGGGCACATCCTATTTAGAGTTAGCATGTTGAGGAGAATCCAATGAGTCACACAGTTGAAGCACAGTTTGAGAACAAAGTGAAATCACTTCACTTTCAACCTTTCATAGCCAAGCGCTCTGAATCTGTGCGTGACCATAGTGAGTCATAGCCGGAAAGGCATGATCTAAACTCTGCAGATTGTAACCCCTGTCGTCACTGATTTTCCCACCTCAGAATGGAAGTGTACTTCCGCCATCTGCCGAGAGCCCCGTTGCCCCGGCAACAGAGAGCCAGTCCCCGACGACGACGCGAGATACCATCCGTCTGATCGTCAGGGGGAGTCTGGGCAGCTGCAGCAGCAGCAGCGAATGTGAGTTCACCAGCCTGCTTACACACACGCTCAGACACACATTGATTTCTTTTTTATAAAACCCTTGTGTGATTGTATTAACACACAGGGGAATTTGATAAGTACATCAATGATAGAGAATTTTGTATTGTACCGATATATGACATCCAGCTTATTGACACCCTGTTGTTGTTGTTGTTCCTGAAGGCCTGGAAGACGGCCCCACAGGGAGCGTGGCTGATACTGTCGCGAGCGTGTTGAGGGGATGCCTGGAGAATATGCCCAAAGGTGAGTCAACTTGAGGCAAAATGAATTGCATTGTCGTGAACTGTGCATGTAGTTGTCGATTTAGATAATTCCACATGGAGAGCTTTCATGACACAGCTGGGGCTCATCATTTGGGTTTGAACTTGAAACTATCTTAAGGACACAGATAGAATGCCCAGGTCCATGTTTGGTGCTTTTTGCCTTCGAAAGATACACTCCCTGACTTTTTGTTAACACACGCACACTTCCTCCCAACTCATTGTTGACGTCTTAGGACCTTTAATTGCAGGGATTACAGTGAAGTTTCAGTGAACCCTGCAGACTCATTTGAAGTTTAGTTTAGCTCTTTCATGTAAGGAATGCATACTTAGGGTTTGGCGTTTCTTTATGTCTTTCTGTAATTGTTCTCTAACCCTCATCCTCTGCGTTCTCACCCTGCAGCTGACGACATTCCTCAAGGCTCAAACAGCTGCACTCTCCAATGGGTGACTAAATGGGTGGACTACTCCAACAAGTACGGCTTTGGCTACCAGTTGTCTGATCACACTGTGGGAGTTCTCTTCAACAACGGCACTCACATGAGCCTCTTGCCAAACAGAAAGTATGCACCATTCTATTGCCTTCACACTACTCCACCTTCACTTTAAAAAAGAGTTATTAGTCACTGCGTATAATGGAGATGGCTTGTTAAAGCACGCTGGTAGTACCTAGAGCGACTTTGAATAACCTGTTATAGGTTGTTGAAATGAGTGCCAAAACGTAGGGATGGGTTGACTTGTACAATTGGAGCACTTAAATCATTAAATATTTCTTTACCAGAAAAATGGAAAAAAAAGTAATTTTCCATTTCAGCCAAAAGAAAAAACATTACTCATGTTCTCGCTGATGCTGCATTTGTTTTCAGGAAAGGGCAAGCAATGTTCTCAGTCAAGAATACAAACTAGATTTGAAATGTCACAGGCATCTATTATCAGTGTTTGGTTCTTGTTGTTCGATGAGTATTTGTTTACCTGATGGGTTGCGTAACTCTTTGTTTATCTCCTTCTCTCCCTCTCTTCAGGACCATTCATTACTATGCAGAGTTGGGCCAGTGCTCTGTTTTCCCCACTTGCGAGGTTCCTGAACACTTTGTGGGCCAAGTGACTGTGCTCAAGTACTTTTCCCACTACATGGAGGAGAACCTCATGGACGTAAGTGTACATCTCAAATCCTCCACTCCCTACTTCTGTAATCCATATCTCTCTTGCATGTATGCGTCTTTTGTCTTCACCGTCCCTTAGAGCATTAGAAACGGTGTCTTTTCAAGTTGCAGCTTGTCTAACTCTTATGTTTTTATTTTTTTACTCTTTTGCTTTCTCAGGGCGGGGACCTGGGCAGCATGACAGATTCACACATGCCCAGACTCTACCTGCTGCAGTGGCTCAAATCCGACCGCGCCCTCATGATGCTATTTAACGACGGCACTTTCCAGGTAAACACGTATAACCGTTGCTGGGCATGCTCAGTGGAGCAATGTTTTGGGTGCAGTTCAGAACACGGTATTCAGGTCAACGAGGGAGGAGGGTTAGAGTGGAAAAACGTGCAAGAAAATGATCTTTCGCCAAAAAAAAGTAAGAGTGAGAATGGACTCATAAATAAACACATTTTTTATTTTTTTCACCTCCATAGATCAACTTTTACCACGACCACACCAAGATCATCCTGTGTTGCCAGAGGGACGAGTACATGCTGACGTACATCAATGAGGACCGCGTCTCCAAAACCTTCAAACTCAGCTCCCTGCTGACGTCGGGCTGCCCCACTGACCTGCGTGAACGCATGGTGTACTCCCTCAACATGCTTCTGCAGAGGTCTAGCTAAACCCACGACAATGTGTTGTTGGACAGTGCTAAACAGACAGACGGACGATCAACTGCTGCTGCAGTGGAACCAGGATTCGGAAATAAGGATCCGTGCGAGGAAAGACAAGCTCGAGGATGGACCTGTGAAAAGCAAATTAACATTGCTGCTCTGTTGCTGTCCGTCGTGACTCAGCTGAGGTGCAGATGAAAAAAATAATAATACGAACAGAGTCTGTGGATGGGGGAAGTGAAATGTAGCACAAGGACAGTGGATGGTTTAAAGGGCTGATTTGTATTGTGTTTGTTAAGAGGAGAGACTGAGAGTGTTGGAACAAGTATGTTGGTACGAATGTCAACCCTCAGATGTGAAAAGAGGGAGCGAAAAGAGGGACATTTGGAACAGAAAAACAAACGCTGGGCTGGCACCAGCTTAAATGTGTACAGTTCAGTTGATGCTGTCTTAAAGAGACAATCCATAAACTGATGCTCTGAATGTAACCAGAGCTAGACTGTGGGTTATTGTAAATGATGTACTGTCTATGTCTCAGACAGTGTGTGTGTGTGTGTGTGTGTGTGTGTGTGTGTGTGTGTGTGTGTGTGTGTGTGTGTGTGTGTGTGTGTGTGTGTGTGTGTGTGTGTGTGTGTGTGTGTGTGTGTGTGTGTGTGTGTGTGTGTGTGTGTGTGTGTGTGTGTGTGTGTGTGTGTGTGTGTGTGTGTGTGTGTGTGTGTGTGTGTGTGTGTGTGTGTGTGTGTGTGTGTGTGTGTGTCTTTTAAAAACTGTGATTTGATCTCTTAACTCAGCACATTGAGCTGGGAACCAGAGGTGTGATTTGATGGAGGAGAGCAGGTGGAGAGAATATCATTTAAAAAAAGAGAGATGATCCCTTAAGAGCCATTATCACCTTGGTAGAAAATGTTCTATGTAACTTATTATGTAAAACAAAAGAAAAAAGTGCAGTATTTATTTATTTAATAATAAAGAGCATTTTCTAAAAACAAAGTACTTGTCCTTCTTGTTGAGTGTTTTTACCCATTTTCTATTTCCAAGAACACAGAACAGTGTTGTCTCTGTCTACCCAAATACGTAATGAGATGTATTATAGGCCTACTGTTATTTCATTTGCGGAGTGTGCCCTTAGCCCTGGTAGGCTATTTAAGTTTGTTTGTTGTAAACCTGAAAATGAACTCCTTTTTCGCTGTTTATGCACTGTAAGCTTTGGTGAGAAGTAGATTAAACTTAATTACATTTTCATATCTGTGCACTGGTCCAAGTCAAAGTAAACATTTTATCTTGAAACGGTTTGCAACAGGAAATGGGCGCACAGAGAAAGATGAATTCACGATAGAGGTTAGCCTATGTTTACAGTGAAGTCCTTGAGCACTTTGGTTTAAAGGCCACCCCGCCCTTAGTTGTGTGTTCTTCTGCAGTGATAAATGGATGATGGCAGAGATGACTGACTGTTCAAAACACACACAGGCACACGTTAGGCTACTTTGCAAGCAAACTGGGTCAGCAGTGAACCAATAGGCCAACCAGATGGGTCGAAATATGTAAAGGAAGCCAGTCTAACAGAGAACATGATGCACCCAGAAGGAGAAACACACTCAGTGCGTTTACATGCAGACTCATAATCGGATAACTAAACGAATAAGACTTCAACAGGACTTTTAAACTGCATGTAAACACCTTTAACCGATCTACTTCGGACACAAATCGGCACAATAACGGACAAGAGAAGTCGGATAAGAACACCTAGATAATTTGTTCATTGTCGGCTTTCTCTCTGCATGTATACAGGGATCGGATATCGCATATCGGACTTCTCGTTCTGTGCTTGTGTGCCTGCGCGTGATAGGCTACACCATGGGTTATTGACGGAAGGGAACCGGACGTGGCTCTAAAACCACTTGTTGAAAGCATGGTTGAAAGGGCTACAGCGCCACCTAGCATAGTGGAGACAGCCATGCATCGGACATTTATCCGATTTCTGAAAGGCCATGTATACTCAGACAAGTGACACGGTCCGTTCGATTGTCTAGTTCGATATATGTGATAATCCAATCTAGTTGTGCCATGGAAACGCACTGACTAATACAATGAGAGACTTTGTCATATTATGTTAGCGATTGCATCAGAGCTTTTGAGTCTAAGTGTCTACAATCATTCCTCGACATCCTTGCACATGGACTCACTGTAGCCATGGAAACGAGCATCCACTGACCAATTTGGGCGAGAGTCGGAAATCAATTGAAGCTGCTCAAAAGACAATGTGGCACAGCTTGTCCTCGCTGAAAGCCAGAGCTCGCATACTGACATAGTGGTGCTTCAAATGGTAACTTTTGTGTTTTGCTTCCGATTTGCTCCCCCCCCCCACTGCTCTCTTCTCTTTGTTCACCAGTGTGAGTGTTCCCGGAACACCCCTTAACCTTACCGAGATTATGTAATGATGCAAGTTGAACTTGCTCGTTTTGAGTCATCTCTTCACTTGTTCACTCAAAATATCTGTGCTCCTCAGAGTTCAATAATGAATAGCCTACAAGGAGACCGATCAGGAATTATTAATGACGACACCTCCGGGTCTGAGTGCGCTTGTTTTTGACACTAATGGCCCCTGGAATGGATGCCGCCTCGGTCAGATGGAAATAGATTTCGTTGTTGATGGCTTTTTAGGTTTTTATGGCTTTCTTAAGGGGCATATCTCTACCCCTGGTCCCTACATCTGGACAGAAGTGCAGAATCTCCATCGGATGGATGCAATGGGTTGAGACAAATTAGTTACAGACTGCTGACTCCTTCCCAAGAAAGCATGAGGAAAAGTGGCAGTTTCTCTGAGGTCATATAAGTGAAACCCAAATTGGATGTGGATTCGGCTCCCATAATGATCACTGTAAGCGGAACATTCAGGTCGGCTTAGGATCTCATGTGAGTCAGCGAATGTTAGCCGATCAGCTTAAGTGGCCTCATGGGAACTTTCTACATATCTGGGAGCATAAGGCGTAGATACAATTAAAAAATGTAGAAAACCCCTGTGGAGTTGAAAAAGCTAAGAGTGCATGTTCACTTGATGCTGCTCAAAAGATGGTCACTTTGGTGTGAGAAAAGAAAAATATTACGACTGCTAGTTTTCCGTAGGCTATCACCAACACAAAGCTGCTCCTCTGTAATGCCACGTTGACGGTGGGAAATGTCTTGCGCGTGCAGACAGGCTTAGCTCTGCGATGAGCATAAGCTGCAGCGACAACAAGGATCATTTCACATCAACTTGTATTAAAGAGTTCTCTGCAGGCAGAACAGTGAGTCAGTTTGGCATTCAAAGTTAGAGTAGGCACATTCTGACATAAAAAAGAAAAGAAAAAAACATTAATTTGATATGTGCACACACTGGGATGCACTTGGGGGATTATAAAGCCGTTGCATATCAAATGTCAGCACTCCTCCTCCTACGATGTGGCCAAAAACAGATGTACTGTGGAGGGAGCTGGGATGTCTGTAGCGTTGCCCGTTCTCTTCTGTAGTCTCATTATCGACCGAAGATGAGCAATGTGCAGCACTTAGTTGGCTGTTGTAGTCTTACAAAGAAAACATATTGCCTGAGTATGTCCCAAGCATGTCAGAAAGTAGGTGTGTGTGTGTGTGTGTGTGTGTGTGTGTGTGTGTGTGTGTGTGTGTGTGTGTGTGTGTGTGTGTGTGTGTGTGTGTGTGTGCGTGCGTGCGTGTGTGTGTGTGTGTGTCTTTACACATGTCATCAGCAGAGAAAAATGTGCAGTCCTCTTCCCATCATTCCATTATACTAACTACCAGGCACGTGGTTTAAAGGCTGTTGAAGCAGAGCAGTTTGGAATCACTAAATCTGATAAAATTAAGGCATTTAGCAAAAAATCTGTGAAGTGTGGCAGGTGCTAGAATACAGCCCTGCCTTGTGGAGGAACAACACTCCAGAGGCTTCAAAGCAACGTATCAATCCTGTGACTCACAGAAGAGATAGGAGGACAAAGCGAATCCTACATACTGCACTCGCACAAACGCACACACGCACACGCACACGCACACACACACACACACACACACACACACACACACACACACACACACACACACACACACACACACACACACATACATACAGTATATACAAATACACACCATCTCCCTTCGGATTTAGGTGGGGCTGCATATGCTCAACAAGTTATCAGTTGAATGTTAATGTTCCACTCCGGGTTCCAATTGTCACTGCTAGATACACAAGTGTGTAACTACAATACAATATGTAAATCCTGTATTTTCATAAAGATATGTGTTAAAGGCATTGCTAGCACATGCACAATTATTGACAAAAGGTTATTACATTGATTCAGTATTACAGTTTCCATACACACTTTAGTGGCAGAAAAAAGAATATCCAAAATAAAGATTAGCACACTTGAGTAAAGACTGGTTAGCTATTCCAACATCTAACTTATTCAATCTACACATTCATTTAGTTTGAGAAGTTTGTACCACTTTGAACAAACTTTATAGAAGTCTAAAGTTAATTCAGAGAACTGAAACCGAAAGGTCTGTGACACAGCCCATGCACCGTTGGCATTTCTCTGAGCCCACAGTAACAATCCTTTGTTCGGTAAATGCCAAAGAGAAGGATATCCAAATAGCTGTTCTCCCAGCATGCACTGGGCAGATGCAGGGGCGGACGAACGGACTGTGATGCGTCAGGGAGAATGATTTACTTTTATGGTGTCGCCTGGAGGCAGATGAATCTCTTAAACTCTTTGATGATGCTTCAGAAAGCTGGCATGTCAGGACAAAAACGCGTACAAAAATTTTCAAAGCAGCTAATGTTGAAAGAAAATAATTTAATAGATGTTTCCTTTGAATGAAGATCAATTTATGTTCAACTAAAAGTTGTGTATGGCAGACAAACACATCTCCATTCTTTGTGAACTAGCCCTATCCAACCAAACAGAGGAGCCATGGCATTCTCATGTTGTTACTTGCATGCTCAACGTTCACACGGAAGCAAGAAAAAAATATTCACCTCTCAATACGCAGGAGTGATTGCTTTTAAAATGGCTGAAAAGTTCTATCATTTAAACCAGGGGTTTTCAAAGTGTGAGAGAGTGAGCCCCCCCTCAGAGAACAAATTTCAGCGGAGCCCCCCCCCAAAAAAAAAATTATTATTTTACAAATTTAAACATGTTTTTGAAACATTCTAAACATTTTTGTGCGTTTTTAAACACATTTAATACATTTTAACATCTTAATCCAGTGTTTTAATCCTTCTTCCTTTAAGCATGGATAGTAGTGACTGAGTGTGCATCGGAGTGAGAAAGATAGGCAGACAGACTTGCCCAAATTATTGACTAGTTAAATGTCATTCACACACCCAGTGTTTTTTCGCTAGTGCCTCCAATGTCCTGCTGGAGGAGAATAGTAGCCAGTGGAGAACCAGACCCTCCTATGGTGGTCCGGGGGTATGCCCCCCCGGGAGATTTTTGGGTCTGATGAATTAGAAGCTATTGAAGAAGGACACATGGATTTTCCATAAAAATATTAATTTAAAATAAACAAAATGTATGCAGGGTCCTCTGGGTTGGGCTTGGTGCTCTTTTTCTTTAACGAGACCTATTTCTCTGTAACTTACTGAATGCATTTAAATGCAGTGAGGGGAACGAAGCAGAAGAACTTGTGTCCAGCTATGCAGTGATCTTAATATAAAAAATATATATATATTTTTTTACATATTCATCCGCGCCCCCCCTGCCATAACCCCGCGCCCCCCTTGGGGGGCGCGCCCCACAGTTTGAAAACCGCTGATTTAAACAACTGATGGCTGTTTCACTGCAATCACATCCGTCTGTACAACGCACACACACACACACACACACACACACACACACACACACACACACACACACACACACACACACACACACACACAAACTATGTGCTCTCATTCATGACAAATCTCTGCCTGCTTCAGCATGAAAACAAACAGAAAAAAAAGATAAAAAGGTAGATGCCACGACTCTGTCATGAGGGGGTATGGGCCATGTTTTGGGGGATTTGTCTGACAGCCCAATCCATAAGCCAATCAATGCATCATCTCTGATGACGGATCGACAGTCTCCACTTGCTCTCTCATTGAGCTGAGTGGGAGACACACTACTGTTTCCATGGCGACAGGTATTCTCATCCTCGCCCGCACGTAAACATCCAGCTGCAATGCATTTGTCTGTTCCCTGCTAGTCACTTTGTATTGCGTGCACACCGCCTCGGCTAAACGTGATCAAGTGAACATTTGTAACAGTGATTATTTTATTCAGACATAAATAGTCTTCCGCTTTGCACGCACGGAATTGAAACCATTCAACACCCATCATTACAAAATGTTACTCCCCAGATACACACAGGAAGTGGCCACCAAGGGCTGGACTGGCCATCGGGCGAACCGGGCAATGCCCGGTGGGCCGGCAGGCATTTTGGGCCGGGCCGGGTCAATAAAAAAAATTATTAATTTTTTTTTTTTTTTTTTTTTTTTTTTTTTTTTTTTTAATGGACCCTCGGCTGTGTGACTCGGCCCGGCCCTTCCCTCTTGGGAGTGCCATGGACATATAAATGTGCGTGCAGGCTGTCAACTTCACCTGAAAGTTAAATAAAACTTTGTCCCAGGCCATTACTCATTATGATAGGTTCTAGGCTGGGCCTGGCCCAATCACACACACAGCAGAGGGCCGCCCATTCAGAGGCTGCATTGAATTGTATTGTCACGCATTCAACTTCTACTCGGTAATTATGAGCATCTGACGATGGTCAGTTACGTTCAGGGCCGTCGGACTGCGGACAGGCTTGGGGGGCCCAAGGCAGAGGGGGACTGCACCCAAAAAAATTAAAACACATATTTATTTATTTATTTTATTTTTTTTTACTGGCTCAATATAGGCCCCTGATCTTTGAAGGCCCAGAAAAATGTTATTTAGGAAAAAATAAAATAAAATCAGGGGCAGTAAATTTGTTATTTTTTAAATAACATTGTTCGGGGCTACGAAGATCAGGGGCCTATATTGGGCCATTAAAAAATACAAACAAATGGAAAAAATTCCCGAAGCTGACTGGATTTTTTAAACATGTACATTTCTTCTTTCTGCTTTTTGGTCATTCTGTGTCTATAAATTATTCCAGAAAATAGTACTAAATAGCTTACATAGGAAACAGATGATTTAGCCTTAGTTTTCTCCTCAAAGTGCACCAGATTGATGAATTTTACTTTAACATTTAAAAAAAAATCTTCCGGGGGAGCATTCCCCCGGACCCCCCTAGAAGGTCCAGGGTCCACGACACAGTCTCCCAAATTCCTGTGAGAAACACTGTGTGTATGCATGTTTATTAAGAGCCATTAGACCAGGGGTTGTGTTCAAGGACGCGTAATGATTTGGTCATTCATCAATAGAAACATTGTGTTGTTATCTGGCTCAGAGAGGGACCAGTCACTCATACGTTTTGGACTGTAGACAAACATAGCTTTTACATGTTTGTATTGTAAGACCGCCTCTCAGAGGGCCCATCAGGACTTCCTGTATAGGGGGCCAGAATTTGGTGCAACGCCCCTGCCTCCGCATATCGTATAAATAATCATGGTGGGCTGCCATGGCCAAAAATGCCAGGGCCGATTTTTTGTCCTAGTCCAGCCCTGCCACCAAGGTCAAACCCTTGCAAAATTACTTTGCGATCCAAACCATATTCTCACAATCATGTTTTATTCCAACAATTTGTTTTTGCCTCACTATCAATTAACTTCAAGCACCACAAAATCACCAAAAGTAATTCAATAATCATCAACAAAATAACATGTAATAGGTATGATGAGAAGAGAAAGATAACTCATCAGTGGTATAAATGAAACATCTGTTCATAAGTGTCAAATTGGTCTTTTTTCAGCTGCTGGAATTCATGGTCAAAAAGGGGAGTTGGTGGGCTCTTTTTTTATTATTTTTTTACAAAATCAGATTTTCCTGTTTATTATAGAAATAATGGGTGGCAGCTGCTGCCATTTATTTAATGAATGATTGAGAACGAGTGAATAAACCTTCAACTAGCCAAATGTGGCACAATAACTGTTGAGGAACTGTCATTTCATTTACTGTTAACCATGGAACAGGACAAAAGCTGTTGTCACTGTTTGTATTCTTTTCAGAGGAAGTGAACAGGAACACATCCTACTGGATATCCTCTGTTTTGTACGGAGGATGAAATGAGAACAATAGAGCAGATGAGATTAGGTTATGGAAGGAGAAGAGGGAGACGGACAACAATGAAAACCCTTCTATAATAATAGGACGTATAAGTGCAATAGTGCAGAGAGGGTTGAAAGTAGATGAGAAAAGACAAGTTAATAAGCAGCTTAACAAATGATTATGTTAATTATGACCTGTGGGACAATTAGAAGTGAAAACCCGAACAGCAACACAGCAGACATTGTGCGAAATAAACTGACAAGCTTAAAATGTATTTCAATCCAGCGACATGCAGGTGGCATTGTTGATGTTATACATCTGATGTCATATTGCTGATGTCATGTGTGATGTCATGCTCAAGGGGTCCCAGGATAAATCCCCAAAGAGAAATTTGGTTTGCAGCCATGGTGACTAATTTTCTCACACATCATGGACGAACGACACAAATTGATTTCTGACGAGAACAAAAGCACTTTGACAGAACAATAATAATAAAATAAAATATTTAAAAGCCCAACTAACATGAAAAACATTTGATAAAAAGAAACCTATTTTGAGACCCACATCCTAATAAAATATAACCTGAACAAAGACTACATGGATACCAGTTCTCCAACCAATATAACTTCTATATCTAAAATACATGTACAAAGGGGTTTGTTTTGGTTCTGCAGGCTCTATTTGAACATCCATATAAGGACTTGTTTGCCTGCTGTCTGCCTTCCTGATGAGTTTGCTGGCCGTGCCGAGGAGCAGGTGTCATCATGCACACATGTAGCTCTCCTGAGCTCACCTGCGTGACTACCCGGCTGTGCAGCAACACAGACGAACAGCTTTACTCACCCTCAGTTCAGAGAGATGTGTTGACTGTCTGTTATTGTACGTTTTATCCATGCATCTGTGTATGTGTCAGCTAAAAGCCCACCTGTAAACCTGTAACTAGGCTTGGCTAACACATTTGAAGTGTATCTGCAATGTCATGACGTGCATTGGCAAGGATTTGCACGTGTGAATTCACTGCAGCAGCTTTGTCTCAGTCCATGTTTTCCTGTATGTGTGGGTTTTCCCAAGGCTTTCTTCTTCAGGTTCAAAGACGCACAGCTCAGGTGGACAAAAGACTCTTAACTATTGTTGTAACTGTAAGCGTTCCGTAATCTATCTCCTGCTACTATCATTCCAATCCAAAATAATACATTTTACTGTAGTTCTGTATTTACGTGTATGTTTGCAGGTTAGGATTTCACATGATTTCATTATATATCTATATATCATGTTAAAACATTCTCACAGGGCCATGCTGCACAATGAATAGGTACACTTTTAATACGTACAGTCCCCTCCAAAAGTATTGGAACAGTGAGGCCAATTCCTTTATTGTTGCTGTAGACTAGACACATTTGGGTTTGAAACCAAAATATTAATATGAGACAATAGATCAACATTTCGGCTTTCATTTCCAGGTATTTACATCTGGATCTGATACACAACTGTGAAGAAAGCATTATTTGTAAAGGAACACACACCACATTTTTATGTGAGCAAAAGTATGGGAACAGATAGACTTAAAATAAATTAAAGTGAATAAGACTTAATATTTTGTCACAAATCCTTCGCTTGCAATAACTACATCAAGCCTGTGACCCATTCACATCACAAAACTTTTGCATTCTTATTTTGTGATGTTTTTCCAGGCTTTCACTGCAGCCTCATTCAGTTGCTGTTTGTTTTGGGGAGTTACTCTCTTCAGTCTCCTCTTTAGCAGGTAAACTGCATGCTCTATAAGTTTTAGGTTTAAGTCTGGAGATTGACTTGGCCAGTCTAAAACCTTCCATTTCTTGCCCCTGATGAACTCCTTTGTTGTTTTTGCAGTTTTTTTGGATCATTATGTTGCTGCATGATGAAGGATCTTCCAATCAGTTTGGTTGCATCTTTCTTTAAATTGACAGACAAAATGTTTCTGTAGACTTCTGAGTTCATTTTGCTGCTGCCATTATGTGTTACTGTGTTGTTGTCAATATGAACCTTTACCAAAGTGATGGAAAGGCTAAAGTTTGGAGAAAGAAAGAATCTGCTCATGATCCCAAACATACAAGTTCATCTGGGAAACACGGTGGAGGCAATGTCATGGCTTGGGCTTGCTCATTAATCTTTATTGATGATGTAACACATGATGGCAACAGCAAAATGGACTCAGAAGTTCACAGAAACATTTTGTCTGCCAATTTAAAGAAAGAAAACTAATTGGAAGATCCTCCATCATGCAGCAAGATAATGACCCAAAACACACTGCAAAAACAAAGAAAATAGTTAATCAGGGGCAATAAATGGAAGGATTCAGACTGGCCAAGTCTATCTCCAGAGTTAAACCCTATAGAGAATGCATTTTACCAAGAGGAGACTGAAGAGAGTAAACAAACAACAGCTGAAAGAGGCTGCAGTGAAAGCCTGGAAAAACATCACAAAAGAAGAATGCAAAAATGTTGTGATGTCAATGGGTCACAGGTTTGATGCAGTTATTGCAAGAGAAGGATTTGCAACAAAATATTAAGTCTTATTTACTTTAATTTATTTTAAGTCTATCTGTTCCAATACTTTTGCTCACCTAAAAATGTGGTGTTCCTTTACAAATAATGCTATCTTCTCAGTTGTGTATCAGATCCAGATGTAAATACCTCGAAGTTAAAGCTGAAATGTTAATCTATTGTCTCATATTCATATTTTGGTTTCAAACCCAAATGTTTCCAGTCCACAGCAAAAATAAAGGAATTGGCCTCAATGTTCCAATACGTTTGGAGGGGACTGTAGGTAGCCTACATATTAATAACAATGCTTCTTTACATGTATCTGTGTACAAAACTAAATTTAACGGAATAGGCAGTTGTAAAGGCATGACTGGTACCTGTCTCCCCAGTATTATGGTGTGTGAGGGGGTATAATAACTACTGTGTAATGATGACTATGCTGAGAGAGGATGGGGGTTTCTGGAGAACTGGGTGTGTTGAGAGATAGTTTCGGAGGGACAACTCACCTCTCCCCCTGCTTTCACTATCACGCATGCTGTGCTATGGCCCTGAATAGGAATAAACAACTAGAAAATAGAAGAATGGCTTTATGTTCATCATTAGCCTGTGGAGTTTGTTAGACACAGTCCACAGCACCTTGGGGTGGTGGTGGTGGGGAATGGCATTCTCCTTGAAAACGTGCAGGAAATAAAATTCCAGAAGCAAGCCTTTGCAACAAGTCTAGACATGCATAAGAGTCCAACCCTGAAACTTCCCATGTCAAGAATGAGGAAGATTCTTTATGGAGTTGGGCAATCCTTGTGCCTTTAAAAAAAATGCAATCTGCCTCTGCCATCTTCGAACAGAAGAAATTGATGTTCCTTATGTTTCCCTAATGTGAGGATCCATTGTCCAAAACCATAGGAAGATAATGATACCCAGTTACCCTGCGTGGCTGTCTGAAGTCATGCAGTGGGCGCCAGCTATCTTCCACAAGACACTGGGGATAAGATAGACCTATTAGCCTGCATGCATTTTCCTCAACATTGACAGATCACCAAGGATAATACACCCAGTGAGAGAAAGACTTGCACACAGAAATCAACACACCACACCATCAACGCCTTTTCCAAACTCTACGGAAGTATTTTTCGCATCCATTAAAGCGTACCAAAAAGCAATAAAATGAGCGCCGCAATTATCATTGGAAATTCAAGAATAGAAGGTTATTCAGAGAGAGGATTGTCAGTCATGTTATCTCTGATTCAACGCCTGGGAATGAAGGATGCCACGTTGCATTTCGTCATTCAGTTCACTAAAAGATCCTGTCACATATTTCTTATCCTGCCAGGCCTCACTAGGTTTTGAGTCAGCCCTTCATGCACTTGTCTCATAAAAGTTTGATGCCACGATAACGCCGGCAGTGTCTCTCATCTGGATTTCTAGACAGAGATGATGTCGTTACTCAGCAGTCATAGGACACACACACACACACACACACACACACACACACACACACACACACACACACACACACACACACACACACACACACACAATCAGATCATGTGTTTGCATGTCCACTCATAGAAGGTAGAGTATTTTCCAGCTGGCAGTTAAACTAAAATTTTTGAAATGTTAGGCGGATGACAGTTTATCTCTAGCGTATGTCACTCTCCTCTCTCTCTCTCTCTCTCTCTCTCTCTCTCTCTCTCTCTCTCTCTCTCTCTCTCTGTTACTCAACCTAAATGAAATCTCACATCTGACGCATTGGCTAGACAAACGTTATACGACTTAGACTGACTTTAGCACCAGTCTTTGTGTCACAGCCCGGCCCGAGACATTTTGCTGCCAGAGGCCCCCGGGGACCGATGTCTTTAAAAATACATTATGCTCTAGCCTCTCAGAGTTTATGTGCAGCAGAGGAGACGTGTTGTGTTTTTGAAACTGTATTGTATTGTTTGGTCTAAGCCCCCAAGCTGTGATGATTGATTATCTCTCTGCACCCATAGTTAGCGACATGCAGATTGGTGCTCTCCATTATAGATTGGAGTCTCACTTTGCTTTGTTAGATTTGCTCGGTCAAAAGATCCCCTGTTTCAGTCATTAATATAATTTAAGCTCTGGGTATTGATATAACATGTCAACATAGACTTGTTCCTCTCCAAACTCAATATCTATGGAATTAGAGGCTACAGTACATAGATATACAAAGATATCTAGAGTTTGCTAGTAATTATGTCCCTCAAGGCGCAGTATTGGAGCCTATACTTTTTATTAGTATGGTAAATAATTAATAATAAGTGTAGTATCAGAGATGTTCCAATTTGTTCAATCAGCAGATAAGACACCCTTCTTTTATTACATGTATTGAGGTACAACATATAAAAAGGGAGGTGTTTTTTGATATAAATAAAGCATTAGATTAGATTAGATTAGGGATAAAAATAGAATGTAGGCATGAGGGATGACTGAGTTCATCTATACTTTGTTCACATGAGCAACTAAAATAAGATGTATGACAGTTGTTGAATAGTAGATGAAAACATTGTGTTTGTGTGTGTGTGTGTGTGTGTGTGTGTGTGTGTGTGTGTGTGTGTGTGTGTGGGGGGGGGGGGGTGGGGTGTTCCTTTGATAGGGGTCTGGAATGACGATATAGTGACGCAGGAACCTCACAGCACGACCTGTCGTTTCCGTCTATTAGCAGTCAACTGTCAGAGCACTGGGGACAACTTCAAGCCATATAGGGTGCCAATTAGGGCAAATGTGTATGTTGGTGTGCATGCATTGTGTGTCCCTCTGCTCATGGGGGCTTCTCTAGATAGAAGAAAGAGAATATTAATAGCAACATGGCACCAAACAAGCTCTTGCCAGTGTAGTGAAGTGACATTGAAAAAGATGCAATAAGTGAATTACGATCATCTGTTTTTTTGTCTTATATTTTCTTGGACTTCCTTTTATAGCCCTATAGGAAATAAACTGCACTTGACCTTAGAAGACCTGTCAGATGAGATGCCGAGTACTGATGGGTAAATTCAACCAAATTACAAGACAGGTTGTGATTTGCTTTGAATTAGAGGGGAGTTTGTGGATATTAATTAAGGTTGTAAGGATGACTCCTTTTGTTTCCTGGGTGACAGCGGGGAGATATAAGATTTCAAAAAGTGCTGCTCTGAGCAGCTTTTACAAGGCTCTGACAGACGTCAGCAGAAATGACAGCTCATTATTCAAATGAGGGACTACTGTAAAACTCTTCTTAAAAAATGCAATAGCTTTCTTTCTCACGTTTATGCTGAATCATTTAGACTTCACAGGAAAGGGATGAGAGCTGAATAGGAAGCAACCTGATGAGCACATTTTCAGCTAAACTAAACCAAGGTGTACACATTCTAACTCAACAATAAGGTTCTAAACTTACCTGTATACTTATAAATTGTCAGTTATTCATTGCTTGCTTAATGAATCACTGATTAGTGCTTTACAAATAAATAATGAACAAAAATAACTTTGGGGTTACCAGGTGGTAATTGAGGTGAAGCGTCTCTTGGCAGAATCCAAGCCGAGTATTTACTGGCGACTTACAAAGGCCAGGCACCCACTAGACTAATTGTCTTGGCTGCCCCCCCCCCCCCCCCCCACCACCACCATCCTCCAAGGTGTCTGTGGCTTGAACATTTTCAAACATTCTTAATATTTGCTTATTGTCTTCAGTTGTAAATGGTTGAATAAGAATCGTGTCAGGATGAAAGGATTTTATAACAGTAGGTATCTAGCCTAACACCATTGCAGACCTGATGCTTTATTGTAGAAATGGAAACACCATGTCCACTATGACTCCGCTGCCAGATACCCACATACTTTTCTTCTATAGAAGGGGACGTGATCCTCCCCCATTAGTGTATGAGTTGGACCATAAAAGAAAAAGCTAGCCAGTTATGTTCACAAACAAAAGGGATTCTTCAATTGGGAGTGAAACTGAAATCTAAAAGTGACTAATGGTTTGCCTCCCTAGGATGAGGTCGTTCTGACATATGACGATTGTGACATTTTGCTGATCATCAGCATGACAGCATTTCATTTGTGTACCCCTTAAATGCCACTCCACCAGCATTTAACAATTGCACACATATCGAATGGCAATATGCCACTTTGTCTATATATATACAGTATATGCTGCTGCTGATTTACTGGCATAATGCTACATGATAACTACATTTTGCTCGTGCTCCAGATACTGATTCTTACTGGCATTTACCACTGCTGAGTTTCGGTATGCAGTGCCACACCAAAAGTAGCTGTATACGCTTGTACAAATACATTTTTGCTGGTGGCAAGTGGTATCTTACAAGTAGCATGTTGTTAAGTGTTCCAATTCAAGCAGAAGAGCAGCAGCAGGAGCACTGAGAATCGGCATATACTGTACTATTTAACCAAGATTGACATAGTTACTATATCAATCTTGGTTTGATAGTACAGTATTATATATTATATATTATAATATATGCCACTATGATCTCAGATCTGCTGTCACTTGGGTTCACAACTTGGAAATTGGCTTATTTCTAATCTTTAAATCATTGATTAAAGATTGCAACCATGAGAATATCTAAACTGACACCATACCCTTACGATCTTGTAAAGTGATACCTCGATAACATTAGTAGCGGTTAATAGCAAAAATCTTTACTCCACTTCCACTAATATCTTCAACAGTGGATTGTTGGTGGCACATAAAAGGGCCTGCAGCTGTGGATCAGTGAGTGAGTGTGTAAGCGTTAAACACCTTTCCTTCCAGCAGGAAAGAGTTGGCTGTCCAAGCACAAGGCTTCCTGCAGCCTAAATTAACCCACAAGTTCCTTTCCTGCCAGACCGTTTCCTGAGTTAATGAGCACTTTGCTAGCTATTTGTTACAATGGAAATGTGCAGCTGCGGCGAGACCTTGCTTTGTGCGTTAGGTTCAACAAAGTTGTTTGGTTTTTGATGCACTGATTGTTAATTTCACCTTCCTTTAATAAATTAACTGTGACTCTAGTTGGTCTGTTCAGCGAGCGCCGCTTGGTTGTAATCAGTGTTTGGTTATTCATTAACAACCCGCTCGCTCGCCCTTGTTTTCTATCTCTCCATCCTATGCAGTGTTTACCCTCGGACAAAGTGGGTGGAGCGGATTTAGCCACACTTCCTGCACAACAGGAAACAGTGGAGCGGGGCTAAGAGAGATGGGAAGGGCTCAGAGGAGTTGATGGATCAACTTGTTTTACCCCATTGTCTTTGCTTTCCTCGACAGGTGCGCACTAGCAGCGGGATGACGAAAACAGTGCAGTGGCTTTACGGTTTGTGAAGGCCTATAAGATTGTTTGAGATTAGACAGTATTTTGGAGTGGACAGTGTGTTGTGAGATGAACTGTACACACATATTCTCTGCAACTATTTATGCAAAATTGTGTATCTGAAAGCTTTTAAAAAAAAGAAAAATGCAATGTTTTCCATTACCATGATACATGACAGGAAGACAATGGTGAAGGTACATGAAACAATACTGAAAAAAGTACTGAGTCCTGCAACTATACTGTAATGTTTTTACAATTTAAAATCAACCCTCAGTTGCCTACTACTGTTCAAACTCAACCCCTACTATTAACCTAATTAACCCTCCTGTTATCCTTAGATATTACTAACACATTTCACCATTGGGGTCAATCTGACCCCACGGATATTTGCCTCCAGAAAATGATTTACAGAAAATTGTTGACCAAGTTTTTGTGTTTATTTTTTGAATACATAAATAACCCCTTGATAATGAAACCTATCAGGGAGTTGACCTGTTCTCTAGCGTCACCATCACCATACAAAATATTGTACTTGAGATGATCATTTTAGAGGGGAGGCATGTGTACTTGGGAAGACTTGGATGTGGTCAACTCGCAAGCCTACATTGGCTTTCTCATTTTGGCGTACATGGAACTTACTTTGATCAGGCTGCCTTTGGCCATAAAATTATTAAAAAAGTTAATATCGTGGCAGGAAATTCCAATTGTCAAACTTGGTTGTTGAGGCTGTTTATCCTCATTACTAGATTATGTTCCAACATACCAGGAGCTATCTTGGTGTTTGTAATATGATAGATACATGTGTTAAGCTCAGTGTTTGTTCCTGTGCTGTGAGAGGATCAGTTACCTTCTCTGTTAAGACTTGATTTTGAGCTGCAGCTACAGAAAAATGTTCGGACATGTCTGACATACCGTGCAAAGAAATTAAAGCAAGAAGGAATTCCTAAACTGTTTGTCAGGCAGGCAGTATGTTGTCTCTTGCCAATAAGCCCTCCTTTATACTAACAGATTTGCAGGATAAAAGTGAAAATCCTTAACAAACAGAACTTTAAATGCAATGTATTGACCAACTGCAATTATTTCATTTCTATTTCATGCAATTGATTCTGAGACACAGCAATTTTTTAAGCAAAGGAAAGGGGAACACACTGAATGTTTCATTGTGTTTCCTGTAGAATCAGTATTGCTTTGAATGCCCTGAGCTTGTTCGTACCAGTCATCAGTTGCTCAATGGCATACCAGCAATACCAGGGCTCACTAACTTGTCAGCGGGCAGAGAAATGACAATAAAGGTGAGCCTGAACAAACCTTTACTTGTAGTATGTTTTCTTTTAAAAGGTAAAATATCTGCTTCTTCTACAAACAATACAAATCCAAACCCCACAATACATTCCACATGCCTGGCAAGTGTTGCTTACACCCAAGGCCTCATGCAAAGGACCGTTTGGTCTGTTTTGACCTAAAAACGTCACTGCACTCTCACAGGACGACAGCTTGAAATGACTTTGTCGAGGTGTTTGGAAAGCTTTGCGAGAATGCACATGACTTTAATGTGGCTACGAAAGTGAGAAATAAAGAGAGAGGGCTCCATCTGTATGGACAGTTTGATTTCTTTTTGCTCTACCAAAAAAGTTGATTTAAGGGCTTTAAAAAGATCATCTCACACAGGTGATATGTAGCTCCAATGGGCTCAAACCAGAGGAGCAGACAGCCACAGCCTCCCTGTGTCATGCCATGTTTGAGATATGGAACATTGTGCTTATATGTACATATATAAATAGAGAGAAATTCAAAGTTAAAATGGTTGAAACAATACAATTTGTCAGACCAGCAGACAACTTCCAAGGAGTGCACTGAAAGTGATGAGGAGCTGACTAACGCAGATTGTGTTGGGACAGATCTGACATTTGAAAAATCCAGCCTTGGGCTGTGAACTGGTGGCTCATGGTATGACAAGGACAGAAAATACTGTGTGTGTATGTGTGTGTGTGTGTGTGTGTGTGTGTGTGTGTGTGTGTGTGTGTGTGTGTGTGTATCTGTGTGTGTGTGTGTGTGTGTGTGTGTGTGTGTGTTCCAAATCTGTTCTGCATGTCCACACATTGTCAAGCCATACGACAGATTTTGGTGACAACATCAAACCAATGATAATCTTCACTGCGATGGCCTGGGGGTCAGATCTGTGCTGTTGCCCTTGTTTGCCGAGTAAGATGTGACTGTAGGAGGGTAAAACATGCAGACTGGGTTCCTGCAGCAGCACTCACATTATCTCGTTTCCTAAGCAGGAGCTGAAGCATCCTGCTTTGCTTGAGTTGGCATTGAAGTGAAAATTAGCATATTCCCCTCCACTGAATGTCTTTACGATTGCCATCTGGGTTACTCAGATACAGCAGATATTCAGTAAAAGAAAATACTATATTGCAGTGAATGCATCCCAATCCTCCAAGATGCAGAGTTTATGGTATATGTGGATTTACCATGAAATGCTAGGTGGAATAGTCAAGCCTTACGTGATTTTTTTGGTAACCAAATCTGATTTGATGTTGTAATTTCTAGGCAAGGCAAGTTTATTTTTAGAGCACATTTCGGACACAAGGCCATTCAAGGTGCTTTACATAAGCAATAACAAAATACATCAAGCATAGAGCACACATTCAAAAAAGAATTTAAGCAAGAACAAAATACATCAAGCACACATTCCAAAAAATAAAAAATAAATAAAAATTCCAGGTTAAAACGGAAACAGAACGGTCTTCAGACCTGATTTAAAAGAGCCGAGTGTTGAAGCGGACCTCAAGTCCCCTGGAAGTTTATTCCAGAGCTTGGGTGCATTAAAACTAAAGGCTGCCTCTCCCTGTCTGGTCCTTACTCTGGGGACTTTCAATAGTCCAGTCCCAGACGACCTGAGAGCTCTGACTGGTTCATAAGGGACCAGTAGGTCAGATATGTATTTTGGCCCTAAACCATTTAGGGCTTTGTAGACCAACATCAATATTTTAAAATCAATTCTTTGGTTAACAGGAAGCCAATGTAAAGACCTCAGAACTGGGGTGATGTGATCCACTTTTTTGGT
The DNA here is from genome assembly GCF_949987685.1 of Ammodytes marinus. Lineage (NCBI taxonomy): Eukaryota > Metazoa > Chordata > Actinopteri > Uranoscopiformes > Ammodytidae > Ammodytes > Ammodytes marinus. The sequence goes on along the minus strand of NC_137231.1, from coordinate 21,572,620 downwards.
CCTAGTGAGGACTCGAGCAGCAGCGTTCTGAATTAGCTGAAGCTGTCTGATTGATTTTTTAGGAAGGCCAGCAAGGACACTGTTACAGTAGTCAAGTCTACTAAAAATAAATGCATGGACAAGTTTTTCTAAGTCCTGCTGAGACATTAGCCCTTTAATTCTCGATATATCTTTAAGGTGGTAGTAGGCTGACTTAGTAATTGATTTAATGTGTTTTTTGAAATTTAAGTCGGAATCTATCACTACTCCAAGATGTCTAGCTTGGTGTGTGCTTTCTAACATAACAGATTTAAGCTGTGCACTGACTTTCGATTGTTCATCCCTGGCACCAAAGACAATTACTTCAGTTTTGTCGCTGTTTAATTGAAGAAAGTTTTGGCACATCCAATCATTGATTTGTTCAATTTATTTACTTAGTGCTTGAATCGGACTATAGTCTCCTGGTGATATGGTTATGTAAATGTGTGTGTCGTCTGCATAATTATGGTAGCATAATTTGTTTTTGTTCATAATCTGAGCTAGCAAGGTGATTGTCAAGATGATGTGTCGTGCTGTGCTTTTCCACTTTCGCTTTGTCACTGGGTATTGTGACTTGCTGTTGAACTCTTTGTGTTGTGTTGTGTTTTGTTCTGCTGTGTCGTGATGCCCTGGGTCTGCGTTGTCCCGCAGGACTTATCAAGGCGGACACTGAGACAGACTGCATTACAGCTTTAATGAAATATGTCAGTGCACACTGCACTTAGGGGCAGCTCTCAGTGCAGCAGCACCACTTACCACCAAACAGGCAAAGAGGGGAAAGATGGTGGAGTGGGGAGGTGGATATATGCGATAAACAGAGATAGCGAGAGAATTAGCAGAACGTTTATATGTGTGGTTGTGTGTGTGTGTGTATGTGTATGTGTGTGTGTGGGTCTGTCTGTTTTAGTAATTACACACTGATGAATAAAGCACTCTACCGTGCTGGGCTGACTCACTCCAATGGGCTCAAACCAGAGGAGCAGACAGCCACAGCCTCCCTGCTTAGACCGACTGGGAATGAACAGAATACTAATGTGCACAAGAGGTACAGACGGAGAGGGATAGAAAGAGATAGATAACAGAGAGAGACGAGTCTGAGGGTGCAAAAGGAAAAGCTGAAAAGACTACGAATTATTTAAGAAAATAAATGGTGTGTAGGGGTCTAGTTGGTGAATCATAAAATAAATAGAATGCCAAACATAAGTGGGCACAATAATGATCAGCACATCATGCAATGAAGTGATATGTATCTATGAGATGTGCCCACAAAGGCCACGTCTTCTCAACAACGTCACTCTTATATTACAGAATGGGAGCCAGCTGATTTAAAAGTCGCGGATATGCAAGAGTTACAAAGAGCGAGAGTTCATTGCCTTTTTCTAGGTTGAAGCAGGTGCTGTTTTTGTTTTCTAATTGAGATTCCTTATTCAGTTGGCACCTGCAGGTTTAGAAATACATGTCAAAGACACCTCTGAGAATTTCCTCTATTAAAGCCGTGGTGAATGAGAAGATTAGAGGGGTAGAATGTATGTAGAATATGTAGAAAATCTGTGTATGAGTCAGGAAAATATCTAAAATATTTCAAAAGCCTGTGAAAGAGAGAGAGGGCGAGAGAGAGAGAGAGAGAGAGAGAGAGAGAGAGAGAGAGAGAGAGTCTATAAACAGAAGGGGAGGGTAAGCAGCCTGGAGTAATGTGTTGAATACAAAGCCTGATGCCATCTCGATCTTAAAACGTGTCTCAATTTACTGTCTCTCTATGGACGGCCACTGACTGCAATTCAAGTGTGCAATTCTTTAACAAAACAAAGTGGTGGATTGCTCTAGTTGCTGTCCAATAAGTTATGCAGCAAAGATATTGTCTAGAATAAGAGAGAGTATGACATCATTCTCAGGCCATTGCCACATGGAATTTAGAAAACATTAGCATCCCATTCATTTCAAGGTTGTCACTTAAAAACTGGTCGAGTGTGAAGCTGCTGAGTGGCATTCTTTGAATACCAAAGCAGGTATTTTTCCGTTGTTCGCTCATTCCAAACATTGCCATCGTCTCATGTAGAGGATTTGCACCGTGGGAAAATGTCATGTCAGGGAATGGTGCCTTTCACGTTGTTCGTTCATTCTGCGGCTGCCCTGACACTTTATGCTATTGCCAAATGCAATCACAGTGTTCATTAGAAGGTCTTTGATTGACTTTGTGCTGCTAGATACACCTTTCACTCCTATTGTATGGCCTATGCATAACAATCCTGCAACAACAAAAAAACAGTTCCCCCCCTGGTTCCATTGATGTGTCACACATAATGCAACCCCAAACACAGCAAGTAGGGAAAAAAAAGCTTCCCCGTTCTTCTTGATCTGTTTGTTATGGTCTTCCCAAAGGTCCAGCGGAAGCTTATTTACTGTATAATTATCGGTGGACAGCATTCCTTGCCACCCTCTGTTCTGGTTTAAATTACAATAAGGAATTCCTTATGTGAGACCATGACTCATTCAAAATAATGTTTTTTTGTGAAAATTCACCAGGTGTTTCCAATGTATGTTTGCTCAAACACAGCTGACAAACAGCAGTCATCACGAGACAATGGGTTCCTGGAGTACAGAACCCCCCAGAGATATCCTGGTGCCACACAACTCTAAAGGATTGCATTCATTCTTAAGGGGAAAATGAACAAATATTTCATCAAATTGTTACAGTCTCTCTCTCTCTCTGGCCCTCTTCTCCAGCCACATTTCCAATTCTCCAGAGCATTTTCGTTGCCATATTCCATCCTTCCACCAGGTGCCCTCAGACTTTCCCTCCTGCCCCACCCATCTTCTCACCTGTTCCCACTTACACATCAGCAACACAGTTCCTCATCAGTCACTCATACTACTCAACTTTTACAATTTGTTTCCTGTTCAGACCCTCATTTTGGCCTAGTCGTGATTTGGTGTTGTTTTGAAGCCACCAGAACTGGAGTCTGCCTGTATTCCTCCCTACATACCTGTACCTGTTCTTACCTGCCTACCTTCCTGAACCCATACTATCTATGCTACCCACCTGTCTACTTGTACCTGCCTGTATGCCTCTCCATTTCATTACACCTGATATCATGCTGCTGCTTTGACTGGCTGACTATTGGGCTCCCTCCCTTGTTGCCAATCTCTCTCACCGGCAAGATTTTTTTTTCTTCTGAATATCAGACTCAGTATCAGACTCAACATTTAAGGATCAAAGGTCAGAAATTGGAACAAGAAGTGTTAATTATTGTCAGGCCTGGTCAGGATATTTGATTGAGGCTATTGTGAGTGGCAAACCTAGTATCCCGGTTTCTGCTATAATGGGTTTCTTCTATCATTTAATTGTAGAAGTGTTGCATGGTTTAAAAGTGCTGCCAGTGAAAAAGCAGTTCTCTTTGATTCTGCAGAGACTGTTGTTTGACTTAAAATGCCCAGCATGAAGTCCCGGTCTGGGCCTAGACAATTCTCTAGAGAAAATAGGAAGCTCAGTCTTGCATTTATGACCAGGGGATTTCATTTCAATTGTAGAGAGAACTTAGGCACTCAGAGGGCAACCTAACTTGCATACAAAACCTACATAACTCCTATAACTCACTTGCCACAGCCGCCTCATTCACAGTGTTTTTGGGTTGGAAGGCAAACACTTTTTTCACAGTCACGTGTCTCATCTTCTATAGTTTATCAAAGCGTGACGTCATGTGTCACCAAGTGTTACTGTGAAGCTTGTCACCATGACGAGAGCCACCAATGTAAGTCAAATCACAGGGCTTTTGCTTTAGTTTAGTTTAGTTTAGTTTATTTATTTAGCACACATTAACAATTAATGGTGCAAGGAGGGAACGAAGCCCAATGGGCTTGTACAGAGTTCCACCCCTATCAAGACAGATCTTGATAGGGGTTTAGATCCTCATAGCTCAGATTTGGCTTGGTTTCTGTCACCGTCTCCATGGTGACACACACACACACACACACACACACACACACACACACACACACACACACACACACACACACACACACACACAGAAATGCTGCTTTTTCTTAAGGTCACCTCTGTCAACTGGGGCCTGCCTTCCTCACATGATGAGTCACTGTGTTGTGTGCTGGTACTGCAGCATTTCAACACAGATATGAAATCAAATCAAATTAAATCGTTGCTTGGTGAACAATAATGCTGTGGAAATGTGATTCAATAAAGAAGGTTCAGACTAGGCTGTGGAGATGATCATGATTATGATGATGGTGTAATCAAGTCCTGTCGTTTGAGAAAGGAAATTAAATAGAAATGTTTGTTAAAAGGATAATTCAATGGCTGTAATGTTGTTCAAATATAGTACAGTAGGATGAAGACATCCAACGACATTAGCCTATGTTGTACTTACTGATGTAGTTTATTCGATATCAGAATGGTATCAATAAGTATAAAAGTACCAAAGGCAATAATCATTTAAACGAGTGTACATTGTGGAAGCTTCTAATAGCTTGTTATGCCGCACAGTAATCTAATATTTTATTTTGAAAGAGCTGGCCATTACTTTAACTTGATTGTCTATGCAAAACTGCTTTTAATTCAGTGGGTTACATTTTAGTCTAAGGAGCTTGTGGTTATAGTCTGCTCCACTGTGACTAGTTCCATGCGACCACTCACAAACACACACAGACACTTTGTCAAGAGTCATCATGTTCAACCACCAAGCAACACCAGCCACCCTTGCCCATGTGGCCATTATCTAACGATTTCAGTTCACAAACACATACATGCACAGACAGACAGTGACATACACACATATAAACAAGCATGCAAAACGGACTGAAAAGTTCACAGATGCATGCTACACACACAAACACCCATTCACAGAGTGTTGTCCTCCCTCTCTTTCTCTCTGTCGCCCTCGCACACAGACAAACACTAATATATTCACAAATAGGTGGAAAGTAACAAAGTGCATTTACTAAGCACTGTTTGTTGGCATGGTTTTGAGGTACTGGCGCTTCCACTAAACAACACTTCAGGTGCATCTGACAATGTACCTATAGACCCAACTTTATTATGATTATTGAGGAAATTTGGCTTGCAGCTAATGCAAAGATCACATGAATGCACTAATGACAAACCAAATGTTGCATGTTAATGGTGTAATAATTCAATAAATTCTGCAAAGGTGTATTGGTCAACACGTTCACGTTTACAACTTACTATAATTACATCTTACAGCCAAGAATTTGAATGTAGACTTGAGCTCTTTTCATTTCTACTATACTGAATACACTCAGTGCCAGCTGCTCCCCATCCCCTGCCCTTGCCGACTGCTCTGTCCTCTCATCTAGATGGAGTAACATGTAATTACAACCTGTTAAGCTACCCAGAATCCCCTCTGACTTCTCGGGAGAGTTTGAAAAGCCTGTGTTGCTCTTTCTAGTCCAGTCCAGTCTGTCTACTAAAGGTCACCCACTCTGTTCGTTTGTCTTCCTCCTCTCCTCCATCTTTAATCCCCTTTTTCTTGTCTTCTGCCAAACCTTTCTGCAGTACACTTCCTGCATATTAACAGTACAGGAGACTGTTTGGAGACTCAGAATCAATTAATGTTTTTATTTTAGAAACCTTCCAGCCTCTTGAGTACCACTGACAAAGAGATGTTGTTCAAGACCTCACTTCCTACAATAATGTAATTGAATAGCAAACTAGTGTGTGGTTGAAGGTCAGTGGTCTGTAACTGAACCACGGGCTTTTCAGATGCTGTGAACTCTCCTCCACTAACCACAGGGCTTAAGGACAACAAGCCCCTGTGTGTTGTCTGACCAGCTGCACTCTATGTTTTAATGAGGACACGTGCAGCTCAGTAAACAGAGGTGGGAGCAAGATGATGTGTGAAGCACGACTGGATAATGCTGGCTAGAAGGGAACAAATATTTACAAACCCAAGCTGACTTATCGCTCTGATGTCAAGAAATAAGCTTGCAATAGCATGGTAAAATAGCAGAGCTGTGTATAATCCATGATGGGGATGTATCTTAAAATTGTTAAGCACTTGCCCACCTCCACACCTGCATCACACTCCCTCATTAGTACCTCACTACTTAAACTAAATCCACTTTTCCGATTTGTTTCTTGTTCAGGTTGTCACTGTTGCCAACTACTGTGTTTTCGCTGTGAGGCATAACGTCAGCAGTTTTTTTAACCTTTATTTATACAGGTAAATCCCATTGAGACCGGAGACTCTTTTACAAGGGAGACCTGTTCCCATTTACACGTTAGCATTCACACACGCATTCATACATCAATAGGCTAGCTGGCTAACTATCGACATTCACACGAGGCAAGGTGGGTGAAGTGTCTTGCCCAAGGACACAACAACCACGACACAAGTGGCAGGGCGGGGATCAAACCGCCAACCCTTTGATCATTGGCCGACCCGCTCTACCACCTGAGCCACAGTCGCTGCATAGACGTGCACATTAGAGACATCTGAGATTGAGAGAGGGATGTTGCAACATATGTTAGATATTTGCATGCCTGGCCTTCTAAACTGTTTAATTCAATTCAATGCCCCCGTACTGGCACTTCTGTCATTACGATGGATCTTTTGCATTTGACTGCAGCTATGATTTGTAATAATTCAAATGTGTAAGCAAACAAAATGAAATCAATCTGTGGTAATAAAAGTGCCTTTTTTAAGACTTGAATTAGTTACAGCCCATGACTAGAATGAGCATAATGAACTGTGGAGAATAGAACAATTAAAAGTCATGGCAAAGTGAAAATAACCATACTTGTTACTGTGCAATTGGAAGTCAAGAATATTGCTCTCTCTCTCTCTCTCTCTCTCTCTCTCTCTCTCTCTCTCTCTCTCTCTCTCTCTCTCTCTCCCTCTCTCTCTCTCTCTCTCTCTGAATGATAGTTACTACTGGTGACTCATGGCACACCGGAAGCTCAACTGGATAGGGAGGGATAATATCGAGGGATACTATCGAGAACAATGACCGTTAATGAGTTTTCCTATATATATACATACACATACATAGTTTTTGAGTTACTACTACAAAGTTATGCATTACCTACTACATGGGTTTTTTTTATGACAATTCCTACATTAGAATGTACTGCTAATTTAAAACAGACCGAGAGTCTCCATCCATGCTAGCGGATTTGTGAGGCACGGTTGAACTGTAAACTCAAAGCGAACATATAAGAAAGCTCTTCATGACAATGACTAAATGCTGATGTTCACGATAATGGTGTCGTAATTAGCCATTAGCATCACACACAAAGTGAAGCTTATAAAATGGTAAAATGGCCTTTGGCTATCCAGTAACTATTGTCCTTTAAAAAGAAACGTTGACTTTGAAGTCCATGATTTGTGATGCCATGAACGTTTCTGTCATTGTTTTGCTTAAACACAAGCTGTCATATTATGCTGCAGGTACCACAGGGACTTTTCCCAGAGGGAGTGGTCATGTTGTTTATTCCATTCACTGTTTGTTTTCACATTATTGTTTTGCTCCTCCAGCTGCACAAAGTCAGTGAGAACCTGAAAGATCCTCCCCTTCCTCTCCTCTCCGTCCCCTTTTCACTACCACAACCGCCTTCCTCTGTGTTCAAAACATCCCTATAAGAAGCCATTTTTTTCCTCCGAGTTACCTCATCCATTGTTTTTTAAACATTGACCCACTGGATGACGTCTACCTCGGACTGTATCATGTAAACAGCCACAGTGTTTGTTGACAGAAAACACTGCACTGAATCACAGTATATCCATAACCTATGAATTATTAGCACTTAAACTCTGGATATTATGCTATGTTGAGCATAACTGTGCTTGAATATATAGAAATTGTAGGTCGATGTCCGTGTGAAGTTTTAATTTCTGAAATGGCTTTTAATGAGAAAAACTGTTCCTAGACAAAAATTCCTTTCAAAAAACTCCTTATTCTGTTTTGTTTTAGGACTTTTTTAACTCGGCTCTTGCAGGGATATGTGATTTAGACTGCAGAAAGCCCAAGAGACGTGAGAGTCACAGAGAGTTTTTTCAATTCGAACTGTTTCTAGGGATTGACTGACATGTTCGCTGAAGAACTACATATACAGCTTGTAAAAGTGTAAGGTTTGCAGTCCTTGTGTGGATTTTGAATGCTCTCATGTAGTGGATTCTGAATTTAACAAAGGCGTTAACTGTGAAACTGATTTTTATACTTACTATATGATGGACTGTCTTCCTATACAGGGAGCATCCACGCCTTCCACCCAAAGCATGCTGGCATAGGCCTTACCCCTTATGGAAATTATTATATTAATTTCGATAACATTAATCCTGTCAAACTGTTGTTGGTGAAGAAATATATTACAGTATGTCGTGGATCGAGAGGTTTACAAGGTAATGACGGACTTGAGAGTGATCAACTGGTAACTTTATTGAAAAGATAGTTACAGGGTTACTTACAGCTACTTTCCGGACGTCCTGCACATGCATGAGCACACAACAACTATAAGCTAAATAAATAACCCCTTGAATCAAAATGTGACATTTCTACTTTGAACACTAGATACAGCCTGTAAATACGACCGCTTTGGAATTATTGGAAGGATTTCTCTTTCACTTTTGAAATAAGCTAACTGTGGCTTTAAGATTATCACATCCAAGACCAATTTCTGTGCTGCTTGATGGAACTGATATCTTATCAGAATGTGTGTTTGATGCCCAAAACCCCCTCCCTACCGCTTATCTTGACATTTACTAAATGCTCCCTGTTGTAAAAATGCGGAACAATGTCTGAGCAATGAAAGATTAAAAATATATTTAAATCGACCATCTTACTTACTTACTCAGGACTGTGAAATACATTTATGTACCTTCAGTACCTGTGCCCCCACCCTCTTTAAATCCTGACATCTGTAAAAGATGTGCTTGATGTACGAGCTGGGAGTCATTTTGTTCAAAATTTTTGAATCAGAGGAGGATTCACACTCCCAGCTAGAAAAGGCAGTTCAACATTCTGAAGCCTTAAGAATGTGACATCACTGATCCGTGCCAATAAAGTGACACAATCATCATGCAATGCAAAGGTGACACTCCCTCCGTTTAGTCAATGAGATCCAGTTCTGGTTGACCTCTAACAAGTAATGCTCATTCAAGAATGACCTTGCACAACACTAGCTCCCACAATTGTCAACAACATTTAATCAAACTCACGTATAGTTTTTGATGTCATTCAAATTGTAAAGCAGGTATCCTTTTTACCAAATAGTTTTTTTTTATATGTAGGGCACATTAGTACTTTTTATTGCATCCATTCTACCTTCCTTTTCGCAAGGACGTGCTGGATGTCCTAAGATGTCTTCTCCCTCCCACTGATTTCCTGTGATGTCATGTTTAGCTGAAGCTGGTAATGACATAAAAGGCCTTTTGCAAATACTGACTTGCTACATAGACATACACAGGTGTGTGAAAACTACGCATTCACACATACAGTGGCTGTGCAAGCCAAGGCACATTCACAGGGACATTCCCACACAACTGTGAAAAATCGGCATAAGCCTCGCAGAGAGGATGGAGTAATGTTCAAAATATGCCAAAAATCTAGCGACAAAGTCATTGATAAATGGGGAAAATGTGTGCCTGCGTGTTTGCCCTCCACAAAAAACATGTTTCACCGGTGAGCAGGGTTACTGTAAGCAGAGGTGTCTGCATCCATTTTTTATTAAGCTGAACCGGCAAATTGGCTACAGCATTCCTGAGATTTAGAGCACATAGGGTTTGTGGTGCTGCTTTACACAAGTGAACCCAACTCTTCTCTTCTCAACTTTTTCAAGTGAAGACAGCCGGATGTTTCTAGCGCACACAGGTGAACCTTCCACTGCGAGAGGAAGTTCCCTGGCTCATCACACCTATGCACCCTGTGGGAGAGGCTTCCTCTGGAGCTGTTGTGGGGGAGGCAACACCGCCCCGTGTGTTCATGGGATCCCAGCGATGATTCACTGAGCTTGTTTGCTCTCAAGCCAGTTATTCTCCCCTGTCTCTGCCTGAGCCGACCAGCATTTCACTCCTCCCCCCCACCCCCACCTCTTTTGTCAGAAAGCTGCTGCCTTTTATGAGTGACTCACAAGCAACTCCACAGATATAAATGTCCTGTGTGGGTGGGTGGTGCCCCCCGTGCTCAACTACTGTTATTGCAACTATGAGGCTCATCCAGCTTCCAAAAGGACAGCTCCCCCACATTGTCTTCTTTTATGTTCAATAAGAATGTCTGCGATATGAACTTTTAATGTTCTCTACTTGTCGGTCAATAAATCACCCACCAATGCAAAAATGCAATCTTTTTAACGTCCTGTCTTGGTCCCTGGATTATTAAAACATAGTGCTACGATATAAAATTCAGACTATGTTATTTAAGCTTAAGTGAGAATTCGATGCAGCTGCTTGCACTATTGAGCCACTTCGTCTTAGAGGTAATTTGCTTTTAATAATTCTGATGTTGCTTTGATCTTTCCATTGTTCCTTTCACATGCCAAACACATGCATATCACTTGCAATCCGTGCATATAAGAAATGTACATGTGCACACCCATATACAAATAATGCCCTTTGTACTCTACACTCAGGCGTGATCACTTAATGTACGGAACAGTGCATTCATTTCTACACACCCAATCTACACTTGACTGATGAACTTGACTGGGCCGCGGGTTTAAAGTGAGGAAAGGGTGGAACCTTGGGAGAGGTGGAGGAGGTGTGATGGCATCCTTCCTTAAAGGAAGCATATGGATGGTTGTACAGAGGAAACCAACTCCTCCAGAGGGTGAAGCAAAGGATATGGAGAGGAAGTCTAATTAATTGCAGGAATGTGAGAGGTTCAGTTGCGCTATACAGACACTGCATTTCTGTGTCTTTTTGGAAGGTGTGTTTGAGGAATTTTAATGAACTTGAATCAGGTTTTCTCTCAGATATGAAACAGAGAAGAGACTAACACTGTAAGAGGGATTTGATTACATTGGTCACTGTTATTGCTCACCATCTAATATTGCTAGTAAGGGCTAGTTAGGTTTTCCCCCCGATAGTTATGGTTTCAGTTTAATTAGGTTGATTTTATTTTGTCAGATTTTTTGAAAAACCAATGTGGGCAGTAGGGGACAGGCAGTGAGTGATTGTTATAATTGTTGATACATTTTTTTTTTTTTGTACATATTGTAACATTGTAAATGTTCCTTAAATATGCAGTACATCGTATCATCATCCAGTATCAACATATACCATGTTCTTTTTATGGAGCTGTTTCTACAGTCCATGAGTCATCAAATGTCCCACAATGACAGCATAATGAGTTAATTAACATCAACACTCCTACTGACATTTTTGACATAGATCATTAAAATAATGGAACAATCCAATACAACATTGTTCATGGGTTTCCCTCAAACGTTGCACTTTCCTCCCACACTCCAAATCAATTAGACTGCATTAAAAATCGCTCATAGGTAAATGAGAGGGAGTATGTTCGTGCCTGCCTGTTAGAGTGGCAGGATTTCGGGGGGTATTTTCCTACCTCCCACCCATTGCATCGGGGATAATCTCTGTTTGCCTGTGACCTTGGGAAAAGTGGGCCATGTGTGGACTAATTACACATTAGTTCTGCAATGTTAAAAAGATGCATTTGTCATCAAGTAATATACATGATTTGTGTATGTGCTATATCTTCCCTGCTGTGAGTGCTTGCAGACTGCATGGTTATTCAATTGGCTTCAAATCTGCTAAAAGCCACAGGGATTATCAGTTTTAGTGCGCCGAAACAATAACTGGCAAAGATAAGGGGTCACACCCATTGTTAACTGTGATGTAATTATTGATGCCCATATGATATCAATGTCAACTCTCATGAACCTTTTGCACATGCAGACATGAGGGCATCATTCCCACAGTAAGGATGGAGTCATTAAGTGGTTTCCCACGGCAGTGTAATTGCTTTCATACAAGGATCTGTCGTTCCAGCTGAATGGTTGAGGAACACAGGTTTACCTACTTTCCCACATTGGGAACAGACAGACACATGAAAATACAAAGAATGGTAGTGTTTTGGGGAGAAGGAGTAAATTAGGGGTTAAAGCAACCTGGCAATCACACAACCTACATAATCTTTAAACTCATCAAAATACATATCTGATGACTCATTAGATGAATGTGTTCATATTTCTCTTATCCTGTTATATTACCCTTACAAGAAATAGTTCTTGTGTTTGAGCCTGTACACAATTCCCTGTATGTTGCAACATCCTCTAAGTAAAAAAGTTTTGGCCACGTAAATCTAACAAAAGGCAGGGTTTTTTTCTTGAAAAGAAAAGCAGACGTGATTTTGGCTTCGTCCCCATCCTCCATTGGGGTCATCTCCACATCAGAGAGGGCCATCTTCCACTTGCAAAGGAAGGAAGAGGATGTGTGTATATTGTGCACTTGTGTGTCAAGTTTGCGCATGTGTGTTTATATGGTTAGTGCCTGCAAAAGCCCTTTCGTTCACAGCCCTGGGAACAGCTGCAGGCAGGACTTCCTGTTCTTCCACAGGAAACAAAATGGTGGAGTATGGGAGGCCTGGAACAATGCTGTGAAAATCAGCCACCACCCAGGTTAGGGAGCGAGAGGTGCTTGTGAATCAGGGGGCAGTGAGGTGAGCGGAGCACGTCCCATTGCTGCTGTAGGAACCACGTGAGCAATGCCTTCCCTCCTATGGCCTCTGTGTAATTCAAAGCAATTCTGTTTCCATGGCAGGCAGGCAGTGCCAATTGTTAGTGAATCCCTTGAATATCCCTGCATTTTTTCATACAATGTGGTCTGATACCTTCAAATCCATACTAATGGACAAGCTACTGGCTGAAATAGTTACAACAATTGCAAGATAAACCTAATTGTATAGCCTTGATCTCAACCCTTGATGGCCCTTGCTCCATGCTTCAGTTTAAGGATGACCTTACGGAAGGCTTTTAGTATGTTTAACTTACTCCATACAAAGTGGAAGGCAATTGAAATATTCTCTTTTGTTTCAAGTTGTTACCTAACATTTCCCAGTGGCATAAATGAACATTGAGGTGGCCAATTTTTAGACTTGACTGAGTTGCAGTACTTTTTTTTTCTTCCATTTGAGGTCATTTGTGAAAGGGCTCACATACTATTTGGATCTTAAATAAAGAGATTATTTGATATGCCAATTGGGAAAACAATTATTTGAGATTCATTGGTTCACATTGCATATACTGTGACTTTGATAAAGATCAGGACACATTTTAAAGATAAGTTATTCCATATCACTCACTTTATTTTTTCTTGACACTGTGTATGTAAATGTAAAACACTGACAGGTTCCATCATGAGCTAAAAGCTCTGCACTCTTTTTTCAAACCAGTTTCTATGGAGTTGTTCAAAATAACATCTCAATAATAATACAAACATCAAACCACATCTTTACCAAAGGACATGAAATGAGTAAAGTTCCAAGGTAATTGATGTTTCATTATTTAGACATTATTTTGATCCATATCTGCCCTCGCTTATGCAACAGCTGCCTCTTCCAGAGGTACCTGAAGTATAGGAAATTGCATACGTCATTGTATACTGTCTTAGCAAAGTCTACATGCCTGCGTATAAAATCACATTAAAGCAGAACAATGCATAAAAAGCAATGCAAACAAAGTTCAGCCAACAAAGTAATGATGCAGACAGAAAACAATCACAAGCATTCGCTCAGTTTCCTCTCGCAACCACTTTGTGTCACAGGGAATTCAGGAACTCTGCCAAAAAGACTTTGGTCATGAGCATTCTCACGTTTCAAACCTGATTTAAAATAGCAAGGAGGATGGAAGTTAACTGCTGGGACTTTGTTTTCGGGATGTCACACAGGCACTATATTTAGTCTCCTTGAGATATAATAATCTGCCTTGTGCCCGTTTTGTGTCCTCTGTGGATAAGAAACCTCCTTTCCGCCTTTCAGTGGCCAAAGCCTTGTTCTCTTATAATTTACATTAATAGTAAAGTCAATTATATCTGCTCGTTTCAACAGTGGCACATTGGAGATGGCGTAGAGGAGGCGATGGAGGCAGCGAGGAATGGAAGACAATGTAAATATGTAGGCCAAGTCACGGCACAGCTTATAACAGAACTATTACGCAATGTAACTCTAAATGTGACTCCACCACAGATTGGTGTATACTTTTTTCCATGTCCAACCTAACCACCTACGGTGTTCTGATAAAGCCCTCAGAAATAGAGTGATAAAGGTATAGGATTAGAAAATGCAGGAGGGAGACACATATTTCAAACACTGTGTCAAACTTCAAAGAAATGTTATCAATGAGTTGCCACTTATATAAATAGAATTGTGATTCCGGATATATTTCCAGATAGGCCTTCTGATAGTTTATCTTGGTTCACTGCCGTCTACATTCTACAGACTCTGGTGATGTTCTCTTACATTTTGAGATATTAGTGTTGCAAAAAACCTCCCTTGTAATTTGTTGTTAAATTTAAATTTTAAACACAATCACAATGGTTAATTTGTCATATAACAATATATCTTCCACTTTTTTGTCCCCTTATCACAGTTCACAGATGGCTTTTACTTCCAGACACACACACACACCTGTGAGTACATCTGAACTTTCTCTCTACACAGCCCGGAAAAGATAATGATGAACGACAGCAGCCTGCGTATAGATAAGTGTGATCTGAGTGTGTAATGTAATGTAATGTGTCACTGTGAAGATAGGAATTAATTATTTCTGCTTCCCTTAAAGTCAAGTTCATCAATTCACCAAGCAACACAATTCCTCCATTCATTCAGTTCGACTGCCAGTATTAGTTGAAGTGCACTATAATGACAATCATATAAGTTTATTTTTAAGCAGAGATCTAACAGCTTGCCATCCTGTTAATTATGACTAAACTCAAAAAAGATACCAGAGCGAGATGGTCAAACATCATAAAAGTAACACTCTATCCGAACTGATTATCAGGCTAAAATTAGAGCCTAATACAGTATATCATCCACTGCTCAACTTGCATGAGATCATTATTTTGTTTAATGGTGTTTTTAGCCAGAATAATGGAACGTCACAGTAGTTTCATTCCATTATAGAGTATATTCACATACTGATCTTCCTTTTCTGAAATGTTATGTTTAGCATGCACAAACTGCAATGTACAAACTTAAAGCTTTATGGATAGATTTGTTATGTTGTGCAGTTATGGCAATGAGTTTATCCCGGTCAAGAACATGTATAACTGTTACATGTTTATTTATCTGACCTCCATTTTTCCTCTGTGTAGTCTGTGCTGCTGAAGACCAACATGAGATAAGTGACTCTAACACTCTAACACTGTGCCCTGTACATGAACATGCATTGATTGAATAGAACAGATAACGGATGCATACTTTTGATGGCCCTGGAAGCCATCAAGTGTGTTTTAGTGGAAGCGATTTCTTTCTGTACCAAATTGTGTGCATGCAGGTAAGAACAAATTCTGTGTAAAGAAAAATAGGGCAAATGGGTAAGGTCTCACAGCTTGTCTCCATGAATATGAGCCCAATATGATTCACTTGAGGAAGTAAACCAAAAGTACAAAGTGTGCTGCTTCCATTTAGGATAAAAACTATAATAATTAATACGTTCTTGCTAGGATCAATATGTTTTAAATCAAATATTTATCGGGCCTCTTATTGTCAAGCACAGCTAAGAGTTAGTAAGTAAGTAGGTAAGCTTTATTTATATAGCGCCCTTCACAGACCAGGGTCACAAGGCGCTTCACAATACACATTTTATACATACACTGATGGCAGTAGCTGCCATGCAAGGCGCTGTCTGAACCATCGGGAGCAATTTGGGGTTCAGTGTCTTGCTCAGGGACACTTCGACATGTGGGTAGGCGGGGAATCGAACCTCCGACCCTGCACTCCAGAGGCAAATTCCCTACCCACTTCGCCACTACCGCCCCAACAAAGAGTTAACAGGAAGACATGTTATCACCTTTTGAAGTGGTTTGTTTTGGTAACCCTGCAAACAGTTCCTTATTTACACATCCAGCAAATACAGAGTATCATTAGCCTTCATTTGCAGTTGTATACCGTTCAACTATGAACTCAATGATCACTATTTCTGCTCTCCACACAATCTTAAGGGAAATAGCCATAACCCTTCACCGTGCTCACCAACTAGTCACTAACTATACACTGGGCTGGTAGTGTAAACAGGGTTTATCATATTAATTCTTAGCTGACAACAATTACCCAATGCTGCTGCAAACATGCTGTATTCAGGCTGCTGAACCAACATCACAGTTGCGGTTTGTTTGAATGAAATGATGATCTGAAAGATGCTGAAAAAAAGAGGCTCAAAGAGCTGAGGAGAACTGCAGAGCTGGGTGATAATTCATGTGTTTATCATACAAGAACCCCCTTTCACATAAAATAGTCCTTTTCTCTTTTGTTAATACAAAAATAATTTGTCATCCACCTTTGAGTGTTGGGTGGTAAATTCACAACTTTCAGATTCAGTCTTAAGACAGGACTTCAACCAAACTAATAACCTCTACAATTACTTCTTTATAGATGCAACACTTGCATGGCTTTCACATTTTAACTGATCCAATCATTGTGGAATTACCAGGGGGAAATTATACACATATTGTCGATCCTATGTTTAGTGCCATGACTCATGAGCGTTTACAGCTCAAATCATTCAACATGTCACCACAGTCAGGAAACTGAGTGTCCTTAAACAAGACATGCCTGTGTAGTTGTTGATGGCCTTTAGCTATTGTATGAGCTCTTGATTACAAATCACAATATCTTTTTCTTTAATTGTTTTTGCAGACAATGTGTAAGTGGCTATGAGCGACAGCGCTCCTTTTGTAATTGGGCAACAGCAGAATGTCTTTGTAGGAATGGAAGTTGAATGCATCTAAACCCATGTGTACACAGAAAGAAAAGTGTGAATTTCCCTAGTTTTCAGCATTCTGTTCTCTTCTTTCACAAACTGTTCCTGCGGTAGAATCTTAGGTTACCATGGAGACATAATCACCCACATGTCTCGTCAGAGGAGCCTCTTGTCCATGAACACACAGCTGTTTCCTCTATCCTTCTCATTTGGTAGGTCGCTCATCACTTTGCATAGTCTGCACTACTTGATTCAAAGGACATATACAGCAGAACATCCTCCCGAAGACCTTCACCACCAAGTCTTGTTAGTGGTACTACTACCATCCAACTCATGTGGTGTGGGAGAGATCCATCTGAAAGTACACTAATAATGTTTAAAAGGAGTATTTGTTGTTGTTGTTGGTTAACTAGGCCTTTAAGCACATACATATACAGTGCAATGTTGGTTTACATCACTGCTCAGGGCTCAGAATTTTAATGGGATTCAACTTGTTCAAAAAACATATTTTGAGCATTTTCTCTGCGTCATTTATAAAAATATGGGCATGGTTCCGTTCAAAACAAGACATTCGAAGAGGTAATCTCACATAAAACATGTGAGTTCACAGTGTGACGCAATTCACCGATATACACATAAACACCTACACCAACAAGATACTGCGTCTGACTACAGCAACAGAGGAAATTGCAGTGCCCACTCAATGAGCTCCTGCTGCTCAGTGTTCCAATTATTTAGAAAAACGAAGAGAGCACAGACGGAACTGCCAAGTTCTTACTACGGGATGTATACAACTGGTCTGATACTGGCTGTGCACTGATAAACAGTGTAGTAAAAGGATTAAAACTCATTTATCAAGCATTATAGATCAAAAAAATATCTATCTATTGATCTATCTGTCTGTCTCTCTGTCTGTCTGCCTGTGTCGGCCTATATAACTGGTCAGTGCAAGGTGGACTGAATGATGAAGAGCTCACTATGGGGCAATTGAGAGAAGGAACACTGCTAATAACCAGACTCTTGGTTATTGCATGCCCCCCATCTCACCGCCCTCAGCATCACCTGTGGAGACATGAGAGATCCCCAACAGACCGCAGAAGTTCGTGTACCAGCGCATGATGGATGCATTAAGTAATAGGGCCGGTTACTTTTTCGGCTTATTTAATGAATAACCACTTAATTGTGCTACACTCTAGGTTAGTGTTCTTAAGGTTGAGTGAAATCTCCCAATTTTCACAAATGTTCTGTGCTTGATTGAGTTAAGGTAAACAATGATAAACGCAATAGATTTGCTTCCAAAATCATAAACACACCCTGTCTGAGCTCTCAGGGTTTGTTACGATGGCCTCCAACTGGTCATGTCCCTGCTCAATTGAAACAAGCTGTTATCCAACCAATTCATAAAAAGTCCAACCTTGATCTCTCTTTATCTCAAGATTATAGGCATATCTCCAAGCTTCAAATTGCAATGACATCCTGATGCAGGTGATGCCTCTGTGTTGGTGCTGTTGGGTCTCAGTGCTGTGTTTGATACTGTGTGGATCACCGCATAGTGATGGATAGACTTGAGAGATGCAGATGAGCGGTTCAAATTACTTCAAAATGAAATGTATTTTCTGTAGAATCCTCTTCATGGAGAATTACATTCCCACTGCACATGTAACAGTTATAGCCATTTAGGATATACACCATATACTTTTGCTATTGTGCCCTTTAAAATCCCAGAAGGACCTCTTCAGGCTGCTAAAGATTTGGTGATGTGAATTCAATCCTTTACTAAAATATATTTTTCAAGACAAATCAACATCCAACATTCTTCATTGTAAAAGATAGAAATGTGCTGCTGCATGGTGAGCATTTACCAAAATCCCCATTCGCCATAAAGCAGCCTGTATAGTTGCTCGTCAACGATGCAAAAATAAAACTGTATTTATTCTCACAGGAAAGGATTGTTGATCCTTTGGATTTACTTCAAAGGTGCCAATGAATTACTTGCAACTGGCCAATACACGTGTGGATTTTCTAGGAATACATGAAAATAATGGAAAGTGCAGCTGCTTGTTTCTATTACTCATCAATAATGTAAACTTTACACTGACTAAGTCCTTCAGAAAGGTTTGTGTCAGGGGACTCCGCAGCTGCCGTCTGTTTAGGGACCAGCTTGTGGGGATAAATACTCTCCTGAAACACACATAAATCTGTCACTGCCCATGTTGGAGATTTACATAATTCACCCTAGGATATCAACACAACTGGCAGTCTCTGTCCTAACCAGTCATTGTTGCAGCTTGACTGAGGGTGGTGTTTGGAGAACAGAGGAAATGTTAAAGCTGAGTCATGAAGAACCCAAAGCTGTCACACATTGCCACCTACTGGCTGGCTTGTATTCTTTGTAAAGGTTGTCTAAAATACTCCTTGAATTTTTTACAATGTTGACTCCATTATATGGCATACTATAGAATTAAAAAATATGACGCTTGTGGTTAACCAGTCATTAATAAAATCCATAGAATTGTTAAAATGAAATTAATTCATCAGCGGCTTAGTTTCAGATTTGGTTTAATGTCAGATAAAGCTTCTCTAAGGAATCATTTGATCAAAATCGTGTTATTATAACCCTGTTAATTTGGCTTTTAAATTAGATGTCCGACTTGAAGCATTATCGGATACTACAAAAACAAAAAAGTGGAATTGACTTATTTTTTCCACCTGGTCTTGGTGTGTACAAAAACAGTGTGTACCCCTTATCTAGAAAAGTGTTTTTCAACAAGCGGATTTTCTAACAATGTGACCTACTTGTGCAGGGATGCTAGGGTTTTATAATACCTTTTCAAATTAAAATACTAAAAATAAAATAAATGAATACGCATCTGATGTATCCGTTTAGCCTGAACTATTACTGATCATCACGAGGACATAATTAGTATTACAATGTGTTTCCTGCCCCTCTAATGACACATCAGCTGAGTGGGCAGTTGGCTGGACAAGCACAAAACCAGTGTAGTGTTGCTAGTGTTCATCAGCCACATCCGTTTCAGGCTGCAACAATGGAGTGTGACCCTTTGGCTCCCATCTCTCCATAATCTACGTCAGAGGATAACTTGTTGACCTTACAATTTCACTCATTAGGCGAGGGCCCACGTCTTCCTGACTGCATTGTTCTGTGAGCGGCAGGCCTGGAATGGGCTTTCAAACTATTATGCTAATCATACATCTAGAGCCAGATAGTAACGGCTGCCCATATTTAACACTATTCAAACATGCAAACATGGCCACCTGTTCACGGGGAAAAATAAACAGTAGAAGGATACTACAGTTTCTACTTCTGAGGAGCAGAAGATGTAAAACACAACTTTTGTCTTGGCATATTCGTTCGAATAAGATAGTCAAAGTCTAAATAGTATATGGATCAAAGGTTTTTCAATTTTATTTGTTCCAACCTGGGGTCCTTATTATGGTCCATCTTAGCTCAGGTAAGAAGTGAACCGATGTGGCCTTTGGAGGTATGCTTTTCTGAACTGTCATGATACAGTGAATAATTTGTTTGCAGAGTCCTCGTAAACGAAGCCCACGCTTGCCTTCCTACGCTTCATGAGGGAACTCTGTTTTCCAAGAACAAAAGTGTTTACTTTCTGCGACAAGTTTAAAAAACACACCATCCAAATGACAAATAAGGTGGGAGTAATACATTAAACAAAAACAGCTTGTGCCCCTTAGCTAGACACTAGAGTTTGACGCAACCACTTCCGACCGCTGAGTGAGCACGGTGGATTTATATATATTGTGTCTAGTTTACATCACAAGATAAAGATTGGTTTATGCAAGAAGAGTCTATGGAGCAACAGTCCACTTGCAATGTTTCTTCGTACATTTCTTTCTGTGTTTATTAATGTAATTTAAGCCTGTCTCACAAATAAAAATTAATTGAGAGCACAAGTTCAAAACACAAGTAATCATCTGACACAGCGTGACCAACTTTCTGCAGGAAGGGCACCCACTCCCATCCTGGATCTGGATGAGCCAGAGCTTCTTTCGTCAGCACCTCGCGCAAAGACATCTGCAGATCCCCTAACAGCTGGTGCAGGACTCACCTTGAACCAGAAGTCATCTTTAAGTGTCTTCATCTTCTGCTGCCCACATTATTAACACTGTGGAATTGTTTCATGAGCCTGATAGATGGGCCTACACAACCAGGCAATTAAACACCATACAATTAGGTTTACTATTGATGGAAAGAGTGCAGAGTAAAGTTCTCCTTTACCAATAGTCGCAATAACAGTCAGTCTGTTTTTAAAAGTTACTTTATGATCAAATGTAAGGTTATCTGAAACGGGAAATAAAAAGGGAGGGAAATATGGAGTGGATCCAGTAGTGGTAACAGAAGATAGCCTATTTTGAAAGGGTTATTTTGCCCTCTGCTGCCTAGTCATTGAATAACATTTTGTGTTCAATGAGTAACCAATATTTAATACACAAATTATATCTGAAAGAAATATCACTATAGCTATAGGCTAATTGTTTGACTAACCTATTTGTTGGAAGCCAATATTTTTTTTTTATGTTCAGTTTTTCAGGCAGAAATTTAAAATAGGCTTTTGTAGGCTACACATCAGAATGCTATAGCCAGTTTATCCCCCTTCCACACATCTGTATAGGTCTAATTAACCTAAATAACAAATCAACAAACCCTTTTTCCTATTAAATTCGGTAGGCTATTTAAATAGCCCACTATTTTAATCTTTAGACCAACACTGAGCTAGCCTACTAAACGTGTTTGTATTGGAATAGAACTGCTCTAAACAAAAACAAATTTAAAGCACTTAAATAGAAGGCACTTCGACCAATATTAAACGTTCATACAGGAACCAAGCTTTTAAAATGCCCAATGCTGTTGAAGAGCACATCAGCTGGGATGTTCAAAGAACATTCTAGGAATGTTCCGGGAAAATGTCATATCGTGCAAGGGAGCCTACACACGAGCTCAAATACAACGTTGTCAACATGTTAGATGCATATTTTATTCCTATATTTGTCATTCTAATATTTTAGTTTACCGTAGGTTTTAGTGTGTATTAATGTATAACGTTAGTCTTATCAGTGGTTGGTTTGAACAGCGTCACGACTAGAACGGTCACCTGGAACTCTGATTGGCTCAGAGCGGTGATCCGGGTACTCCGCTAGAACGAGCCCATTAGCTAAAGGTACCAATATGGCGGAGGTAAGAGGGAAAACAGGGGAGAAGCAATCGAACTTAAATCGATATTTTTAAATCATGTATGCAGTATTTTTAATTTTTATGTTAGCGATTGAAGAAACGATGGTTTTTGCCTGCCTTGTATAGCGTTTGGTGTCATAATTGTCATTTGTATTACTCTAAAAAATGCCTGAATGTCTGAACAGATCCTTCACTGCAAGGCCGCTGCGCCTCCGCTCTCTCAGCTGCTTTGGTGTAGCGGCTGTGAAAATTGATACGTAAATGTAACGTTAGCCTGATGGTTTAAAGAAAATAAAAGATTTGTTAGCGTGTGTTATGGATGTAAAACTGTTTTTCTATTTAGGAGAAATTGGCAGCACCTACATTGAAAATATCATCCTAGTCTGCCAATTGCAGTACCGCGCAAACGTAATGAGTGTTTACATTTTTCGATGCTTAACGTTAATACTCGGCTTTGGGGGTTAGCTTGCTTGGTAGCTAACTGTTACAGGAGCCGACACTGCGTAAATCTGACTGTACCTCAGTGTATTCCTTTTATTTTTACTTCGACAGTCGTTGGCGAAAGGAATCATTTTCATTCCAGGGGTTTAAACTACATTTGTTGCCAACAACTGTCCTCAGTGTGCAGTGTTCATCCGTGGCTAACGTTGTGTTAGCAGCCTATTTCAGGTAACGTTAGCGGTGAAGGCAGCTCTTTCAGCCAAACTATTTACTGTGGTCTTCCAAAAGACCAGTAAAGGCATTTTCATTTACTCTGTTTGCTTTAATATTTGAGGTGAATGCACTTCAATAATAGCTGGACTTATGTAAATACCCATTTATGTTCTGGTTTTCTTCTTTTGCAGGCTTCCCTAGGGAGTTCAAGTCCAGGTAAGAAATCCTCCACCAACAATGGAGTATTAGAATTTACAGTTTATGATGTACTTGATTGAATATATTTTAATTTTAAATTGAATACTTAAAAAAAAATCATAACAAATATCATGATTTTATTATATAATTTATTATATACTTTGTCATAAAAAGAGTTTTGAAAACTACAAAATGCGCTGCTTTTCTAATTGTAATAATTTGAGTGCTTTGATATCATTTTTTTTCTTTCCTTTCTCTGTCCCTCTCTTTCAGTTGGCTCTTTATCGTCAGAGGACCATGACTTTGATCCAACAGCAGAAATGTTAGTTCATGAGTATGATGACGAGAGAACTCTAGAGGAGGAAGAGTCTCTTGAAGGAGGGGGGAACATCCGCTCTGAGATTGCAGATCTGGAAAAGGTAACACAAATAAATGCACACAAACAAGATTTACGTATTTGATCTTAGATGGTCAAATCTGCATTTTGGGCTCAGGGCACTGTCTATGTGGTTAGGCTGAACATATTGACACTGTGTTGTCACTGTAAAAGTGTTTAGTACTGCTATGATTCTATGATATGACAAAAATAGTTGGAATTGATCTCCACCTAAAGCAATTCCAACAGTAAAATCCTTCTTTAATTCGAGGGGTCCCTTTGTCCTGGTCCCCCAGGGCAATGGTTCGGGAAACACTGAATACTATGACACATTTTGAATAGACCTTTATGGTGATGGGGGATAGACGTCTGATTCATAGCTGTGGATGCTACAAGTGTTAAAGGTCAACTAAGTTTAAGTACATTGACATTTGTCTCTTGGTGACAGTGTATCATTACAAGTTCACAAACTGACTTAAAATTCTGTGACGACACATTATTCTTAACAATAATGTGTTGTTTCTCTCCAATGAAAAACAAATTGATCAACAACAACAAAAATGGATGAATGCAATGCATGAAGTTTTCAATGTTCTATTGAAAGGAAAGATGCACAATAGCTTGACTTCATTTATGGATAGCTAAAGGTGTAAGTTTCTTTTTTCTTCTTCTGCCAGGAGGGGAACATGCCTTTGGAGGAACTGTTGGCCATTTATCGCTATGAGGCGTCGGCAGGGTCCAGTATAGACAGCTCTTCTGGAGACCTTACTGATGAGCTGCCTGACATGACTTTAGACAAGGTAAATAACTGCTATTATAGGTGTTTTTATATAGTGAATACATATATATGCTATGTATTTTTCTTTGAGGTTATAAGAAGTTAATTAATTTATCTCCAATATGTAAGATGTGGTATACACTCTGTTGATAACCCCCATATGTATGGATGTTATTCTTTCCATAGGAGGAAATAGCTAAAGACCTGCTGTCTGGGGACTATGAGGAAGAGACCCAGTCCTCAGCTGATGATCTGACCCCTTCAGTCACTTCTCATGAAGCCACCGATTTCTTCCCAAGAACACTTCGATGTAAGTGTGAGGTTACATGTGCTACGAAAGTAGCTTATTGTCTGTAGCTTTGCAGGATTATAGCTTCTTATGTTATGTATTACAATTCTCTGCTACATTGAGAAACTAACATATGATAGCAGATTAAGCATTTGGTCTTTTAACCCATTGATGACGGCTGCTGCGCGATGCCACATTGTATCTCCTGCCTGATGCTGCGTCATGCAGCATTGTTACTTTTTCTAATTTTCATGGCATGCGCAACATAGAATGCACCGTCATTGGTTCAAATACACATGAGGTGGGTTTTGTTGATTTTTTTAAGACCACGTGACCACCCAAAAAATGTGTGGTTTGCCGAAAATCACGCCAATCAAAAAAACTAATAAATAAATAAAATACGCCGGCTGTGTCGACGATAGTGTATTACAGAACAGTTAGTGGCGTTCGGAGCGCAGAATCAAGGTCTACTATAGGCTACTGACGAAAATCACACAACACATTGCATCTATTTATTAACAATATTTATGAATTTAGGCTATATTTTGCTGTTCCAACTCAAATTCAGCCCAGCCAGGCGATAGTTAAGTTTCAGTTTCGTTTTCATCTCCGTGGTATACAGCCGTTTGGACCAGCTGATCGGCTCCCGACAGCCGGAGTCAGTCTGCGTTCCAGTTGTACTGGGAAGTCGGATTTATGGTGCCAGTGATAACTGAACTAAATAATAAAATAGCTATCTTCTCCTTCCTATATCTGTCTATCTTTATCCCTCCACTGCACACTCAGTCACTACTATCCATGCTAAAAGGAAGCAGGATTATAACCTCGTTTAGCAAATTATTTTTAAATATTGTATATTATTTATTCTTTTTTTTCTCCCCCATCTAATTTTGACGATTTTTAGAAAAAATTGTTGGTTTGTAAGCGCTAAGGGAGCATATTTAAATAAAACCTGTGAACTTTAACTTTTAAATGTATTTTATTTCATGTTTCTATGTGCTACACAGGCTTAGATATTAAGGTTTTGGTAGACTTTACAATTCATACTATTTTTTCAGAAAACCCTCAGGCATTAAGGACATGCATCCTAGATTGCCATTGTCATCAATGGGTTAAATGTCAGAATATAGTCATGTTGGGGGGACGCACTCGTGTAGTGGCTAGAGGCACAGTCCTCATCGCAGCAGTTCCGGTCTGAATCCTACCTGTGCTTTCTGTTATACAGTGAGCATTTGTACATTTTTTATCTATCTATTTCAATCTAATAATTTAGTCTATAAAATGTCAGAATAGTCAAATACATCTAAACTTCCCAGAACTCATTGTGATATTTGAATTTGTTTATCAGCCAATGCAATCTTTGATGGTGATAAAGAGTCTGAGTGTGACGAAGATGGCCCAAGCCCAGAGGACTCCAGAAAGGTAAATGATGCTTTTCATTTGGGAACACAATAATATATAATAAAGAGAGTCAACTTTGTGTTTAAAGAACATTGCTATTGTTATTTAACACTGGGACACTAAATATCCTGTGTATTGTCTTATGTTTGATTTGTATCATAGGAAATAATGGTGGGATCACAGTACCAAGCAGAGGTTCCTTCTTGCCTCTGTCATTACAAAGATGGGGAGAAAGGTGACTGCTGCCGTTTTTTTGCTTTCAGCCAGTGTGTCTTTAATGTGCTTGCTTACAATGTTTCTTCCCACTCAAGATTCTAACACACTATGTGACTAATCTCACTGTAATTCCCATTCCCTCACAGTTTATGAAGATGAAGACGAGTTATTATGGAGCCCAGGTACATTGCCTGAAAACAAGGTTAGGAGTTTCCTGTGTGACGTGTTGTTGCGGACAACAGGTGAAAAGATAGGATGTGACAAACCAGGGATGCACGTTCGAGACAATGAGCAGGTCAGTCATTTCTCTCGTTTCTTTATCATGTCATTGTTGTAACACAATTAACGGCACGGTATTAGCAACTTATGTGAGCTTTTGCAGTCATTATGTCTATTGACTTTCATTCAATCATATCCTACGTTTTAGAATTCTTCAGTTTGTTTCTAAGGTGCATGTGACTCTTTTGGCCAGTCTTGACCACTGTAATATTTCCAAATAGGCTTTGCATGAGCTTATCCAGTGCAACTACAACACCCGTGAAGCATTAGAAAGATGCTGCAGCCGTGTAAAGTCCTCGAAAGGTAAGCATCTCCAACAAGTTTTTATTTTTTCAAAATCAATAGTTTCCTCCTGTTCGATCCAGAGGATTTGCAGCAAACATTTTGCCATTCCAGTTTTTAATATTCAAGAATTTCACATGAACAGGCAGGTGGAGAAAGTGAAAACCCTTTTCCTTTTGAAGTAGAAATAATTTTTATTCTTATTCTTTATTCAAATCCATCTCATTTAAACTCACCTGAAAGAAAACTCATGGGGAAAAAAAATTAAACTCGGAAAAGAATTTAAACTTAACAAAACTAAAACCCAGCAATCACGTTCAGTACAGTTAAACATACTCATTGTTTTATTTCTTGTTTTAGTTTATTATTAAGTCATGCAAATGGCCACTTGTTTTAGTGTAAAAGGGAAGCATACTGTAAAATTACTCCTTTGTATGCAATGAGCAGCACTGATGATTTTATGTGCCAACTAAAATCAATGTTGTACTGGAACAAACCGTATAATATGAGCACTACCGAATGTGTAGGTGGGTGGCTGCCTAAACTATAATACGCTGCTGGTGTAAATGTGTTTTCTTTTCACGTTTGCATCTAAACCTTAATCTCTGTACGCGCCTAAATATATGTGGAGTGCGCCTTTATATTTTCACTTGGTGCACCTGAAATTTATCACGTCATTAAATGTAATATCGGTTGCACCCAAAATATATGCTTGTGCACCTAGATGAAAAGGTAAGGCGCAACCAATGTACATGTTAGTCTGGTGCCCTGTTAGGCTTTTTATGATTTGATATTCAAACACGACAATGATGTTGATATTAATTAATAACCTTATAACTTGCATCCATTTCTGTTGATCATAATTTTAATCAATTTGGGGTGATGTTATGATTTTAATCCTGTGTAATATATTTTTTTATACCTTTCACTTTCACATGGATTGCTTGATCATGCACCAACAATGTATTAATGTATCCTGGTGTCATTGCAGAAAAATCACGTCCGTGGTCAGAAGAGGAATGCAAGAACTTTGAACATGCACTACAGATGTATGACAAGAATTTTCACCTCATACAGAAACACAAAGTGAGTTTTGTTTCATGTTTTGACACGCATTAAAAGGTACACACATAACGCTGTGAATGTTTCATAACCGTTTTAATGACTCTTTATTCCCCCCCCCCCCACACACCCCCCGTCAGGTCACAACACGAACAGTAGCAGAATGTGTGGCGTTTTACTACATGTGGAAAAAGTCGGAGCGCTTTGACTTCTTTGTGCAGCAGAATCGATTCGGGAAGAAAAAGTACAGCAGCTATCCTGGTGTAACGTAAGTGGCAGAAGAGGATTCAGTACATCTTTGTGCATTCCTTCTGTGTTTTTGCCTGTATAAAGTTTTCTGCAATTGGCTCTGATTTGGAGACGTCTAAGAAAGATGTGTTTTGTTCCAGTGACCTTATGGACAGGCTGGTGGATGAAGCGGAGGGTCTGGCAGTAGACAGTTCCTCCTCTGTGTGTTCGGGAGCAGGTGGAGGGGGAAGGCTGGAGACCACCACAGACCAACAACTCAGTCTGCTCAACTCCATCACTGCCAGCGACCTCACAGGTCAGTTATTGGGACTTAATTATGGGACTTAGTTTTGCAGTTGTGAAAAATTCAGCCAAATAAATAAGTAATTTAATTTAGTACAACTACTCTGTTAATTATTTTCCTCATTTGGTAAAGGTGCACTATGTAACTTTGGGTATGTCAGAGAAGTGAACATTTTCTAAGGTATATTTAATTTTAATAACATTTGTATTTTAAGAGATTTTCTTTCATATTTAATTAAAATGGAAGTTACAATTTAATTTATTTGAAAAATCATTAATACATAAAACATTATGGGTATTTTCTCTTCTATCCTAAATGAGATTTAATGCCCCCCCCCATATCAATTTGTATCTTGATTGGAGTCTCTTGTTGCTTCCACTCAACTCAGTGTTAATCGAGTGTCCTGTTCTCCTTGCAGCTTTGAGTAACAGTGTAGCCACGGCGTGCAGCCCTTCAGAGGTTAACTGCCTGGACTCGTACGGCTTTTCTCCGCTGGAAAGTCTCCACCGCGGCTCCCTGAACCACGAGGAATCCCTGGGCTACCCGTCTAACGGCGCGGACCCCGACTGCCTCAACATGCTGGACGCTGGCTTCTACCACTCTGACCTGGGCCAGCTGGGGGGAGTGTGCGTCAACAAGGACTGCGAGCGGCCCTCCAAGAGGCTCAAGATGGACTCCTTTATCAACGACGTGTCCGTGGGCAACCTGGGAGTGGACTATGAGGCGCGGCGGACAACGACGCACCACCACCGAATCACCGGCGCCAAAATGGCCGTGTCCGTCACAGACTTTGGGAGCTTGACCGGCAGCGGCGAGCCCAACGGCTTTCTGGGAGCACACTCGCGGCACCACACACAGCACACTGCGGCACTTCAGTCAGAGTGACCCTTCCTCGTCCGTCTTCCCTTTTACAAAAAACCCTTATCCCGCCCTGTACATAAGACTGACCTCACTGGAGATTTGTTTAAATTCTAAGATATATGTATATATATATCCATATATATATATATATATATGAATATACTTTTTTGTTTAAATTTTTTGTGTAATATGACATCAGTGATGTCTATCATATAGAACTAAAATCTTGATTTCTCTCAAGAGTTTATATAGCCATTTATTTTATTTGTTTTGCGGTCTTGAGATGCGTAACGTCCATGTACAGTGGGGCCCAGAGGCTGCAGTAGGAGAGTTGTGTATCTTCTTCCCTCACATCAACACACAACATCTTCAGAGCTACAGTATGTTATCCTGCCATACTTTCCAGCTGCCAACATTGGCTTAGTTTTTCTGCCTCTAGTGTTTGTATTTTGTTGCTTTTCTTGGTTGTTTGAAGTGGTACTTTACTTTTTTCATATAATTAGTGTTTGGTTTACAGGTACTTTTTTAGTAACCAGGCTGGTGCAAATGGTTTAATTTGCCCCTGGCTGTATGAAGAGCAACACTAGCATGGAGATTAGCTTGGAGACCAGGATGTTTCATGGCTTCAGTTGCTAAGGCTTTTCACTTTGGTTTTCTTTTTCCTTTTGATTTCCTCCTGTGAAGGCTCGTCGGTAGTTTGTCTGCTTGTTTACTTTAAAACAGTTCAGAGTTGCCAAACTGGAACACGTGAATGTTTGCAACATTTCCCTTTCTTATTTTCTTATTTCATGTAGTTGAACCCAAATGATAGATTTTCTATTGGTTGGTGATGAAGTTTTACCTGTGGAGACTGACATAATGGAAGTCAACTTGTTTTACAGTTGGGAATCGTTTTTTTTTTTTATCCTTCTTTCTAAGAGGGTGTCAGTTAGAAAAGCAAACCATAACAGCAATATTGCAATGCAAAGATTTTGGTTGGCTAAATAGTCATTTAAACAAAGACGTAATCAGGCACCGTAAAGTATATATTTATTGAATATCCTTTTACCTTTTTTGTGAGAATTTGTTTCATCCCTTCAACTCATGCTTTCATTAATGTTACTCTTAGGCATGTTTTGCTGTGCATGTCCTTCTAGTTGTATGAATAATGTTAGACTATGCTCCTAAAATGAACGAACGCCATTTTCAGACCACTTAGCACGCTACCGGCTAGCAGTATTATCTCTTTATTTAGAGCCACTCTGATTTTGTATTCATCATCAGCCTAACCCGTACTGAGTTGAGACATGCCTTTGTATAATCTGGTTGACAATTTCTTCTCTGGTAGCAGAAATGGAGCAGTTTCTTCTTGACTGAAATCCATAGTTGTTTGTAAAATGTAAAATTTAGCGGGTCATCGTCAGTTGATTGGATGCAGTAGTAGTGTTTACTTAATTTATCTATGCATTGTGCTATGAACATTTAGTTTTGTTTCAGGGGTACATCATCTTTGTCATGTCCATAGACTTAGTTATTTACAATTATGTGTGCACAGACGCAATTCATGCCCATAAACACGTCATTAAGTTTGTTTCCAAGCCCAGCTTCAGAGAAGATATTCACTTCTGCGTTTCATGTAAATAATTAGCAAATAGCCTTTAAAAAGTCCATGAACTGACCTCTTACACTTGTGAATTTGTGTTGATACTAAAGTCTTCATTTGATTCCTTGTCAAAAGGCAATAATTTGTAAATATGTACAGATATTTTTGGTTTTGAATAATCGGTTGACTTGGTGTTTGAATTTTCTTTCTCATTGAAAAGTCATGATACCCTGCCCCCTCCCCCCCAGGACACAGTTGAAACCACGCATGCCAGCTGTGTCTGTTTTCTCCAGTTTACCACTGAAAACGGCTTTACCTGAAGACGTATTGATATTACTCAGTGTTGCAGATTTGCATACAAAACGTGCAGTCGTGTGTAAAAGACGCTCATCTTTCTTTCCTGGGAAAAAAAAATCCTTTTACGTGTCTATATTTGTCTTGATGGTAAAGGGATGGCTGCTGCTCTGAAAGTATGTGGAGAGCTAGTTTCTCTTTGTTCAATGCAATGTGCATAATGCAGTAGGTCCTCCAAGCTCTTCTAGCTTTAGCAGTGCAGTGATATTTATTTCACCTGTGGTTTGTACAAAGACTCAAGAAAACTGTCAGAATGTAAAGGCCATTAAGTAGTAGAAGTAGGTTTTTCACCACCCTGTGAACTCTCAAAAATGTGATATTTTATTGATATCTCTCGTATGAGAACTTAGGTGCGCAAGCAAGCACTAAACAAATTTATTTTATATTTTGTATTGTGTTTTGAAGTTTAAAAAGGAAAAAAAGTATAGCAGTTGTGGTTTTGAAAAAGAAAACTCTAGTCCTTTGACGAAAACAAAAACCTTTGTGAATAAAAACCTACAAAACTTAAAAATGTATATCCAGAAATATAGACAATCAAACTTCACTATGAGAAATGTTCAAGAAGCTATCTTTATTGTTTATAAGAATTGTACATAAACATTGAGTTGTTTTTTTTCCCTTTTGTTAAACATTATTTTGTATTTTCTGTTGTACTTTAATACCTTGTGTACAGATCCAGAAATAAAGCTCTGGAAAAGGTTCAAAAATGAGTGCATGTGTTTTTAATAACCACACATAACATTTTTACCAATTCATATGGAAAGATTTGGTCTAATTTCCGAGCCGGGTGTTCTTTCGAAAAAGAAAATAGTGAGTCTGAAACTATGTGATTGACCAATTTCACTGAGATAATTTCTTGAATGACTAATTCTGCATTGTGGTGTAAAAATTAAAAGCGTTCTCCTTCAAACTCGTCTTAAAAGCCAACATGGATGAGAAGTCATAAAAGTGCTCAGAATAATCAAACATTTGAACATCTTTGGTCTCGTCGACAGAAGAGCATATTCCATTTGCATTTTAAGAGCTCCTAAGTGAGTTCATCAGGAGCTGCGGTTTTGCCAGTTGATTACTCACATTTCACTTATTCAGGGTTGATAACAAATAGAGGGTCACATTGATACACTGCAGGTAAAAACATTTGTTGCAGTTTTAATTTAAGTTGCAAATTACAGAATGATAAAACAGCTTTTGACGACCACGTTAAAAAAACTGTTGGGAGTAATATGCAGCTGTATAAAATCTGGCAAGTTCACTACTGTCATCTCCTAAGAGGAATGGGCAGAGTGAGAAAGTCCTCGGCCAGAGTCACTTCTATGCCGCTGTCCTGTAGAGCGTCTTCAGCCTGTCTCCTGAGCTCTGAGACATCGTCCTCGTCCCCTTCCTTGTGCATAGAGCAGGGCTTGTACCTCTGACTGAAGTGGTAGAGCACCAGCCTGCGAGCACCGCAAGCTCGAGCCACCGCGGCCGCCATCTCTGGTGTACTGTGTCCGTGGTCCACTGCCTTCTCGCGGTGCTGGTTCCCCAGGGTGGCCTCGTGAACCAAAATGTCCGCTCCGCTGCACAACCTCATGAGCAGTGCTTCATCCCCAAGAACTGATGAGCAGTCCCCTAAGATGCAAACTTTCCTCCCGGGGATGGCTTCTTCCAGCACGTCACCGGGCAGAACCACACGCCCGCTCTCGAGAGACACAGGCTCCCCAGCTTTCAGACGCCCATAAAGAGGCCCGGGTTTCACGCCTAGATGGGACACACACAGAATTTAAATGACTTACAGTGCCCACAAGCTCAATTTGGAAGACACTTTATTCTGAAATAACTTACTGAGACATACAGTATGAGTGAGTCACACTTATTCATGTCATCAATCTTACTTTCACCCTGATCCAGATACAATTCTTTTGAGATCAGCAAATCTATTATTTGTCTTTTCTTTGTTATTTTATTAAAAAGATAATAAATTATATTGAAAACGGTTTGGGAGATTGATTTATGGACAAAAAGAATTGTCTTTACTGTCCTGAAAAGCTTACCGCGTAGTCTAATTTCTACTTTACTACATTTTAGCAGTGTAAATATAAAAAGGACACAACATGGATTTTTACCAAGTTCCTTTAGGAGTTCAGTCTTCAGTCTCCCGGGTCGATTGCGCTCCTGGATGCAGAACCCAAAGGAGGGGATGCGGTGAAACAACCTGAAGGCCTTCACCACAAACCTCTTGTCTTCAAAGAGGAGGTAAGAGTCAGTGGAGGCATCCAGGGAGATGGTCCTGCCTGCCTGCTCCTGTTGGTGCAGAGGCAGGCGCTCTGCTGTCACCTGAAGAGACAAACAAACAAAACACAAGACAGTTACACATGCTCCTGTTTCGGTAGGGAACACGCTCACGACTCTGGGGCGTAGGAGATATTGTCAGAATTCAATGGAAGTAATGGAAAAAATGAAGTGGATTTTCTTAAGTGCCATTTGTCTAAAGTATATGCATGGTGACAATGTAAATATGGATTTTGTCAAATGTCATGAGCGGAACAATCTGCCAAAGCTATTCAAGGATGAAGATCACTAGCTAGTTCTAGGTGGAGTTTGGGAATAATCCACGCTGGTTTGAGCTGGGTCGGGAAAGGGCCTAGAAGATAACTGAATTTATCAGCGATTAAGGGGAACATCAAATGCTATCTTATTTCTAACAACAGATTGTTTTCAATAGCTTCATGATGACTTGGCCAGCAATCATCATTGAGAATGTCTGTCAAATGTCCAAACCAAAACTAATGACTAACAGATGTATAGAAAGAGGTGGGATTTTTTTTATCTTACACAACACAGGAAAAATACCATAATCACATGCATACCTCCAGGCCGAGCTGTCCCTCTTCTGGACTCTGGTCTGTTGTGGGCTCCAGCTCATGTACTACAGCGAAAAAACAACGTTACAGATGGGATGAGAGGGGAGTAAATTAGAACAAACAGCAGTGTATTAAGAAAGATACGAATGGATAAAGCTAATTTGACATTGGAAGAAGTGACTTTCTAACTTGCAGTGTAAAAAAGAAGGCGGCTGAAGAAGTGTTGATCTTTCATATAATTAAAAAAACACATTAAAAAACGATGTAGTAGTTAATAAAAACAAACAAAAACAACCTATGTAGTAGGTAATGCATAACTACTGTATAGTTACTACAAGTGCACCTTATTGTAAAGTGTTACCAGATATATGCAGCTGATCTGCTCACATAATTTAAATTGAACTTGCAATATTTTTTCATCTTAAAAGGGCATGATTAGATCTTTCTACAATAGCAACCAGCTGGGATCAGGGCTGCACATAGTGTGGACACAATGGAGCTCAGGGTTGGACATGTTGGACCTGCCTGCGTAAGGGAAGAGCAGCTGTGATCCTGTGAGGCCGAGTGTCACCCTGAGGAAGTGGCGGAGGCCCCGGGGCCCGTAGATGTCCACACAGTTCAGGCTCTGCTGGGGGTCAGGGTTGGTGTTGAGGCTCACGGTGCAAAGGAGACCAGGCAGACCAAACAGGTGATCTCCGTGTAAGTGGGAGATGAAAACCTTGGTGATTCGACCTGCGTAGAAAAGCACGACATGTTATATATTACATAATCAGATCATGTTCCTTCATACACCTGTCCGTCCCCTCCGCCCCGTCTCACCTTCACAAGGAGCAGAGCATTCAGCAGCTCTGCTCCCCGTCTCTGGAATTCACTACCACCCAAACTCAGAAACATTGGTTCATTCCCCCATTTCAAGTCACAACTCAAAACAGATCTGTTTAAAACTGCCTATTCCATTTGATTTCAATTGCTCTGCTTCTTTCTGTTGTTTTTTATTGTTGCTTTTATTTTATATTGCTCACTACTGCTTTTTAAAAGTTTTAAATGTCTGTTTGGTGTCCTTGAGTGCAGAGAAAGGCGCCTTTAAATAACATTTATTATTATTATTATTATTATTATTATTATTATTATTATTATTACTATTATTATTATTATTATTATAACACATGTATGTCGGGTAATATTGAGTCAAACTAGATCGGAAGCAATAATGTTGGATTTAAATGTGGTAAATGATAAATACTTTTTCTTTTATTTGGTATCTCATTATTTTATTTCAGTTAATTCTAATAAAACAACTCTCTCTCTAGGTGGCCTATAGGCTCATGCCTTGACATTTTGATCAGAGGCTTCATTCACCTGCGATCAAAAGTCAAGAACTCAAAGCAAGAACAATTTCATTTTCAAGTGTCACGAGTTAATGGTAGGTCTTTACAAGTATTTCAGTAGTATTCAGTAGTACGTTTGTGTGTGATGGTGCACACAATAAACCTCCAATTAACAAGACAACTTAAGTACATAAAATAATTAGAAAATGTACAATATATATATGCACATTTTTATTTAAAAAAGAGAGCTTTACAATTGTGCAGTAGGGCTCAGGATACAAAATGTTCAATGAACACATATTATATGGATGAGTAGTACATTAGACGTTACAGAGAGGTAAATTATAAATCAAATATACTGAACTAGACTTTTGGGAAAGGAATATGTAAAGTGAAAGAGAAGCCTCGCCAGTACATAAGTAATTTCTCCAAACAAAGGTTGTACGGGGAGCTGCTGACTCACCGGCTCTGAGTTGGCTCTTCATCAGCTGTGTCTGGGTTCCCTCCCCGCAGTCAAACAGCCAGCACTCCCCTTCAGTCCGCAGCACCAGAGCCGAGGCCCCGCGGTGAGGAGAAGGGTAGGCCGAGCCGGTCCCCAGGAAAGTCATATCCATGGTCATCTTACTGGACTTACGGGAAAACACTGGGGGAAGTTGCTGCCAGCAGACTACTACAACTGTGACTGAAAGCGGTGCACCATGCTCAGTGTAAACAGTCGCACAGTGATGACGTAGCACGAGCGACGATGAGGCGTTCAGTGTCCCGAAAATAGTAATATGCAAGGTTCAAGTTCGTGGTTCCTAACATATTCCTATAAAAAACATATCATTGTATGTTTGAAAAAAGTTGCTCATTCACAGAAAACATTACAGAAATATAAGTCAAAAACACTTTTCTTTTATTCTGCACTTTTAAAAACACATAGGCCTATATGAAGAAGCAGCACACACATGCTGCACACTGGGTACAAACGCTATTACTGTGTAGCAAGAATAAACTTCAGAAATACACACACAAAGGACACACCAGCACTACAGTATACAAATGCACACTTCAACCAAACATGGAATAAAACATTCTAATGGAGACTTTAAGAATCACATGAGCAAACCCAATGAAGCAAACACACCAAGAGTTCATAATAGATGATTATAGTCAGTAACAACAACCAGATAGACGCATAGAGCTACTGGGGTCCAACCGTCTTCTTTGGATAAAATCATATCAAATGTTTGAGTAGGCCTACATAGCCTAACTGTGAGTGCATAAGTGTTCATGACCTGACGCTGCACAGTCTGCCATGGTAAAAAGCTGCACAATGAATACTAACAAAATGACAACATTTACAAGACAAACTAGTTGTATAGTTATAGTGCTGTTGAGTTGTTCCTTGGCTGCCTGCAGCATACGGCGAGCCTAAGTCTACATAATGAAAGTAAATATGAATAGACACTGAACACCGCACAGGCACTTTAATGCAGCATGTGAAAAGGTCCTAATACTACCTGAGATTAAAATGTACACCATGGCCTAGTATATACCTCAACAGATGAGGTCTAATGCTTAATACTGCCAGTGCCCTTGACAACAATGTATACACTGCAAAATAATAATACTAATTAGTAGCTTGAATTGTGTGTTTTTTTTTGTTCAAACTGAAACACATTTGAGCACTGAGGATATGTCTGTGTTTATGTCCATCAGTGTTTCTCACATCTTCATATATGGATGTGAAATATTAGGAACATATAACTGTAAAGTAGTTAATAGGATATCTTACTTTGAGTTGACCTTCATAGACCAACTTTCCCCTTGGGGAAGTTGCCATAGCAGCTTCATCAACAATACATGTTTAAAATGTTTAATTGAAGCCGTCTTGCTTACTCTCTTCATCACAAATACACATTGCCGATAACGATCTATATTAATTTCTTGTAGGCACCAGTACCCTTCAGCATCAAGTACAGTACATATAAGGCTCCATTAGGGATCATTTTAGGACATGAACATTGGCATTTTATTTATTTCTGTTCATATATCTATGTGTATTTTTATTTATATTTATTTGCTGTTTTTTTTCTGAAAGCTTTTCAGCAAATAATTCAAAGTACTATACATAGAACTTTAAATTATTTGCTGAAAGGTGCAATAAAAATAAACTTGTGTAATTGAATGTGTTCCAAGGAGTGAAACCCACTCACCAACCTGCCAACACACACATGGATGTACTTAGCACAGTTTTAAAAATAATCTTCCAGTAGACAGTCTGTTTCCACAAAATGACATTTACAGTTAACAAAATATATTTAGCATAGAAAATGTTTATCCAATCATTTGATACTGCACATCATTTTCCTTACATATTTAGGGTATAGTTAATATTCAAATTGTATATCAAACTTAAGCAGAAGGGCTAAGGGATCCACAACTCATTAAAGGAGTGTTGAAAACAGGCTTTCTCATGAATATAGAGGACAAAACATCTTTCTTACATGGCAATACATCTAAATACAGGAAATAAAACACATTTGGAGAAAAAAATACAACGCGACAGAGCATACATTAAATGCTGGAGTGGACATTGGTTTATCATTATAATTTCCATTCATAAAATCTCATCATTATTTTCAGATGTCTTTCTTTAAGTGCTGTATACATTTCTCCCCTGAATAGCATTGTTTCCTCACCTTCTCATAGTAAGCCCAAGTACTTCAACCCTCTGCTATACTTAACCTTCTCTGATAACCAATGTAGACCGATTTAAGAATTGTTTTATCAATAAAAAACAAATGTCTTACACCGGACGTTGGTTGGATCAGTGAAGCCACCAGAGGACCACTAAATGCAAAAAAAAAGGCAATGTCCATACTGCGTGTTACAACCTATGCAGCGGATTAAGTTTGCTAATCTCTAGGTAACTGTATATAGTCATAATAGTAAGTGTTCTGAACCAGGAGTGTATACAAAAAAACTATTTTGCATCAAATTGGAATCAAATTGACGCAAAGGAGTTTTGAATATCGAAGGTAACATAGCCCTTCTGTTTTTACAGTGATGATGATGATATTTTCTTTCTTAGACAGGAGTTAAGATTATTAAAAAGTATGTCAAGGTCTCAACAATGAAACCAAATTTCCGCAGTACCTTTTTCCACCACAAGGTGGTCCTCCAGGTGCAAGTTTAGATATGATGCAGAGGCGATGAAGAACTGGGATGCTAAGTGAAAATAACCATTTCTATTAAAATTCCACTTTACAAACGAGCCTTTCACAGATTTAATATGAATGGTTTAGTGCAAATGCAGTAGCATGGCAACAGTGAAGGGCTTCTATTGCCTTTTTATATTGAGCAAATGTATTTGATCTTCTCGTAAGATCTGTGACAGAGTAAAGCGGAGAGGGTGAGTGACATTGTGACATGGGGCAAATTGTGGCTCTGTCCTAGTTCTATTCAGTTTTGGGGCTGAAGCTGACGTCTGGCCAGTCGTAGGTGTCTGGCAGGAAGGAGTCATACTCGGTGCTCCACACAGTAGCACGTACAAAAGCTTCCTTGTCCATAGGCTCAGGGTAGCGGAACGCCATGCCTTTAGCATAGACAAACTCCACCACCTAGAGAGAGAGAGAGAGATACAAATAGAAGAAGTTAGCGTGAGAAGTTATAAAAAAGGTCATGGATTTTCAGATGATGATACTGGAGGTTCAATCTAGGCAGAAACAAGTTACATTTCAGACAAACATTAACAGGTTTATCAAATGCAGAAACATTTAGCCAAAGTTGCTTTTGCAAGTTAGAGGAATATATTTTTTTTCAGGAGACTTGCCTTGACAGCCATCTGGAGTGAGACTTCTCTGATGTTGGAGAGGGGGGGGTAGAGTCTGCCTTCAGCCAGCTCTTTATCTGTCAGCTGATCTGCAAGGGTCTGCAAGGAGTAGAACAATACTTTTAGGCTGAAGAATAATCTTAATACTATAAAAAAACAGAAACAGACATGTACCGCTTGTGTTTGCCTACAGCATAGTTGCTGTAGTATGTGTATTGCATGTGTATTTTTAGTATATATATTTCTAATATAAATATAAATGTGCCTTTGAATAAAGAAAAAGCGATGACCAAACCACTACTATTGAGATTACCAACATGCAAATAACAGTGTCTTTCTTCATGCTACATGATATTAAACTAAGAGTGCTGGCAGGAAATCATCTTGTATTTATTTATTTTTTAATTAATTGCATTGATCAAAAATCAAGTAATCAAGTCAAATGCAGCCCAGCAAAAGCCAGAAGAGAACAGATGGCAGAAGTGCAAGTCAGAATCAGCCTTTTCAAAGCTCCTTGTCTGTTAGCTATTAAGCCAGCATCTAGAAAGAGAGAGGACATGGGACAGCAAAGGGTTAAATAGGGTTTATAAAGACCATACACAGCGTACGCAAACGTGACAGTGTTAGTGAGAACGTGTAGGATGGGGTGATGAACTAAAGCATGTTTAAAGGAAATAGAAAAATACTTAGTGATGACTTCAGACCTTGGCGGCTTCCAGGAATACAGTGTCACTGATGTGTCTCACTCCGCTCAGGATCACAGCCAAGGCCACACCTGCAATGCACATACAGCACATGTTTTAAAAGCAGACTGCCTTTTACTTCTTTGCACTTTGTTCAGAATCAACACATTTTTCCCTGCCGTTACTTCTTAACATGACACAAATCTTTTTTTGTTCAGGTACGTATGCGCAAATAATTCATACTAGCTTCTGAATATACAGAACATTCTCTTGATTTCTTTTTCACCTGGGAAAATGTAAGCATTGTTCCCTTGTCCTGGAGTGAAGACACGGCCATCACTCAGAGTCACTGGACCAAATGGACTGCCACTGGCAAACAGACATCGACCCTGTGGGACAAAGAAACAAAGGGTGAAAGAGTGATAGAAGAGGAAAAATAAAGGATGATAACAGGAAGGGTGATTTGACACTACAGTAACTTGTAATGCCAGATTTCAGAATTTGTCAAAATAAAAATAAACAAAAAGGAAAAGGGAAACAGAAAGAACTGCATACGTCAGTGAGTGTGTATGCGTCCTCTGCTGTGCACTCTGCTTTAGTGGTTGGGTTGCTCAGGGCAAAGATGATTGGTCGTTCGTTCAGGGTTCCCATGGCCTTGATGACATCGTGGGTGAACAGACGTCCAGCTCCGGACACACCTGGAAGAAGGTAAGAGAAACGTGGTGAGCCTGTGCTTGTTACAGTTCAAGGCGGAGCCCTCAAATACAGTGGCTATGAAGGGGTGATTAAAGACCATTTTAAAATGCTGAACAGATAAATAATAAATAGCCTGATTATAATTGCCTGTACATGATCCAATATCTTGTTTGGATAAAGTGAAATGAAAATAAACATTAAAAACAAACAAGATATTAAATATTTGATTCAATTGCTGTTATTTTATCATAAAGTAAATCTAAATGAATGAAGTCAAAATGTACATACCAAAATGTAATGCAAGGCTTTACAGTCACACAAATACAGAAACTTTCACTTCCACATACTTACCAATGATCGCTGTGGGTTTAATGGTGTTGACTGCATCTAGGAAGCTCTGTACATTTCCTGGACTGTCATGGACAAATGACTCCTGGTTAGAGTCAGTTTCCTGTGCTCTGCCCTGAATAACATAATACATTGGTCGCATCAAATAAAATGTATAGGAAAAACCTCTGTTACAGCAGCAGTAATGCAGACAGAAAGCCACACACATACAGTCCCCTACAAAAGTATTGGAACAGTGAGGTCAATTCCTATATTTTTGCTGTAGACTGAAAACATTTGGGTTTGACACCAAAATATGAATATGAGACAATAGATGCACATTTCAGCTTTCATTTCCAGGTATTTACATCTGGATCTGATAGACAACACATAAGATAGCATTATTTTTAAAAGGAACACCACATTTTAAGGTGAGCAAAAGTATTGGAACAGATAGACATAAAATAAATTAAAGTGAATAAAACTTAATATTTTGTTGCAAATTCTTCTCTTGCAATAACTGCATCAAGCCTGTGACCCATTGACATCACAACACTTTTTCTTCTTCTTTCCAGGCTTTCACCACAGCCTTTTTCAGTTGCTGTTTGTTTTGGGGGGTTACTCCTCTTTAGCAGGTAAAATGCATGCTCTATAGGGTTTAACTCTGGAGATAGACTTGGCCAGTCTAAAACCTTCCATTTCTTGACCCTGATTAACTCCTTTGTTGTTTTTGCAGTGTGTTTTGGGTCATTATCTTGAAGGATCTTCCATCGGTTTGGTTGGATATTTCTTTAAATTGGCAGACAAAATGTTTGTGTAAACTTCTGAGTTAATTTTGCTGTTTCCGTCATGTGTTACATCATCAATGAAGAATAGTGAGCCCGTCCCAGAAGAAGCCAGGCAAGCCCAAGCCATGACATTGCCTCCACCGTGTTTCACAGATGAGCTTGTATGTTTGGGATCATGAGCAGATCCTTTCTTTCTCCAAACGTTAGCCTTTCCATCACTTTGGTAAAGGTTCATCTTGACAACAACACAGTAACACATGATAGCAGCAGCAAAATGAACTTAAAAGTCTACAGAAACATTCGGTCTGCCAATTTAAAAAAGATGCAACCAAACTGATTGGAAGATCCTCCATCATGCAGCAAGATAATGATCCAAAAAAACTGCAAAAACAACAAAGGAGTTCATCAGGGGCAAGAAATGGAAGGTTTTAGACTGGCCAAGTCAATCTCCAGACTTAAACCCTATAGAGCATGCATTTTACCTGCTAAAGAGGAGACTGAAGGGAGTAACCCCCCTAAACAAACAGCAATTGAATGAGGCTGCGGTGAAAGCCTGGAAAAGCATCACAAAAGAAGAGAGCAAAAGTTTTGTGATGTCAATGGGTCACAGGCTTGATGCAGTTATTGCAAGAGAAGGATTTAAAATATAAAGTCTTATTTACTTTAATTAATTTTAGGTCTATCTGTTCCAATAATTTTGCTCACCTAAAAATGTGGTGTTCCTTTACAAATAATGCTATCTTCTCAGTTGTGAATCAGATCCAGATGTAAATACCTGGAATTGAAA
Organism: Ammodytes marinus; assembly: GCF_949987685.1. Taxonomy (NCBI): domain Eukaryota; kingdom Metazoa; phylum Chordata; class Actinopteri; order Uranoscopiformes; family Ammodytidae; genus Ammodytes; species Ammodytes marinus. The sequence continues at coordinate 21,530,345 of NC_137231.1, read as the reverse complement.
GCTGAAATGTTGATATATTGTCTCATATTCATATTTTGGTGTCAAACCCAAATGTTTCTAGCCTGGTCCAACCAGACCATCGTACTTCATTTAATTTGTACAGAAGGTCTGGAAGTGCTGTAATTGGCAAACGTTCATTCACTTGGAGGCGGGTGTCTGTCGAAGTTTAAAACTATTGGATCTGCCCAGTGCCACTCTGGATTAGCCAACCAATCGCATCACGTTTGGTCGTCACGTGTGCCATGAGCCGGCTTCTGGCGGTGCGTTCCAGTTGGACAGGGAACTCGGAAATTTCCGACTTCACTACATATTGTAGTCTATGAATCTACCGGTACCTGGCAACAGTAACTTGTTAGAGCCTAACGTTTAGTTATTTGGACGAGAAAGGTTTTAGGCGTCCATACTTTCGCGAGCAGATGCACTGAAACACAGACAGGTCGGAACTCGGAACTACCAAGTCGGAAATCTCCTTCTACCGAGTATAAAGGAACGCAGCATTCAACTGAAACTGAAGCACGACTTCGACGTCATTGTTCTCAGCCACTCGCTCTGTTCGCTGATTGGACGATTGTAGATTCTCCGGTAAAACTGGGAAATGCACTGTACACCCAGACTGACTACTGAAGGGAAAATGAAATTTGGCCGGAAGTAGGCGGGCGGGCGGAGCCAGGCTAAAATGTTTCCAGTCTACAGCAAAAATAAAGGAATTGGCCTCACCGTTCCAATAATCCAGTAGGGGACTGTATTAATGTCTTGGTCATAAATTTAAGTTGCACACGCTAACCTTTACTAGTAAGCCATATTGGTCGTACATCCAGATCTTTGACCTGGCCTCATCATGAGCCATGCCAGTCTCCATCATGGCCATGGTAATCAGATTGGCAATACCCAGGGCAGCCTGAGGAGAAAATAAACTCATCATGTTTAGAATCACAATACTTAGAGACAATGTATACATACTACATTTCAATGCTTATTTAGAGAACTCCAAGTGACTGAATAATAAATACATAGTATCTTACCTCTCCAGCTCCCAGGAAAAGCACCCGGTGTTCAGTGATGGGTTTACCGACGGCTCTCTGAGCTCCCAACAGACCAGCAAGGGCTACAGCCGCAGTGCCTGCAAACAAACAGAAGACAAGAGTAGACAATGAAGTCTCTGCCTTTAAGAGAACACATTTTTTAAGGTTATATTGTGCTTGTTGTTCAGTCTTATTGCTTTGATCTTTAAACAACTTAGCTCACTAATGCATTGTGTTTTAGCTCCCAAGTCTCAAATATCAGCTGTGTTCCAGAAGGTCTCTGCTTGCAACTGCATAACCCGCAGTAATGTGACATAAAGGTCACAGTATGTTCCCTGTAATGGAATATTTAATTCAAACAAGTTTCAGGTTCCTGCAATTGTATCGTCCCTACTGAACTGTTTTATACTTAAATTAAATTGTAGATTTAATTGAAAGGGTTTACTGGCATTATAACTAGGTAGTATAACTCCCTATTGCTGAGTGGAAGGGTTGTATGTAAACCTTGGATGTCATCGTTGAAGGTGCAGTACTTCTCCTTGTACTTCCTGATGAGGCGGAAGGCATTGTGGTTCCCAAAGTCTTCAAACTGGATCAGTGTGTCCTGCCCGTATTTTTCCACCACAGCTTCCATGAACTCATCGATGAGCTCCTCGTAGGCCTGAGAGCGATCCCGCTTTTGGTACAGGCCCATGTACAGCGGATCCTTGAGGAGAGTCTGATGGAGGGCAAAGATAAACATTTCACTCTTTTACCAAAACAAGTTCAAACGACATACAATTTAAAATAATAAATAAATAAACGTTTTCCTACCTCGTTGTTTGTGCCGACATCTATTACCACAGGCAGACATTTTTCAGGTCTAATGCCGGCACAGGCCGTGTACAAGCAAAGTTTTCCAACAGGGATGCCCATTCCATAAACACCCAGGTCCCCTAATCCTAAAATACGCTCTCCATCAGTCACTACTACTGCCTACACACACAGAGAGAGAGAGAGAGAGAGAGAGACAGAGACAGAGAGAGAGAGAGAGAGAGAGAGAGAGAGAGAGAGAGAGAGAGAGAGAGAGAGAGAGAGAGAGAGAGAGAGAGAGAGATGGAAGAGAAGGACATTAGTCAGCAAAATTACCAGCACATGACTGTGAGCAAAACTAAACTGCAATTGAAAACTCTGATTTCCTTTAATTCATATTTGTATAGCCACAGTCAAGTGACTGTCTAATTTCTAAAAATCCTCAGTATTTATGTTAAGGGGGACGAATGGCACCGGGAGCCTCTTGCAGTATACAATATAGATTGTAGCTGAATGGCAGTTACTTTGGTGAGGTGTTCTGGGTTCTGGTACTCACTGAAACACTGGTCTCTGGCCAGTTGTCCAAGATGGAGCGGACGTGTCCTTTATCCTTAATGGAGATGAACAAGCCCCTGGAGAGAGAACCAAGATTATAGTTGATTACCTTTAACAATCATGGTACATCTGACATGGAAAGATTCTATGTACTAATAAATACGAACAGAAAGTTTATTTCCACTAAAATAACATCCTGAGCATTATTCTAGTTAAGGTGTTGACAGCACTTTAACATCCATTTACCGTGATAAATGGGTGTTACATTTGCTATTTAAAGCACTTTTATAGAACTCCTGAACAGTAAGATGCACTTTTCTGCACAAGAGCAGGACTCACTGTAGAACGACAGAGATCAAAATTAAATTAAAGGCTCCGACTGTTAGCTCAAAAATCCTTGTTTTTGATTCCCCCCCCCCCCCTCTGAAAGTAGTTTATTCTTGACAGCTTTATTGCATGCTTACTTGGGTCTTCTGAAGATGTGCCCATAATGTGTGCAGGCCAGGCCTACAGTGGGAGTGTAGACAATTGGCATCAATTCCTCTATCTCATCCATCAACACCCTATAGAAAAGCCTCTCATTCCTTTCCTGGATGCCCATCAAGTAGACATACCTATATGTTAGAAGGAGGAAAGAGATAGGAACAGTATTGAAGATAATAACAGGCTTATTTAAAATACTTAAAAGCAAAACAAAGAAGGATCATACTGTGGCTATACTTTTCAGTGTGTTAAGCAAAAGTTGTTCTTACTTTGCTAAGGGATCAGTTATTTTCTTAAGATTATTCTGAAAGCGCATGGCCTGAATGTCTTGTGTTTCCACTTTGGGAGGCAGCAGACCATGTATTCCCAAATTCTGTCGCTCCGCTAGAGAGAAGGCCATGCCCTGGGGAAAAACACACATAAAAGACAGGAGTGAGTACAGGTTAAGAAAAAACAGCATTGTAGGTTTCTATATTCTGTGAACTAGTTCAATGGACAGCATTGACTTAAAATAGGGTTCAGCCTCTCCATTGAAAGTTTGGTTTTTACAAAATGTTTAATAGTTTTTCCCCTGACATTTGGTGTGGTATTATACACTTACATACTTTATGGATTCATCAGTACAACATAATGCACTTTATTAGACATCAGTTCACATTTCTCTGAGTATTGAAGTGTAAATATCAGAATGCCTGCAGCAGGGACTGTTCACAGGCTGTGATGTTGTGTTGTCACCAGAGGAGGGCACATCGCATAACTTAAAGGTCCCATATTATACACTTTTCGGTTCTATTATACACCATATTATATGGTCTTAGTGGTCCCTAATACGTTTTTCTTTAATTGTTTGCTGAAAAAAACTTTCAGATAATTTATTGTACTATGCTGATGTTCAGCTAATCTCACAATGGCCTATTTTTTAAAAAGAGCTGCAGCTCCCCTCGTAAATATACAATCTTTGAGCTCCCCCCGCCCCCTGTCCGGAAGCGAAGCCAGATACGCCTCGCCCTCTGTCTGTCAGGGCCGTGGACCAATAAGAAATAGGGCTGTGGGCTGCACAGTGGAAGCTTCTGGCTTTCCAGTTTTTGAGGTCAGAAAAGGGGAGAATTCCGACTGGAGTATATTGGGGGGGGGGGGGGGGGGGAGTTTCAGAAAGGGGGAGAGTGAGAAAAGGAGAGATTGTTATTTTTTAGAATATTTTGGCAGTCTCTAGGCACACCTTGGACCCATAGATATGTTAGAACACATTTAAAAAGTGCATTTAGCATAATATGTGACCTTTAAGAGTCCTTAGGCAGGCTTGACCTATTGACTCTCACGGGAGAATGACAGCTGAGTGAACAGGGGGAGGGAAGAAGAAAGCTATTTTACAGTTGGGGGAGAAAAGGAGACAGAGGTAAAGAAGGGGGAGTATCCTCAAAGAAACCAATGAAGGAAACTCTAGGCCGACACCCACACATGTATAGAAGAGAGGATGGAGGAGCAGTGGTGCAAAGTGTTTTCATGTTTCGTGCAGTCTGTGTGAGAGTGTATGTGAAAGGAAGGTTTAGATGAGACATGGGTCTCGCACATGGAAGCCATTACGTCTGCGGGCTGCGAAAGGGGCCGATAGTTGAGTGAGAGCGATGAATGCTGGGGGGCTCCCCTGGAAAAAAGCTGAGTCATGCTGATAGAGCATTTCCCTTCACTCGGCTCTCAAGCGCAATTCCTCTCAACATAATGCAACATGCTGCAAACCTCTGATATGAAGATTTAGTTTTTCACTTTTGACCTGGAATTGAAAGTTTAAATATCTTCTTTTGTTCACTTATTTTGAGTGATTTGGGTGATTCTAACATGTCACCAAATGAAGCCTCATTTATAAAATATAAAAATAGTACATCCCTAAAAGCTGATGTGTTCACTGTTTGTGTATATATTTCTTTAATATATTTATCTGTATACTTTATCATTTGTCTACGTGTTTCTGAAAGTGAATTTAAAAACACAGTACATGGGAGAGGATACTTTTTTTTTTTTTTTTTTTTTTTTTTAAACCCGTAATGTATAATGTGTTAAAGGCCTACTTCACCGGTTTGAATATGAAGGTGTATTGAATTCTGAGATCCTATGTAGTATAAATGAAATAGCCCGAAATAGAGGATCCACAAGAATTGACTTTGTTTTTTTAAACAACATGCTGAAAATGTGTATCGTACAACAAATACATACAATTGGGGTTGCCCTGTTAGCACAGACGGCATCATGTTACAACATTTTCTTAGATTACCTATGAGTCATGATGATTCAGTTTGCCTACCTAATGCTTTAGCAAATGTGGGTTTCCTGTGAGTCTTGCTTCATACAGTTGTGAAGTGTGTCCAGATGCAAGACACAATGAACTCTGTGACTTCTAATACTGAGGAAATTCAAGATTAAAACACAACCAAGCAGGGATACTGCTCACAGACAAATAACATTAAAAAGCCTGTGGCCTTAATCTTCTTCCCAAAGCTTTTTTACACATTTGTATTGAACGACAAATGAGTTTCTGAACTAGACTTAATAGATACAATGGACAGAAAGAGGTGCCTGGCCGAAGTGCAATGTAAATGTTGTTGTTCGTACCACTCTATGACCAGTTGACATGCAGCTTGGCCTGTCTATATTGAGCACATGTATAGTGTAGGCTTGAACCAGCCAGATCATGTATCTTCAAGCAGCTACAGCCTCATGTTACAAATGTCAATTGTAACTCTCAGTAGTTGGAAACCCTTCACATGTGGGGTCAAACAATTTTCAGTTTGAATGTCAAACACAAGACAGCAAGCAATGTGATACACAAGTGTAAAGTGTATTAAATATACCGTACATTACAAAAAAAGAAGAACAACTTTGTTTATCAATAGAAGTGGCCACCTTGATGCAGCAGTAATGCAGAGGAGATACCACTGTTTGGTGTGGCGACAGGTGCATTGTAAGGCAAGGCAAGTGTATTTGTATAGCACAAGGCTTTGTGGATTGATTCACATAAGGCATACCACATTTACAAAAGGAGTGAGAAGGGATGTCAAGAGCAGATTCAATGAAACAGAGAAATATAACACAAATAGCTATCTTAAGCAAGCTGCAACAGGTAAACAGAGAAATTCAAAACCCTAGAACAATTCAACCAACGTTCATCAGCCTCATGTCAAGGTGGTCTTTTCAAACTAGACTGCACAAATAACAGCTGCTGGAAAATGAATTGGCTCTGAGAGACAAGCTTTGACAAGCTTTTCCAGTTTTTTCAGTAGTTCCAATCACTGGCCTATAGGGATTAGATGGAGCTCTGAGCTCTTGACTGCACTTTATAATACCATGTTGTTTCTACTGTAAAAACACAATGACACTGACTGAGGAAAGGCAGTCTGTCCTCCGTAGTATAGAATGAACACACAACAACTGTAGAAAATCAATGGTTTAAGATATTTCAACACATGGCCTAATTAAACCTTGCTTCCACCCTTAGCATCTCAACCATTCCAGTCGTAGGCATTGGCAACCTTGCTCCGTCATAATAACATCCCAACTATTCCGGCCTTATCTTGCAACACCTCAACTGCCTACCATCTGTGTTGCACACATATACAGGAGGAGGTCAAACACACTGCAAAGTAAACTTTTTTACAATGAGTTCACTTGTATATCATTTCCCAACAAAATATGACCACATGGCTATGACATTTATTAACAGTAATGCCCCTCACAGGACTAATCCAAATGTTAATGGATTTGTGTTTACTAAGATATGGAAAAACCTAGGTCAATATCTCTCCGTTACACTACAACACAGCACCCTGCTATTCTTATCCAGGGATAAGAGAAATATTGATGACAGATAGGAGATGGAGGAGGATCAGAAGATTGAAAAGTTGGAAAGACCTGTATAATGGGCCTCAAAGTTTAAAGAAAAGATACAAGTAACATACTTATCTAAAATAACTATTGTTTTCACCAAAGTATTTTAATGTCATTTTGACATGGATAACAATTGTTGACCACACTGACACAAAAAAAAGCTTATGCTAACTTGCATTCTTCATAACATAAAGATGCCATGTTTTCTCCACTGTCAGTCATCACTCACTTTGTTGGTGCGAGGGTTGAGCATGAGGGGCTTGCCCTTCTCTTTGGTGTGCTGGTGTGTCCATCTGCAAGCAGAGACACAGGGCCTCAAGGACAGGGTTGTCCTCAACCTGGACAACATGGTGGACAGTCAATGGTCTAGAAGGTCCACTGGTGGAAAGCTGCTGAGGAAGGAAAGAGAAAAAGAATTTACAAAATAACTCATTGTTTCCCAGAGACAGGGTTAAACATTTCCATCGTCATCTTTTTGACTGGAAGAAGATGCAAGTGAATTGGAGAACTTGGCTAGCTGTTCTGGGGGCGCTGAATATAACTTGCAGATGTCTTGGCAAACATATTTAGGTACAGTAGAGATCGAAGAGTACCATGGACATAGTCTTCGATCTTTTTAGGCTTTTTCCTGTTTACAAGCTTCAATTGTATCTAAGCTACCTTACTTGTGATACTACAACTTTGATAAGTGGAGTTTGTGGAAGTCATGATAACTTGAAAAAGAACATATTGTCTTTTTTGACAGCCGGCTTCCCAAGGGCTAAGCAAATCCACTTTGAATGTTTATTGTGCCTGGCTGTACATGTAAACTAATTTCTCAGTGTCAATGGGTTCAACAATGTATTACTTTAAGGTTTACCCATTCTTGCTTTCTGAGAGTTTAGACCAACGTTCATTACTGGCACATAGCCTTTGAATGTATGCCATCATCTTACCCTTATCACACTTTGGTATGACATAAAGTGATCAGTGGTGTAAACTGTCAGCCTAACTGACACGTACACTAAATCACAGAAGCCTAGTATGAATGTGTTTAGTGTGCATGGACAGCCCCACACACCCAAGGATTACAAATGCTGACAGCCGTGGCTAGACATTAATCTGAATCTCTGGACCCAAGTGATTTAGTGCGTGATGATGTGAGGAACAAAGCTTGGAAAGATTGTCATAATCCCTTTGGCAACAAGATCCACATGAAGGCAGAGAACAAGCTCTATCAGGGTGACGTCAGCCAGACATGGGTGGACAGGCAGACAACAACACACATCCCAAGTTGGGTCAGGACTAGGGATGGGACGATCCACTTTTTTTAGTTCCGATCCGATTCCGATACCTGGGGTTTGGATATCGGCCGATACCGATACGATATCATAATTGTTATAAATTTTTTCGTTGGTGGTGATGTTATGTATAGGAAGGCTTAAGCAATTCTAATTTAAAAGAGCAATAAATATACACAAATGCATATAGGTTTATCTTAAAGGCAGAAATCCTTCTCAATGATCACTTCTGCCCCACTAGAATATGTGGTGGTCTGTTTGTCTAAACAGTCTTTCTCTCTTTGGCTGTATTTTACATAGTAGAATTTGTCACAAGCCTCTCCTTGACTTGGATTAGCTTTGGTTAGCTCACTGGCTAACAAACTCATATGTACTGTACGTCAAATTATAAAGTGATGTCCTCTCTCCCTCCACCGAACGTCGGCGCATGTTACATAGAAAAAAAAAAAAAAAAAAAAAAATCATAAAAAAAAAAAAAAAAAAAAAAAAAATCGGATTTTAATATCGGAGCTGTCAGTCCGATATCCGATACGCAGATTTCGGCCATATCGGACCCGATACCGATACTGGATCGGATCGGCCCCATCCCTAGTCAGGACTGCAACTAATAATCAGAGAAAGTCTCATCTGCACATCAAACCTGAATGAATTCATGATTTCTATTCACTGTGGAATGAGGAAATAGGACAATCTCATAAATAAATACACTAGCAGATCAATTTCCTAAATTGATGACACAACAACAGCCATTATTGCATAATCCCTTAACACGAGGGCCACACTACCCTACACTCAGCTGTGGGTGGCCTGGAATAGTACAGTGTGTATATTGTAGGTGCCATGCCCATGTCATGCATGTGACTTGATGTGATTCACGTTATCTTGTGTTGGGCTGTGCGTTGTGGTGGATCCAGAAAGAGGTCAGTGAAAGCTACCGTGAAAAATTGTTTCTATTGGATTTAATACATTACCTTGGATAAATAAATACCAAGATATTTTTCGGTTTTTATTATCCACCCTACATTCCTTTTGGGCCATCCTTAATGTCAAGACCCACCACCTGACTCAGAGGAAATGCAACTGGACCTGTAAGCAAGTTATGTGGGGAACAGCAACGTGAGCATTATTGCACGCAGTTCCTATTTTAGTTTTGTTGTAGTTTAGTGACCTTGCTCGTACAAATACAAGATCATGCACGAGAGACATACAGTGAGCTGCTAAAAGGCATGATTAAATAGATATGTCGGATTTTCATTGTCATTTATAAACTATGTTTAATACAAGAAAACAAGAATAAACAACAGCTAGTTAATGCTAAACAAACAGCACTCATTTGTGCATGCATGCGCTGTCAATGTTTTCCTGCTCTTTCCATTCCTCACGTCACTATTCGTGCTTGTCCACTTGCTTTATCAATGTAATAACAACCCACAGAACACAACAAGAAAACATACCGCAGATGGAGATAAGATAAATAAATATAATATAAAAATAGATTCAAACAAACAAGTCGCCACTCACATGCTACCCCAGAGAGGGCTGGGTTACCAATGACCTTACTGATTTCCTAGCAAACAATGGCTGTGATATTTCTATCAGCCTGTACTTGTTAATGAAGGGATGTAGAGGGATGATAACACACTGCTGTCTGATCATGTGCCTTTCTAATCGACCCATATATCTGATCAAATAACTGACAAGCATAGTCAGCTGGCCAAGTCTCGCCATACAACATGGACTGTCATACCCAGGAAACATTGCCTAGAGAGCAGCGTGAAAGCCAGAGCCAAAAGGGGCGGACTGGATAAACAGCACCAACTTTTGGCACACATCCAAATGAACACTGTACAAGGATATGTTGTGGTTTTTCACATGTGATGAGGTCACAAAACCGTTCTCACTATTTCACAGAGTTTATCAGCATGTCAGCTCTGATATTGAAATTCTTTGTTTCCTTTTTCTGTCTGCTAAGTAGCAAGGTAATTCTGGCAGACTAGGAAATCAACATGTGTCAGTTTGTATCAGTGTTGGAACAACTACAATACCTGGACATGTTGTGTACACTGTTTGTGTAACTGTAATTGTCTGTATACAAGTAGCTCACAAAAGCAGGCAATCATTTATTCAAAGTAAATCATAATGATAGTCTGTCATAACTGGTAAAACAAAAAGCAGTGTCTATCCAAGGCAGGAATTTGACCAATCTAAGTCCTCACAAGTGTCCTACTACAACTGACATAATAATAAACGTCAGGTTTTACTGCTTGAAAATGCATAAACCAGTTCCCATTGAGATGGGATATTTACCTTTATCACTGTTGTATATTTAACTTGTTAAATTCTAAACATATTATGCACACAAGACACACAGTACAATCTAGCCAGACTACACGTTGACGCATTACTGAGTCTGGAAGAACTATTACTATAGAAATGATTTGAGCAAATAAATGTCTGTAGAGCCGCAGTATAGTGTAATAACAAAAGATTTCATTCCGGAAATGAGTCACCAACAGAAAGCCGGTGCACTCTCAAACAATGAATCATGCCCACACCCATTCTTTGATGGGTTAACAACATTTTATAGCCTCTGAGGTGAATCTTAATGAGATCAAAGTACACTGGTGTAAAACAAAGCAATGTAAAACACATTACAGCCAGAGTATTAGTATAATAAGGTTGTCTCAAACTGAATAAAAGATTAATCACAGAGTCATGGCAAAGCTTCTCTCTGACACAAAAAGAGTGAGTGAGACTCACGCATATTCAGTGAAGAAACAGTGGAAAGTGTGTGTCAGTATGCAGCGATGATGCATATATTGGGAATGTAGAAACAACCACAGTAGGGGGCAGTAAAACCACCAATGTATTGTGGGTTCTCATAGACATTTACCCCTCACTATTCCAACTTCCATTTTCTGTTTTGAGATGGGAGGGATATCGCAACTGAGTGCGAACAATAAAATATGACAATTTCGTTGCTACAACAGCAAAAAATAGAGACAAAATAACTGCAACTCGATCAAGTGGTCAGCTAGCTAGTTAGTTAGCCTAGCAACCTCGCCTCGTACACAGTAAAAAACAGAATGCAAGACAACTGCTACAAGCTAACGACAGCAAGAGAAAAGCACACAGTTCCAATGTCTGCAAATGTGTGTTGAACTAGTACGGCTCTCATACACGAGTAACATGCTGCCATTCATTCAGACCCCCCTGCTGGCTAATTCTTGGCACAGAAACGGGAAGTTATTATGCACTCGCAAATACTTTCCATGTTCTAAAGAAAAACGACTCACCTTACCTGCTCTTGAATATTATAATACTTCGGTTACTGTTAATAGAGCATATTTCTCCATGCGTTAGCTGTAAGACTGTTGTTGTTGTACGACCTCTTGGTTTGTCCCTTCACGTCAGCCACAGACGCGGCAGAGTGGCGCTGAGGAGAGGAGACTCGCGCAACGTAGAGGGTCTCATCCGGTCTCATCCAATCAAATGTTGGGATTTCCTTCTTGGTGACCGTAAATAACTGCGACATGCGCAAGACGTTTTGAGAAATGATCATCAGTCGTAGTTACTGTAAGCAAGCTATTCCATTCCGACTGCAGTAGCCTATATGAGGTGTGTTTTTGCGATTTTTTGTAATTAGATAATAATATTTTCCACGTTTTTTTCCTTGCACGTTGTTCTATTGACTTGTTTTAACGATTGTCAGATGCTTTGTCGTTTTTTTAATCATAGTCCATGAGGGAACAATAACTAATTCTTAATGAATATTAACTGAAATATATTCCAATGGTTTTAAGTCCCATAGTAGGATATGTGTTTGTTCTTATTTTATTGTTTCTTAGATATCTAATTCCAATTGCTCACTTGACCCCAGATTTCACAATGCATTAGGTTAACTAGCTTGCCCCCATTTTTTTTAATTAATTTCCATGGAGGGTTCCTGTATGAAAAATAAATGTATGTTGCACAGACTATGCTATATAAATGTGTGTTAGAAACAAACAACCCACCACTTAATGTTTGCCTCCAAGCCCCCTAATTATTAAATCCAGTCATGGATTTACAATTTACATTTAAGAGATCAGCCCCACTCTCAATACAGTGCAATTACAGAAAGTTAAACATAGGGATCAGTAGGATTTATTTTATATGCAACCTTAAACAGTTTTTAAAAAGGGCTCAGGCATGTGGTCATGGAGGATACATAGATTTTCAGCAGGTTTTTACTGTACTGTACTTTACTTTAATTGATCTTTATGGAAGCAGAATAACATGAGGTCAAATATTAGTTTAAGTATTGTTTTATTAACGATCAGCAAAAAATCTGAAACTGCAAAAAGGGATACTATCAATCAGTATTGAGCATTTAAAAACCTTACAACTGTTGAAAAGCTGAGGTCTCCTTGTAGCGTGAGTACAAAAGAAATCAGAGCCCACAGATATATGACTGTTCAACAAGTGTCACGTTATAAACACAACAAAGTTTAAGCTACTTGAATAGTTGTGAAAGCCATGCAGAGGGTAGAGGATATGTTACATTCAGCAAGCTGGAAGCATCGAGGTGTATTGAGGCACATTTTCTACATTGCTTCACACAAAAGAAAAAGAATCAACGCTGTCTCAGTAGTAACCACACGTGTTCATGTGTGTATTTGTCAATGATTATTGCTGGCTTGGGTTACCTCCAAGATGAAAAAGTTGAATGCTAAATATGATCATTAGTCTCCTTTTAATTTGTTTGACTGCAGCACAGCTTCTATCCATTTCTATAAACAGAAAGTTTGCAGTTTGTTGTCAGTTATTCCAACATTCCAGCGCAGATATGGTTGATAGAGTTGCATTATTAGTGAAAATTAAAATTGATAGTGTAGAGTTTCCATTGCTGTTGAGTTAAACCCTGTATTTATGAATGTGCTAGTGACTCTAAATGTGCTTCATGTCTATTGTGAATATAGAAGAATATAACTGACTTTGCTGTAGGTTGTACACTGTTAGCAATTCCCACGTATGGCTCAATCCTAGAAAGTCATACTATGTTGTGCAAGTGAGCATTAACAGTTGACAGCTGCAATAGGATTTGAAAAGAAAAAAAAACTGCTGAGAAAAGAGAGACACAGTTGCAGCATTGAGGGACAGTCATCCTGACAACTCTTGCAACATTATCACTATCCTAGTTCCCGGTGTGGGAATTGTATGCGGTTTGGCCTATTGATAATTATAATTAATATGTCAGAATATATTAATATTTGAGTCAGAATGGGGGACTGAAAGTCACTTAACAGATAAAACATTATTGTCTTATTCTGGGTTGTTATAGCTGTGCTGGCAGTGTTGTTATTTCTATTTCATTTATTTTTATATCTCAGTTTTGTACCTTTGGTAGAACCACAACAGATTATTACATGTCAAACGTTAAAGCCATGTATGGTGGAAGCCATGGATTCAAATGTTTTGCCACCAGCTCAGCTGAATCATTTTAATGCCATTTCTATATGCTGGGGTTTATCTTTTTTAGTCAAAGTGAAGTGAATGACAGCTGCATTTGATTAAGAGTTAACATGGCACAAGCCAACAGCCTTAATGACATCTGACTGTATCCTTTATGATTTGTTTACCAGCAAAGGGAGAGACACTAATAACATTCTAATGCTCTACTGTCCCGACACACTAGATAGAAAAGTCTTTCAAAATACATGTTTTGGTTATTTTTCTGTTCCATATATTAATATGGTCACTGGGCTGCATTGAGAAGTTTTCAGTGCTGTTACTGTTGTCTTGCATTGAGCTTAAAAGCTAATTTTACCTTTTTGTGGCTAACATTGCAGTGAGCAAAATGGTGACTTATACCTGGCTGTCTATTACATAGAGGAGAGTATCTTTTTAGTACGTGTACAGCGGATAAGACATGATAGGCAGGATAGACAAGGCAGACAGGATATGAAACAATTCACGTTCGATCTAGAGCAACATTTGCTGAATAAGCATAAATAATTACCATAGAGCATTCCACATTTCAACAAAATACAACTCACTCCTAAATGAACAGAATAGTGTGCTCTAGAGTTCAACAAACAATACTAGAGTAAATCAGACACAAGAATATCATTTACAACAGTCTTGAGAAATGTACTATAGAATTAAATATGACAATGGTTTTAAACAAGTTTACAAGGCATGTATAGCAGTGACAGAGTTCACACTGTGAGCAACAGCAACAGATGAAAATACTTATAGTTCACCATGTAGCATAATTTGACTGACTATTATTTCAGTGAATACATTCAGAGAAACTTGGAAAGAGCATTACCCCTGTCCCTTTCCTTATTGGGTGAACATCACCATTGGAAGACGTTCTAACGTTTCAAAAAATGACTGACACACAGCAAGGGATCTTTTATGAAAACATACCAATACTGATTTAAAACAACCCAAGTGATCCCTCACCAGTCAAGGTCATACGATGCATAATTGCCTGGACAACTAGACTGTTCCCGCTACCCAATTTGTGTTACAGAATAGGTCGCTGTCAAAGGTGGACTCATCTTTAACTTGACAATTAAAAGCAAACCACACATATCATGATTATTCATTAGCTGATTTCTCCTAAATAATATCATGTAGAAGACAAGAAATCCTTGTATATGCAGAGCGAAGCATGGTTATTTCAAATTTAACCCTTCTGACCTCTTATTGCCTGAGAGTAGCCCACCCCTTGACAAAGCTGAAGCTGGACCTGACGTTGAAAACAAAATTTAACATCATCACGAGTTGGGAGTCTTCGGGGGAGGCGGAGTCCTGGGCACCATTCGGTTCATGTTTGTCTGTTTGCTTTCCCCATCCCTCCATCCTCCGGCCTCTCTGCCTTTCTTCCCGTCGGCTTTCTCCCTGTTCTGCCTGCACAGCTTGAGCGCGCGGGATATGAACACGTCCAGGTCGAAGAGACGCTCTTTCTGCTTGACTGGGAGGGATTCATCGTTTACGGGCTGAGAGATGGAGGAGGAGGTTGGGGAGGAAAGCGGTCGGGGAATGGACCAATTAAAAGAGCAGGGTTGGGGTGGTGGAGGCGGGACTAGTGGCGAGATGGGCGGAGACTCTGCTTGAGTTGACTGAGGAGGAGGAGGGAGGGGAGAGGTGGGAGAGGAGGGGAGGAGGGAGGGGAGGGAATGATAGGAAGACGTTACAACAGGCAATAGGGGGCTCAGTCTTTCTTCGTCGTACTCGGCGGATGGCTGCCGCACCACTTCGGCGAAACGGAAGACCGGTGGCGAGGGGTCGGTCGGGGAGAGAGGGAGAGGGGGGGAGGAGGTGTAGCAGCAGTGGTGTGAACGTAGCTCCAGAGAAGGGCTGGGACTGGGCGAGTGCAGACGAGACTGGGTGCTCTCCACCCAGCGAGAGATCTCCTGGAATAAATCCCCTGTCTCTACCTCCTCCTCCTCCTCCTCCTTTATCTCCTCTATCTCTTCTACCTCCACTTCTGCTGCTTCCCCCTCCTTCTTCTTTATCTCTCCCAGGTACTCCTCGCTGCTGCCAACACCCATGGGCGCCACAGTTACAGGCAGGCTGGCAGTGTTGTTACGCTTCCAGTGAGACAGATCCAGGATCAGCTTAGGCTCAGAGTAGTGCTGAGGCTTGCCCTCCCGCCAGGCGATCTTATCCAGATATGAAGGAGAGCCCACTTTGTAGTCACAGGAGCGATCGCAGTCCAGCTCCCCGTACCCGACACCGCAGACCCGTTCCAGAGAAGAGTGAGAGCTCTCCAGGAAGCGTTCGGCCGAGCTACTGTGGGAATATTTGCGTGGGTCGACCTGTGTAAGACAAAAGGGAAATGTGAAGGTGATAGATAAGGATAGTAGAGTGATTTTTACCCCTAGGTGTATAAGGTGTTAAATTGCTTTAATGTATTGACTAAATATCCTATCATAGACAGTGAATGTACAGTGTGTACTAGCAGACAAAAGGTTGCAAGACATACCCATGAATACTTTATGGAGTAAAACAATATTAGAAACAAAAGCATATCCAACCTGGGCCTCCTCTATCAGTAAGATGGAACTGGCCCGGGGGTCTTTCTGCACCTCCTCTTCTTCTGTGGTGTCTCCCAGGTCGGGGGTCATGTGACCGGTGGGCATGCAGCCACACCCCCCACCTGACTGCTGCCAGGACACATCTGTTGATAAACTGCTCTCATACCTGCAGGGAGAGAAATGATATTATATTATATTTGTACTATAAGCTGAAAAAAATAAGCGGTGCAGTGTTATTAAGATGTGCTGATTGTTTGACTTTAGTTTAGAGAGTTTTGCTTTGAGGTACGGAATTGGTCACTAGCTAATCTGATGATGAAGAATTTAAAAAATATAGGTCAAAATAGGCCAGACTCTTTGTCTGTTGATGATATCCTCCTGAAAGAGAGGTCTGATAACTAGACAAACTATAGTAGCGGTATGGCAAATTGACATGATATGACATTCTCATTGAAGGTGAAAATGACCTCCACTTCCCCCTATATACTGTGCATCAAAACTTAAAAACCTACGCACCTCTCCCAGTGGATGCTTGAGGCCTGGCTGTTGCTGTTGCTGAGTATCTGCTCCGTGACGAGGCAGTCCTCCAGTTCGTCCTCGATCCGGAAGGGATGCAACGAGGTGGGCTCATCCTCTGGACAGGAGTACTGCTGCAGGAAGGGATGGCTCAGCGCCGCTTCAGCTATCAGCCGGTCCATGGGGTTAAAGGTCAAAATACGCTCCAGAAAGTCCACAGCTGAGAAGGAGAAGAAGGGAATCAGTGAGGGATGGAAGAGGAGGAGAATATACATTTTATTTCCGCGTGTTCTTGATTAAAGGTGCACTATGCAGTTTCAGGGGAGGTGGGTATTTACTCTACATGTAATTCTCAGTATTGAATAACTCTATCATCAAAAATCAAGACAAATATATTTTGAAGGAACCTGGAACCAAACATAAGACTAGAATACAACGTATGTTTATAAACCAAACTGTGGGCCCTGCTGCTGTAAACAAGTACAGTGAAACAGTAACTTTTTCAGGAAGCAAACAGTATTCCAGGGATCTAATTCTCCTGTGAGGAAAGTTTGTTTATTCAGTTATGAGAATATACCTTAGAAAATGTTCACTTCTCTGACACACCCAAAGTTACACAGTGCACCTTTAATCTGCCTCTCTCAAGGCTGAACATACCCTACCTACACTATATCATGGCTCCATCCTTCTTTCCGTCACAGCTCAGAGAAGATGCCTTCCTCTGAATCTTTTTTGTCCTCCTCACCTCTTCCATTACTCTGGTCTTACCCAATACTACTTCATACTGCTTAACTTCCCCCTTCCCACTGTTCAATTCCCTCTGCTCACCCTGGGCATCCACTTCAGGCAGCAATTCAGAAAAGGGCTTCTTGACTCTCCATCCATGACTGACATACGAAGGCATCACCTGGGAAAGGATGACATGGGGGTTAAAATGTGTACATAAAATATGTCTCAGCACTACAAAAAAAAAAAGTAAAAAAAAGTAAAAGAAAAATGTATATAAATCTGCTGAAGTTATTAATACTATGAGTATTCATGGCACTGCTAATTTAATTCCTAATATAAAGCTGATCTAGTTGAAAGCAACACACCGGTAGGGCCCCTTGTTTCGAAAGAGTTGTGTAAAAGTAGGAGGTTTGGAATCAGACCATGATGTTGCATTACAAACAATCTGTTATATCGTCATTTCTTATTTAAAATAAAAAAATTAATTTACACTATTGTAATAATTTATGTAATACATTATTATTATTATGGTTTTACTACATGCTGGCTATATCAAAGCTTTTTCTACTGGGTAATCAACAGTATTGAAATGTTGTCCGTATGTGGTTTTGTATATTTACAAAATTGTCAATAAAAAGTGACGAAAAAGACATGTAACCTTCTTTGCAAACGACTCTTTTTTTGTGTTGCCTAAAGCAAGCTGCAAACATGACATGACAACGACACCCTGTTCCACATTCAACGAATAAGCTTGCAGACAGACGAGGTAGCAGCAGCCTGCTCTGAGGTGTCACCTGTATGAGGTCGTGCCTGTCCTCCTCTCTCAGCACCGGCACAGTGTTGAGAATGAGCTGCATCTGCTCCAGCTCATGAGCTCCTGGGAGAGGGGGGAACCGATGGACCAATCGGATACAAGCAAAGATGAGACAAAGGATCAGTTACATCAGTGTCCTTGGGTTTCTTGAAAGGCCTTATATACAATGAAGCTGTATTACATAAGCAGAAAGAAAAGGTGACCAATTAGAGTCCAACAGGAGTCCAACCGGAATATAGAAGAGGCAGCTGTCAAGTGAAATAAATGGGATGGGAAGGCGGATGTAGGGATGTAGTTCAATTAAAGTAAGACAGATAGGATGGAATACTATGCAGTGAACACTATAATTCAGATTTAAAAAAATAATAATTGAACACTTAAAAAACACAACAGCCACTTCAATTTTAATTCTGTTGGTTATTCGACATCACATCAACGGTCACTTTTTGCATCTTCATTATTTCCTTCTCCCTCTGTTCTATTTCAGAGGAAGTAACCCTGAATCAAATAGGCATGGTTTTTGTTCTTAAGATCACAACCAAACTGTGGATTTCCCCCCTGTGTGATACACAGTGGATTCACTCTTGTGAATGTTTCCACCTAGCCACTAGGCGCCAGCAGGTGGTGCTACATCAACACAGCACTCTCTCACAAAGAAGCAGGTGTAGTTCATTTGGACAAGAGTGAATTGCTTCCCCTTCGTCAAACAGAAATACATTGTGCCGTGTAAACTCTGGCGGTTTAAGTGAAAAGCAAAAGGCAAGCAACTCTTACAGTGGACGTGTGAAATTACCAACAGAGGAACACCAGGGAACAGAGGCCATTGAGTTTATGGCAGCATCTCTCCTGTGGTGTAGAGGGCTGGTGGAGGTCAAATCAGCCTGTCAGGAGCAACTAAATCTGCTTCAGACAGCGAGTATTTCTCTAACATCATTGTTATTCTGGTCAGGCAAAGAAGTAGCCTGCTGAAAGGGAATAAAGTATCTTTGGTGGGAGGAATCTCTGGAGAGAAATAGTCCCATAGCTCTCTACTGATCTCACTGTGTGATGCCTTTTATTTTGCATGGAGCTTTACAGTAAACAAATGACATAACAGCTGTATTTGAATGCAACTGGTGCACCTGATGGTACTACAGTATTCACTAAGTCACTCAAAGAAGTCTGATTTCAATGTTCCATCTTATTATTATTTATTTATTACAAATGCTTTAATGGATGTATATGCAAGACGACTATTATCACCCATGTCAATCTTTATTTTCACATAGAATTTAATTTATCGGGAAAGGAATTGGATAAGCTTTAAATTCCTAAAAAACAATATTCCCAGAAAGATCTTGCATGATTTTTTTATTAAGAACATGTTTCTGCTAATTACTAATTTTATGATGAGGGTTCATGATCCGCCATATGATATCATAATGTTTCTGCAGGAGATCAAGGTCAAGATGACAGTGTTTTCTGGCGGAGGCTTGTAGGTATGACAAACCTGCGAACAGCATGCGTCCAGTCAGCATCTCAGCCAGTATGCAGCCAGCGGCCCACATGTCTATGGCCTTGGTGTAGTTGTTGGGGGACAGGAGCAGACGGGGGGAACAATACCACTTGGTTACCAGACCCTCGGACAGGTAGCCCTGAAGGAGCAGATGAGGGGGGGAGTGAGAGGAAATACAGAGAGAGAGAGAGAGCGAGAGAGAGAGAGAGAGAGAGAGAGAGGTATATTAAAAGGCAGAACATCGGAATGATATATAGTAGTATCAGTGATGAATATGCAATAGATTAACTTGTTACATATTGCAACTGTTTAGTGTTGATGTGTATGAGGTGTTCATGGTTCGAATATTCTCATATACCCTATTCATATTATGTCATCTACATAACATGAGGATGGCGAAACAGCTTCTCGATACAGTCTGCACTGCATAAAACATTCCCGTGCATCTGCGGTTACTGAGTTCCTTCTCCTCTTTACTCCCTACATCATGTGAAGCTTTATCTGCCCCCTTTATGGCCCCCTCTCACTGTCCCTCTCACCCTCCCCCCATTGCTGCCGGATCTTCTCCGGATGCCTGCGGATGACGGAGCAGAATTGAGCATGGATGGTGTGCGCTCATTTGATGCTCTGACAAACACACGCTCACCTTGTCTCCTGTCTGTCTCTGTACCCTCTTTGCAGATCATTCTCCACATCAGCTAAGTAATAGCTCTCTGGGCAGCAGCTTTCAAGGGCGTCATCATTAGAGCAACATTTTCAGGATAGGATGCTGTTTGATCATCAAAGTTGATCATGAAACAGAAAATGAAGCCTGCTCTGGCCTCAGTTTTTCAAAAGGATGCACAGATGTTGGGTCTCAGATTTTATTTGGTAACAGTGTTTATGCCTGTTTTCACCGCTGCATCAAAGCTTTTCACCATGACAAAATGTTTGCGGACTTTCTTCCCTCCTTCTCCTCCTCTCCTCCAGCCATTCCCTTAATCCCAACTCACCTGAGTGTTTCTCTAATAACCTTTCCCTCTTTTATTCACACTTCCCCCACACATCTCAGTATTTTCGCCAGCCTCCTTGCTTCACCTCCAGTCACCGGTGTTTCGTCCCACCTTCTCATTAGTTATAAAATGACATCTGTTTCCATGTACATTCTTAGCTCAGTGGAAATTATACGTGTTACATTTCTAGGTTGCAACAATTCCACTTGTTTTTTTCTACTCTCCTGACTCCTTCTGTATGTCTCCCTCACCTTGTTTCCCTTTGTCGTTTATTTTTTTCCAACATACTCCCCTTCCTTCACCTTTCCCCTGCTTGTCCTTCTTTCTCTCGGCCCTTCATCCAGGTCATAAATAAGTTCTGGGCCAGTCCAGCGCTGCCATACACACACACACACACACACACACACACACACACACACACACACACACACACACACACACACACACACACACACACACACACACACACACACACACACACACACACACACACACACACACACACACACACACACACACACACACACACACACACACACACACACACACACACACACACACACACACACACACACACACACACGCAGAAACATCAGGTTCTTCTAACTAGACTAGACTGTAAACACATCACATATAATGTTTTCTCAGCATCTGTTTCCCATATCAGTGTTTCTGTCATCTCTCTCTCCCTGAGTAAATGTTTGTCTGTGTTGTCAGAGGCGCAAATCTTCAGCTCGTCAAGCAGCCTTGTTTCAATGCACGAGTGCAGAGACACGTTGTGCAGATGATACCACTGCGATAACATGTGGAGCACGTAAGCTAGAAGTACTGGGAAAAAGGTAGGAACATCATTGAGAGCGAAGTGGATAGGGTGGTGGACCCGCAACTATAGGGTCGGTGGTTCGATCCCCAGTCTCCCCGCCACATGTCCAAGTGTCCCTGAGCAAGACACTGAACCCTAAATGTCTCCTGATAGTTAGCCAGCACCCTGCGTGGTAGCTGCTGCAATCGGTGTATGAATGTGTGCTCCAAGTCGCTTTGGATAAAAGCTTCTACTAAATGACATGTAATGTAATCATCCAGCAAGGAGAATTCAAAATCTAAACTAGTCAATTTTACTGCCAAACATGACATAGTAACAAACCTGATTGAAATCGACTGTGATCCAAGGTCCCTATTTGAAAGCAATACACAGTAAATAAGACATAAAAACCGGAGCCACCAGTCTTACTTTATGGCCCAATATGAAAGTTAATACTGTTTCTGAATTCCTTTCACAGCTGAGGTCAATATTGCCCACGTCCATCACCACCAAAAGTTTGAGTTTGAAAAAACTGCCCCACACACACACACACACACACACACACACACACACACACACACACACACACACACACACACACACACACACACACACACACACACACACACACACACACACACACACACACACACACACACACACACACACACACACACACACACCTTGTTTCTGCCTTTCTGCACGGCCACTACTTATAAATCTCTTTCACTCTATTTCACCCTCTACTTGATCCCTATTTTGCCTGTTCTTGTTACTGTACGTATCGTTGCACTTTTGTATGCATCTCTCCCTTCCCATCCTCTGTACTTTTCACCTCTCCTTTATTCTTCAACCTTCCATGAAACGTCACCCCCCCCCCATCTCCAAATGCACCCCCTGTGCCTGCACACAGCTGATCCCCTGTCCCGTGTTCTGAGCTGACAAAGATTGCCTTTCACAAGAGCTCCTCTCCACATGCACAGGGCCACACACACACAGACTCAGACACAGACACAGACACAGACACAGACACAGACACAGACACAGACACAGACACAGACACACACACACACACACACACACACGCACACGCACACGCACACGCACACACACACACACACACACACACACACACACACATCTTTCCCTGCTAATGTTACAGTGTTGCTTTGGGATCTTCGTGCATAAAAGAGCAGCACAATGGACCAGTCAATTGACACATTAATCCCTCAGAAGCCTTCATTTACAATGGACAGGCCAATCACAGGAGTTTGATTATAGGAAAGAACTTGATGAAGACATTATTAGCAGGGCTTTTGGCCTAGCGTAAAAAGACACGGGTCGGCAACATCAGACATGGGGACGTGTAATCGGAGATACCAGTCACTAGAAGAAAGACGGCTTGGCTGTTCTGCAGAGGCACTATGTAGAATCCCTCTACAAAGAGGGGTAGCCATTCTCTTTTCAATTTTCAAAGTTTGAGATTTTGACATTTCTGTCTGATTTTTTTAGCCAGTGTCTGAGTTTCAGTGTTCATTTGAAAAGCGTGATCCTCGTCATAATCAGACCAGTGATCTGCCCGATGTGACCTGAGATACCTCACTGAACGGAAATCCGACAGACAGATCAATTATTCTGCGCTCCAATTGCGAGGCGTACAAAAAAACATGTGTGCAAAGCTACACATTTCAATGGGAGGATTCTTATGCAGCAACAGTATCCTATTCAATAACAGATCTGTAACTACACCCACAGTAAGTTTTTTCGCACAGCAATCTGAAAGCCACACAGGACCAGGGTTTGAGGAGTTGCCAACTCTTCCCTGATAACAGCTCTGTTATTTATTATTATGTTTTTTTTGTAACGGAGCTATCAAAAAGTCAAACAATTTTAACAACACAAACAAAATTAATTCTATTTGGACAGAGATCTGAGCTTTTATTCCGGCTTGTGCTCTAAATATCCTGGATTTATGAAATGAATACAGAAACTGATAAGAGAGCATGAGCATGAACTGAGAATAATGATCATAGGCATTTATTGGCCAACAGTCAAAGGAGCAGTTGGCACACTCCCTACATTAACTTGCCCCCCAAAAAGATCACTAAGCAAAATTAGGTAAGGACTGGAAATGTTTCTAAAGCTGTTGCTGATCATAATAAACCACTTCATAATGCCATGTTTTTCCCTTGAAGATGAGTATTTCATAAAATAATGATAGTTTCTAAACCTGAAATAGTATTTTATGTGTGTCTGTTTACATGTGAAATGTTTGATATCAGATTACCATTCTGCACAGCATACAGTATGTGTGCAAATTGTTTGTGTGTGTGTGTGTGCGTGTGTGTGTGTGTGTGTGTGTGTGTGTGTGTGTGTTTGTTGTGGGCTTCCATGTGCATCTCCCTCACCTTGTGAGAATAGTGAGGGTCGACTATCCTGGCCAGCCCGAAGTCCCCGATCTTGAGCAGCAGTTGTTCTGTGTTGATGAATACGTTGGCGGGCTTCAGATCTCTGTGCAGGACGTTAGCTGAGTGAATAAACTTCAGTCCCCTCATCAGCTGGTAGAACAGCAGAGTAGCGTGACCTGTGAAAAGGGTGAAAGACAGCCATCAAAATACACCACACACACTGCTTAAATTCTCACTCGCTGTTATTACGGGAGCAATGCTTATTCCTAACTCAGTGAGTGCACTTATAGGGAGTAGGGGTAAGTGGTCAAAATGTACCTTTTTTTAGTTAGTTATTTTGTATTGAGTAAAGCGAGTACAGAGGGATTACTCTAATAACATTTGAACCTATCAAAAGTGACATAATTAAAAAACACCAATGAATCAATGAATGCTGGAAAGACAAACAAAAGCACATTTTGGTTAACATCCTCTAAGATCTACCAACACATTTTTGGGGATAGTACGTATACTGTTTCAGCAAGGTGTGAGTGTCTCAAAAGGACTATGCTACTAAATCCAATAAATCCCAATGTAAACAAAGCCAGCAGTGCAGCAACCAAACAGCAGTCAACACGAAGCACCAAACTGTAATAAAAAGAAAAGGGACTTCAACACTCAAGATTTAAAGGAGAAGTAAGTAACTAACTTCCTGTCAGTGACCACAGTTAGAATTCCCATCCCTCGTCCCTACATCACCACCAGATGAATGCGCGGCCGTCTTATAGATAGTGCCGCGATACCAGATAGTGCCGCGATGGAAAGCAGCGAGTCATTAGGCTCGTTCGACCTAACTTTCAGCTCGTCTGGAAAGTAGACGAGAGTAGCCGAGTGCAGTCGGGGGAGTGACAAAAATGCCTGACTGAAGCCGGACAGCTCCGAGTCGGAAGTAGCGTCCTTGTTGCGGATGCAGTTCGTTTTCTAGTTTTATTTTGAAGGCCTATTAGAAACATATTCGCAGGAGAGTCACACATGCTACAACCGATTAGAAGCAGAACACAACACAAAGACGAGTAAACACTTTAAAAGCGAGGGGCATTTTCAAAACAAGAAACGAGATATAAGCTAATATCCCCATTCCCCACACATCTTTATCTTTCTTGTTACTTTACTAGAACACCTACTTTTAAGTGATAAAGAATAATTTACAAGAATAATTTACAAATCCAAATAAAGGAGGTTTAGTATTTCTCCCTTCACATAACGAATATGATCGGCCTAAATAAAGAAGGTCTAAGAAAAGATCCCTTATTATTATTGTAGAGATGGATATGATGAACTGTATTATGATGTGTAACAAACAAACTACTTGTTGTAGTTTTGGTCTGGCTTTGCGACACTACATGTAAAATACAATTCCCAGACCATTTAGATCACTTGAAATAAGCCTATGATTTAATCTTAATGGTATAAAAATCACTTCACCAAGATCTTATGTGACTCAAGTTTGTGTTCACTTTTAAATATATCTATACAGGAGAGTTACACATCCAAATGATTTCTATGTCAAGGGTTCAGAGGTTTAACTCTGATTAAGTACATTTCTGCTTAAATGCATATTGTGGCGGCCTAATGATTAAACATAAATTAAAATCAAAAAGAATGGATCGTAATTTAATTTTGAGCGGTGATGTCAGACTTTTGCCTAACCAATTGGGGAAACGCATCAAAGGCACGAGGTTTAAACTCCCAATTAGCGCTCAGCTCCGCCTGTCAGCAAGACGTTTCCCATCAGACATTTCGCTCCCGCAGCCCGTGGGGAGCAACTGCAGCGACTTGCTCCAGTGTCTGTGTCCGTCTTGATACCGCGGGACTTCAAAGTCTCAAGCAGCCGAGCCGCAGCCAGCCACGGGTGCAAGTGGGACAAAAAGTCTAACCATAATGCAGTGCGCTCAGCAAGACGAGCGTCATAATTGCGCAGGTCTTAGCAAGACGGCGACAGGTCGAACGAGCCTATTATTCATGGGCACAGAGACCCGCCTCTTTATAGCAACCTGTGTCCTGATTGGATAAATCGAGCAGGAAACCCAAAATGTTACCTGGCAATTATCGCAAAGCTGAACAACTGGGAGACCTGTGTTATGATCTGTGCATACTGTTTAAGTGATTGATGTGTGAATATAGAGAGATTTAACACGTATATTATCAAAAAAATAAAAATGACTTACTTCTCCTTTAAATAAAATAGTAATTTGTCTATTTTTAAACTATAGCTTGTTTTTTTTTTTTTTTTCCTTTTGTTTTGCCATACCTGTGTGTAGTGGTCCTTGCTCCAGCAGCCTAGCCAGATCCGTCTCCATGCACTCCTGGACGATGTACAGGGCACTCAGGTGGGTCGGGTCTCTGGGTAGGGGCCTTCCGTACGGCGCTAAAACCTCATGGACGCTCACCACATTTTCATGGCGCAGCCGGCGGGTGATCTTGACCTCGCGCAGAGCGTGTTTCACCGTCACCGCATCACGCATCACCAGCTTCTTAATGGCCACGCGCTGTCCGGTGCGCTGGTCCACCGCTGAGAGGACCAGGCCCGTAACGCCCACGCCAAGAGGTCGAAGGTCAACAAAATGGCCACCCAGGTCGTGGCCGTGGGGGAAGAGGGGGGTGTCCTCCTGGCTGGCCATTATTATACAGTACCTCAGTCTAGTGGAGTAAGGGACAGGTGATAGGCAGATTCCAAGTACCTCAAGCTTGTTTGTGGATCCCCCTCAATATCTCTATTAAAAGTTATTCGTCATTGTTTTATGCACGTAGGGGCGTGTGACATTTTTGCTGGTGCGTCTAGAATCTTAACAAGAGACCTGATGTTTCTCTAAGGTAGCTGCTGGTGTCATGTAGATGTATGTTGTTGTTCATGTAGAAAAATGACCCACAAACGGTGTCAGAAATTGTCAATTGGAAAGTGGTGGCAAGTATATAAAAAGCCCACAAAAAGTCCAGTAGAATGATTTGAATCGAGGAATATTTGAATATTGCAAGCAGCTGGTTATAAAATTATTTATGTCCCAAGAATTGTCTTAGGGCAGCCTCTTTCTCCTCATCTTCTGTTATTGTTTGGGCAGATTCTTATCAAATCATCCTCATACTGAAGGAGCAGTAGTTTTCCAATATTCACCGGAACACAACATTTGAGGTGTTTTGCTCTTGGTCCGAGCAACAGATGAAACCTCAGAGAGGATTGAGGCAAATGAAACTACAGAAATCGAACATTTGGTAGGCTGTTGTCAGTGGTCTTGCAGCTACATGTAAAAAAATAAAATAGAAAAAGGGATTTCTTCATCTGCATTTCCCCCCTTGACACTTGCTAATGGTGTCTGCTCAATTTATATTATCTGAGGCCGTAGTCTCTCTCTCTCTCTATCACTGGATTTTCTTTGCATGTGGAAATTCAGTGTAGAATATCAGCGAGTCTTATTAATACTACCCAGGGCAGGAGTATCCATAGTAACAGCCCTCTGTGTGGCTGATCCTGCTCTCACATGTGTAGATGCATCATGGGACGGCAGCAGGCGGAGGATGGGGCTCTGCACTCCTCTCCCTCTCCCTCTCTCTCTCTCTCCCTCTCTGCGTGCTCCGCTGTGTTTCTTCTAAGTCTGTAATCCTCATCGACCAGTCAAAGCCTTGGACAGCGAGGCAGGGGGAAATAGGTGGGTCATGTGAGTTACATTCAATGAGGCTCTGTTGGCTCCTCCTCTTGCTCCATGATACCAGAGAGAGAGAGACAGTCAGTCAAACAGACACGTTCATTCAGAATCCGAGAGATCCACAGTTGGACACCAGTCAAATCCAGGAACTACTCAATTATCTTGCTTGTGCACGGGCAACACGTGTGCATGCGTTTAATCCCCCTTGGTAAGCTGCTTCCTGTTGCCTTTTCATGAATGTAGGGACTTCAACATCGTGCCGTGGCCACTGTGGAGAGATATACTGCCATTAACTGCTTTGCTCAACACATCTGTTGCCGGGTGAACAGAACAGAAAGACACAGGGCAGAACAGGAGTAAAGTTATATACAATCAGCAACAGAGCAAGTGTGATACCGGGGCTCTGTGTGTGTGTGTGTGTGTGTGTGTGTGTGTGTGTGTGTGTGTGTGTGTGTGTGTGTGTGTGTGTGTGTGTGTGTGTGTGTGTGTGTGTGTGTGTGTGTGTGTGTGTGTGTGTGTGTGTGTGTGTGTGTGTGTGTGTGTGTGTGTGTGTGTGTGTGTGGCAACTGAGTCACCATTACATAACGCTAAATGGCATTGTAACCTAATCTACACCAGCAGTTTAAGGTTCTTGGAGACGCTAATCACATCAATTCAATGATGCTTTAGTGTCTGCTACATGATCCCGCTGACCTTTCAGAGCAGAGAGACAATTTGACAGGATGGAATGGATTACCATGGCAGCAGCAGCATTTGCTCTCAATCAAAAGACCTACTTTCCTTGTTGTATTTTCTGAATGGATCCCACAGTAGCCTGTAGCTGTGTTTTTTTTTTCTAATTCAAAGTGAAGCAGATTCAAAAGGGTGCAATCCACCTGACATTTTAGTTCTATTTGCAAACCCGGAAAGGTCACGTGGCGGTAGAAAACAAAAGCATTGGACTTTCTGGTAAGCACTCAAACAACCCATCAATCCATTAAACAAATCCCTCTGCTGTCAACCGTCTGTGGGTATAGGCATTAACTCTCTGCCTCTCCCTTTCTCTGTTCCTTTCAATGACTGGACCACAACTGCTCTTTTAACAGCCTTGAAAACACACGCCATGCTCTGCTGTTAGCTATTGTCAGGTCTGACTAACAGAGGCTGTGTGAGTGTAAGATGAGACCATGAGACTGTGAGGGAGAGGGAGCGCTGACGGTGGTGCTGGGTGGGAGGTGCAGCAACTGGGCTAACTTAATATATAATGCATAACCACTAGAGATGGCGCTTGGTTTCCCTCTTCTTTCCTTATTTCTTCTGGTTATGCAACGAGTTATTTTTTTTCCCAACAAAGGGATCATTTGCATTTCACTGATGCAGTGCAGCAAAACAAGTCTACATTTGGAATTGTGAAGCCCATTGTCAACAGTCATAGAAAAAAGCCTGATAACACATCCAACTGAACAGAGAACGGTGATGGGAACATCCTGTTAGGCTATACTCTTTGTGCAGCTGCTTCTGTGTCCCTGCCTGTGTGTGTGTGTGTGTGTGTGTGTGTGTGTGTGTGTGTGTGTGTGTGTGTGTGTGTGCGTGTGTCTCTCTCTCTCTCTGCTTCTTGTTCTTTTTCAATTTTTTTGATTTAACTCTATTAACTTCCCAACAGGCTGTATGGCAGTTTTAGTTGAGATGGTAAAGCTGCTGCATGCATCCTCCCTGCACACCGGCTCCATGAAGCTGCCTTTGTGTCATTCCACATACAGACTCCAGTTCAGTGACGCCCATCTGACAGAACAAAAACAGTGAGATAGATAAAATAGGCTAAATAAAAAAAAGTCCCGTTTCCAAACAGTAAAAAAAAAAGTAGCCTGTGCTGCTCTTACCCCCCCCCCCCCCCCCCCCCCCCCAGCTTCACGTTATCTGTGTCTGTGGCCGGTATCTGCTCGGTGTGCAATAAAAAGAGGAAGAAGAAAGAAATGCACACAAAGATAACAGCAGCAGCAGCAGCAGCAGCAGCGACCATCAGGATCAATACTCACGCAGCCGCAGCCCGCCGTCCACAAACAAAGGTCCGGGATGCGAGAAGATGAGAGAGATACGGGTCCTCCTTCGAAGCAAAGAAAGTGAAACACGAACGCATCTCTCTACCCCCTTCTCTCTCTCTTGAGTGTGTGTGTGTGTGTGTGTGAGAGAGAGAGACTCGGGTGGACAGTCGGTTCGGGTCGGCACCGGGGAGCGATTCGCCTAGCTGATAATGCCGGGTATTGTGAGCGACTTGTCCGCGCTTCAGAGGAGCGAGGGAGGAGAGGAGGGATCACCACCCCCGATACAGATACATCTACCAATACCTGTGTGTGTGTGTGTGTGTGTGTGTGTGTGTGTGTGTGTGTGTGTGTGTGTGTGTGTGTGTGTGTGTGTGTGTGTGTGTGGAGCCACACACACACACACACACACACACACACACACACACACACACACACACACACACACACACACACACACACACACACACACACACACACACACACACACACACACACACACTGCACCATTGATGATTAAGTATCCATCTCTCTCTCTCTCTCTCTCTCTCTCTCTCTCTCTCTCTCTCTCTCTCTGTCTCTCTGGGACTCCCAGCAGCAGCACCCTGACGTCAGTTTACTGGTTCGGTTTTGTATGAATGCTGCAATTAAATATTTATAGAAGAATATGAAAGTTAGATCCATATTTTAGTGGGTCCCCCATGCAGATGGAGAGAACATAATGAAAACATGTTGGTCCGATATTAGCCTTGTCTTATGGTTGTATTGTCTAATATTCTGTTGACTTACACAGTTCTTTATCAGTGGATATGTTTGGTTATGGCCAAACTACATTCTAAAGGTTGTAAGGTTATGGTGCACAGGACAAGTACAATTAAATAAAACACTCTTCAAATGGGCTTGAGAATAATTGAGTGATCCCAGCCCTCTCCCATGGGAGATTCATATTCAGAAAACTTTATTACCTATTCCCAAAAGGGCAATTCAGTTGTAGCCTTTTCCAGCCGTACATACAACATAGAACAGTCAACAAATAGTTGCATCCGAGGAGATGATTTGAGGTATAGTATTCAGAGTCAAGGTTCTTATGAGTGCCTGCACAGTGAGATAAAAAGAAAAAAGGAGAAGGCAGAGGCCATAATGAAAGGAATAACGATTATGCAGAGGTGCTCCAGGATTAACAGAGAGGCCGTAGAGGGTACAGACACCCAGGAGTTATAATGTAATGGATCCGGTGTAACTTGACACAGTGATCTTATGGCTCCATCAGTGAGAGGAGAATTATAGTTCTGGATTTTGGTTTGCTATGTTTTTTGCTTTATGAAGTGACATACATAAGTGTGAATAGAGGCATAGCGGGGGACATCAAATGGAACCCATCCCAGCAATGTGAAATAGGTCTCTGACACCCTTCACAAACCGGAGACCTCACAGGGCTTTTTGTTATTTCATAGGACCTTTTTTAGTTAAGTTTTAAAAAGCGTGATGTAGAAATCAGGGTTATATGTACACTAAATGAAGGCCATGAGATGATGGGTCAGTGGTTCCTTTGTAAATAAAAAGTGAAGGTTGCAGTCAGGGAACTGGAGTTGTTGGAAAAATAAAAGTGAAATGCTGATCCCTTCCCTATAAGTCCCGTAACACCCTGAATGTGTTGAAAGAGACTTTCAGCTTCACCTCTTCCAGGTGTGTATCTGCTCTCTTCTCCTGTGTGTTGACAAGATAAGACGGGGTTAGAAATGGAATGCAGTGAAGAGGAAATTGTCAAATAACTTTTGGTTGCTATTGCGTCAGAGAGAGTACGATTCTTTTTCCAGATGTTGGTAATCTGAGCAGCTGTCAAAAATGCATTGAAAACTATTTTGCGATAAAAGATCAAATCTTTTTTTTTGTGTTTTTTTTTATGACACACCACTGGCTTGAAGCTATTTTCATGACCATTAATCAATGTGTCAGCATATTCATATTGCTTCCGGAATATCTGTCAGTTCAAACCATAGATAGTTTAGGCTTATATGAGGTTCAAACGTGCATCTGCAATCACAAAGGCTTTATGCACAACACTCCCCAGTCTCCTGTGTGTACTTCATTTGACTGTGCTGACAATGCAACATTGCAACCTTGCATTTATTCACAACAAAAAAGATGAGATGGCACAAAATAAGAACTGTGCATGGCCTTTTAGGACACCTGGAATTATTAAATGCATGAAGCTATCTCCAGGGGAGGTGCAACAAAGGTTATTTTATCAGTACTTCAGGTGCAACAGTAGCTGGAGGAAGAGGGGAAGTAATTAGTCACTGGAGGTTAGCCAAACACCAGATCAAATCCTTGGCTTCTTTTGAATAACGCTGCTCACAAGAAAGACCAAGAATGTAAACCTGAAAAAAAGGAGGAAAGAAGAAGGTACAGAATAGATAGTTGAGAAAGAGAGAAGGAGAAGAAATTTGAACATCTCTTACAATAACTAATGACGTGAATATGAGGATTAGAAAAGTACAGACAATGCGGATTATGGTAGTGCTGCTGCTGTTTTTGTTTCTTTGATCTCTGCTTCTGTATCCGTAACTCTTTTGTATTATTTCCGCGGCGTCTAATTAACATAGCACCTGACAAATGGAGAGAGTGTCGTTGTGGGCTATATTTACAGACACACATGCAAGGCGCAAACACACACACACACACACACACACACACACTCACACACGCATGCATGCACGCACACACACGCACACACACCCAAACACACACACACACACACACACACACACACACACACACGTGTTGCAGCACCTGCTCCTGGGCTTTGCAAGTTGAAGTCACTATGTATGGGTCTGTTCCTTGAAGAGAGGTGAAGGTGGGAAATTCAGAAATAATATTGACACCCTACTGGTTCCCTATGAGACTACGTCCCTTTTAATTTGTTTTCATATACGTAGATTAGAAAGCAGCTAACTATCCCCATGAGCGAAAACAGTTCAAAAGCGAACAGTTTGTGGAAAGCAGGGTGCTTTGTTACTTGTTTGATGTAAAAGCTGTGCAGACGTAAGAAAACAAAGTAAAATCCAGGAGATACATTTCTGATTAAAAATTGTATTTGGGGGGGGTGGGTGGGGGGGTCGCACGTAGTGATTAGAGCATCCCCCCTGAGGCTCAGGCCTCGCAGCAGGCCTGGGTTCAAATCCAACCCGGGTTAGTCTTATTTGCCCCATTTCAACTCTGTCTCTCCAAATCTGTCTAATAAAGTAAAAATGCCAAAAAAATTATCCTACATTTATATATTTTTGAATTTGAACCATGAGGAAATTTCTGTCTTTGTCGACTTGCTTCGTGTGTTTTTGAGTTTTTTTTCTTTTCAAGAGAGGCGATGGCCCAAGGAGGCGAGAGTAAGACAGACATCTGAGGACACATCTGTAAGTGTGCGAAGATGACTCATGAGGGAATATACAACGCTGCTGCAGTGACACATCACATGCACAAGCAACTCTGACAGAATACAACTCTTTTCAGTTCCTAACATGTAAGGTGACAGTGAGTTAAGGCTGAACACTACCGCAATCAATCAGACTATGTTCGACCAGTTTATTTATGGGAACACAAGGATCCAGTGAGATCATACCAGTGACTTACGAGTCCCCTTACTTTATATGGAGGTGCTATACTCAATCCCTAGAATACCCCTTTAATTGAAGGGGAAGAGGTCAGCAAGGTGGAGGGGATAACAAGCTTGGTTTACTTTCCAAACATCACCCTACATCCCAACATCTATACCCACACAGAACTACACTTGTAAGGACAAAACTAATTTAAAATGCAAATACATCTGCATAAGTAATTAAAAAACATGGAGCAAAAAAAAAGGTAGGACAAGTTGCCTACTGTCATGTTAATGGTTGAAAGGCTCAATGTATTGTTCAAACTCACCTGTCTAATGCAAGTTGTTTAAGAACACACACACACACACACACACACACACACACACACACACACACACACACACACACACACACACACACACACACACACACACACACACACACACACACACACACACACACACACACACACACACACACACACACACACACACACACACACACACACACACACACACACACACACACACACTTCTTCTCATGGAAAATGATTTACCGTCGATCCGCTTCAAAAGACAGCTGCTTCTGCTTCTGAGTGATTTGTATTATTCACAGAACGCTGCTTTACTGTGGTAGAGCACTATCTATCTGCCTCTACTGCACAGCCTGATATCAAGGGTGAACACTTGAGAGATACTACAGAGTGAGGGGAGAGTAGAGAAAACACCACAGAGCCAAACATGGCTGGGTGCGGTATCGGTAGGGGATAAAGATGTACATACACCTCAAATGTAAACAGGGACAGATAGAGAGAAAAAGAAGCATGGAAAGAGAGAGAAAGGGGAGAGCTGAGAAACTCACACATAATAGATAAACAGGCGAAGGAGCAAAAGAGAAGCAGAAAGGAAGGTAGCAGGTCTCAGAGCTGACAAGGTTATCTAGTCGTGTGCGCGCCAACAATTCTCTCTGAAAAGGGCCGGCTTGTCTGAATGTCAACACAGCCTGGAGCGGTGAGGATCTGCCCTGCATAACATATGCAGTCAAGAGATATGACAGGGACGCAGACTAAGACAGGACAGCAGGGTCAGCTACATCATACTGCTGGATGACATTAATACAGCAGCACACACACAGGGAGATGTTAGTCAAAGAAAAGTGAATAATTGATTACTCCAATACAGGTTAAGAGAAAGTTTCGTCAGCATAAAGTAGATCAATAATTGTTGATTTGGCTTCCAAAGTCTCTATTCAAGCTCGAAAACATGTGATTATCATATTTATAACATTATTATGATAACAGCCTTCTTGCATTCATGCATTGTGTATTTATATATATATATATTAGCTGTGTTTGGGCCTCTTTACCACCCTAACTGCTGGCTGAAACTATGTCGCCACCTGTAGGACATACTGCTCCTGCACATAAACATTCCCCAGCAACAAACGTGATAACCAAAGACTGTATATAAAAGAGGTAATAATTGCATAATAAAGTGTTTTCTTATGTGTGTTTGTGTGTATATATATATATTTTCTTTCTTTTTTTTTACAGGAAATGGGACTGGCAAAAAGGGAAAAAGTTTGATCGATGCATAGAAAGATTGAATGCCTCTTGAATGAAAAAGGCCAAGGAATAATTCATGTTTTTATTAAACTCTACGGTTGACCATCTGCAGTTTCCTCAATGAGTGACCCTCTGCTCCGATCCTGTGCTCTGTGATGATGGATGCCTATCATGTCCCTGGACAAGAGGTCATATGTTCTTTATATCTTTTTGAACACTGACAAGGCTCACATTTGAAGACTGCCTATCTGCTGCACGTACAGCACCAAGGGCCTCTTTATCAGCAGAGTCAGGAGGTTAAAAAGAGAGAGATAAGCAGTGTGGGTCTCGTTCAAAGTGATGCTCTGAATGTAATGTATACTCTGCAACACTGGATAGCCTGCAGAAAAAAACAACCCGGCTTTATTGAATAGAAGCTGGCCACAGGATGAGGCATAACGGTTTGCTGTTCCCTCCTACTTTCATGACACATACTGTATGTGGAACTGTCAGAATGTCCCATCTCTCAAGACCAAAACACAACGTGAATGACAAGATGTTAAAAACACACAAAAAACACGGAAGACAAGGCAATAAAATAACGTGCTATACCTGCACCACAGTTTCACCTGTTTAATTTAGAATCATAATACAACACAACCAAGGTCAACTATTTAGAACTGTAAGTTAATTCAATACAATTAACTGACCATAAAATAGTATATGTATGTTTGTGTGCATAAACACACAAATAAGGCATTTAAATATAGTTTTAAGTCTGTCATTTTAATTAAGCAACAACGTTTATGTAAAATAATATCTACATGATGCACCAGAATGAGAAGGATTTCCTTTGTGTCCTTAATAGTTATCTTTTTCTTTTCACCTTTTCTCTCCTGCCGTCCCATGGCAGCGGCACTACATTTACAGTCGGCATTAAAAACTAAAGGATACTTAAGAGAGTAAGGCTTTTAAGCAAACATACTTAAATAGGTATAAACATTTGCTGATATTTAAATCAGTTCCTAAAATGGTGTATTTAGCTAATGTCGCGTGCATTATCCCAAAGGAAGGCCACAGTTGGGCTGAGACAGTAGAGCCACGTCGGACTGCTCAATCACACATAAGCTTCATCATAAAAAACGATGGAAATTTAGACAATAACTCAAAGTCATTGGGAACATTTATGTTGATTTCATCGGTGGAGGGGAATGGTCTGGTGTGACCCCCTTTTAGACCGAGACAAGGTTTTCCACGGTTGTACTTGCTATGCCAACATTACTTTTCTTTTACTTAGATTTGTACAAGGATTGGCCTGGATGCTTCTGTACACTGCTGCAAACCGAGTCAAGATAATTGCGGAGGTGGTGGTAGGTGGTTGCAGGAAGCGCTTCAGGCGTACAGAGGCTGGTAGCCAGTCCTCCGGCCTCCAGATTTACAGGTGATCACACAGACACTCAGCATCCCAAAGAACTGCAACAGGAAAGACGAAGGTTATCAGAGACAGGCCCTTAAAATTCATTGCCAGGTGTAAGATTAAGTTATTGTGCGTATTATTTCTGAGATGGCTGTCTGGGCCTCTCTTTGTTTGAATGATTGGCACTCAACAGAGCTATCATTGTAGTGTTACATGAGTGCAGTTGAAGACAGGTAGTCTTATATTAAAGAAATGTCGGTAACACTTTACAATAAGGGTACGTTATGTAACTATTAGGTAAGGCATTAGCTTAGTAAGCATAGTTAATCACTAACCAAGCATTGCTTAACTGTTGATAACAAGTAAGCATTAACAGTTAGTTAATGCTTGATAAGCATTAAGCGTATCTAACATTATCTAAGCATAATAGTAACAGTTCATTAATGTACCCTTATAGTAAAGTGTTACCGAAATTTCATTCAACAGTAATGGTAAAGCTAGGCTACATAAATCCATGTATTTGGTACAACATGGCACAGAGGGGAGTATAATTCATGGCTGACTACTATTGCATTGTTACACTAGAGAGCGAAATGTACAATGTATGCTGACTCCTAAAGCTGCCGAACAAACTGTATGCGCCCGTCGTTACCTTGACGATGGCAAAGCCCAGGATGACCAGCATGGCATAACCCAACACATCCTGAAGGAGGCGCTCCAGCTTGGCCTCACAGCCCTAAGGTACAGAAAACAAGCACAGTGAGTTCCCATGCTCATCAACAAACTGCCTGCCTGAAATGTGTTCTTCATTATACAAGGATTACATGTCATTAAAAAGAATTCAGTGTGAGATAAAAGTTTCCTTACAGTTTTAGAAGCAGTTAAACACCCTTATAAAGCAACATGAACAGCTTACAATCCCAAGAAAAACACTGACATACACACAGGGAACCACTCCTACACAAATGCAGTGTTAAAGTCGATAGCGGAATGTGTACATCTGTGTCATTTACCTCAACGTTAAGCAGGTCTGGCTGGTCCATCCGGCCAGTGCACTGTATGTCAGTGGTGTTTTTACAGCAGGACAGAGGAACTGAGTTGTTGTGGCTGGCGTACCAGGTAGTGTTGGACCAGCTGGTGTAATTTCTGACACCACAGCACTGCAACTGCACAGAGGCAAAGAGACAAGATACTAGAGTTAATAATAATAATGGAAATCAAGAAGAGCCCAGAAACATACATGACAGTGACCAAGAGATATGATAAATATATATATACACTAGTGGAAGAGAGAAAAGGAAAGAGTGACACTACATGTGAAGGAGCTGCGTTGGAAAATGGACCTTCTTATCTCAATCATGAGTCACAGTGCAGAGGTCAAAGGGATGTGTACAGTCTTGTTTAGGTTTTGATTTGCAAATCCTCCATTAACCTGCTTAGGTGAGCAATTGCCTGCATTCCAAGAATTACTTTAGACAGACTCAGAGGTGTGAAGGTGGGGCAACATAGTTAACTTTTGTTGTGCTTCAAGTAGTTCAAATAGCCAGCTCTGCATGAAATTATATTATTTTGACAATGTACCTTGCCATTGATGTAAAATATATTTAACAAAACAATTTAAGCATTCAACAGAAATACATGTGTTATACAAAAACAACGTAAGTCATATTTTAACAAATGACAAAGTCTTATTTTAACAAATGAAAGGCTAATGGCACACACATGTACTTAAAATCACAATGATATGAATTATATCTGCTTTATTCAGTATCCTATGATGGTCATCATCATGGATTATGAAAATACATCATAACCAACAAATGATACAGCATGCTGTGTCATAGATGTATCTACTAAAGGCAGGTGAGAGAGAGAGAGAGAGAGAGAGAGAGAGAGAGAGAGAGAGAGAGAGAGAGAGAGAGAGAGAGAGAGAGACAGACTGAAGATTATATTTTAAAGATCTAGAGAGGGAAATGAAAGTAGGCAAGCGAGAGAGAATAGGCAAAGCAGAAGAGGTTAAAGAGGAACAAAGCAGTGAGGAAACCAAACTATTTCTATACAGCTGAACATAACATCCACCTGAGTCTGCAGGTAGTCCACAGCTTTGGTCTCTGCATCCTCTCCATCATACTTGTTGTAGACATCATTCATGGAGCGCTCCAGGTCTCCGCTTATCTGCACGGACACACAGAGGAAAAACATCACAATGTGCTTTACTAATTAGCTTAAATATTACAGAAATGTGCCATAGCAGATGTTAAATGATTGAGATTGAAATTGCTAATGCAGTTTACTTTTCAGCAGCAAACACTGTGTGACAGGGGACACTCATCGGTCACTCACCTTGCCTTGGTAGATGAAGCTAAATACCAGAGCTGCCACTTCAGCTGCGAAGATCCCCATGATGATCAGAAAGAACTGGATAAGGGGGAAGGGGGGAAGTTAGAGAGTTTGTGAATGAATTGAGTGTGCGAAAAAAATGAGTTAAATATAGTCAAATCATAAAGAAAAGCTAGGGGGGAAAGCAAACACACACACACTTACAAAGCTAAGGCCGATTTTGGACTCCCGGATTGTGGCGCAGCATCCCACCAGACCGAAAATGAACATCACCACGGCGATGCCGATGATGATGGCTGCTGGGATCAAGGTGTACTTGTCCTGAATGAAGTTGTCAAAGTTGTCATAGCTCCTGATCAAGTAGGCGCCCACGTAGGCTAATGCCGCTCCGGCAGCCTGCAGGAGGGAGAAAACAAACAAACAATAAAGTACAGTATGAGTATGTTACACACCAAAGCAGGCATACACAAATGGACAAATTAGCTACATGGTTATGCAACGATAACACATTTGACGTGTCTGCACACAGATCAGAAAGCCATCATTCTGTGTAATCAGTAGTGGCGTGCAAAAACCTTCTTATAATAGATCCATGGTAAAAACTACAAGTGAAATAAGTATCCTGCAGAAATATTTTTATTTAATTTTCCAAAATGTTTTTATAACAGAACTTACTAGACCAAGCCAATTGTAAAGAGCAGAGAGCTAAATCATGGACGGAAAGGCTTTTAAAACCTCAGCATATAGACTTAGCATCTGTCATAGCAAGGTTCTGTCTGTAGAAACAAGAACACATACAATACAAGGGACTTGTCACCTGATCTATTGTATTTTTTTCTCTCTGAGCTGTAGTTGAAAGCGTCATAATCATATTCTATGACACCGAATAGCCAAAAACGGAGAGCAAAGAACTGTTTTCGATTTCAACCACAATTCACACATACTGAAATAAGATCCGAGTCAGTCCGTTTGGTCTTGTTATGTCAACATGACATAACTACAACACGTAGGCAACAAAATATAGGGGCGATGGTATCCTAAGGTAGAAGTCACGAGTATCATCCCAAGAACTCTTACATAAAGCACAAAGACATTGGTTCTCCTTTTTATTTTCTGCTGTGATCTCATGTGATTATCACAGGGGGGTCCTTCCCGGTGGATTAGGCTTTTTATTATTTACACCATCATCATGACTTCTCTACCAGTCATGCTTCAGGAGTGATGAGCTCATCAATCACAAGACTGCCTGCTTGAGGGACAATGCTGTGCCCACAAGGTACATATTGGAATCCCAGTGACTGTATTAAGCGTTGTTCTTTCACATTGTATACACACTCTGGTCTAAAGGTTTAGTGGATCAAATCTTTAGAAACTTTGGGAGCATATACTGTTACAATATATCAATATAATATCTAAGTAATCAATTGCACTATTTCATTCCCTTTGCCATTTCAAACTTAGTCACATAATTGATTTAAACTCTGGTCTTTGATCAAAGAAGCCCAATAGGGTATGTGTTTGTGTGAGTGAGTGCTGGAAGCGGCATGAATAACATTGCATAATTTAATCTGTAAACAAGATTATAAACTCAAATATAGCTGTTTGTTGTGTATCTGCTTTTATTCGTATGCCGGTGGTACAACTGGGAATATTAAAATGAAAGAAGACGTGATCAGCTTAATTTCTCTTTTCATGATATATTGAGAATGTGTGGCAAAATGACGTTGCCTCTGTTCATGACAAGAAAAAAACCCAGAAATCCCCCTTTGTGTTTCTGTGCCATTTTCAGTATAACTTCCCCTGTATTGAGGTGAGTTAGTGTGTGTGTGCGTGTGTGTGTGTGAGTGTGGGTTTCACATATTTTCACTGGCCCAACATCTCATTGATCCTCCACTTCAGCCTCATGACTCACTTCGCTTAATCACCCCATAGTCACGAGATTCCCTGTGGGGTAGGTATTCTACCCCCCCACACGTAATCTTTCCAGAAATTCTGATCTTGTGCCTAAGAAGCAGCACAAAGAGGCTTACAAAACATATAGTGCCCCTGCGCGTCGCCACCTCTCTGGAATGTGAGAGACCTCTGAGGCTATGTTTCTTTTCTTTTTTTATCTGTGGGGATGACTTTAGTCCCTGCACGGCAAAATGTACTAGCACGGTCTACGTGTTGCAGACCGGGAGAGAGAGGGCACCCATGACTGTTTCTGCTCATGTGCTTCCAAACATTCAGAACACATTAACCTTTTAAACTTTTGATTTTCCCCCTTTAATCCCCTTTGTTTTCGGGGAAAAAAAAGGCCATTTCAGACAGACAGCCAGATCCCTTCACAGATTAATTTGTATAATACAAAGATGCCTTGTTTGTTAACCACTGTGACATCCAATAGAAACATTTGTAATTGTTAAGAGGATAATGTAATAAACATTTCAAAACAGTTTGTCCTCTTAAATTAACTTATTGTTGTTAGCTGCACATTATTTATCTGCATGATTTGTTACGACCTTGACCAATCAGAGAATAATAAAAAAACGTTGAGAGGGCGAATCCAGGTAGGAAAGATAGCCTATATCTTTATGTTCTTTTTTCACAAATCAGAATGTGATTGTATTTTCCCTCATTTGCACCTAGATAAGGATATGGATGTGACAGATGGCAGTATGACAAGGATATGTTGTGTGTAATGCAAAATTGACCCAAAACAGACTCAAACTCATTCAGGTTAGACTTATCAATCAAACTCATACACCGGTTAGAAATGAGAAATGTAAAACAAAGAGAAAGACAAAATGTTTAGGGAACAAGGTGGAGCAACAGGAAGTAAACAGTGGAATTAAAGGAGAAAAATCGTGCCTGTGTTTTGGTACAGTAATCAGATTACACAGACATCAGTTGATAGCAGGCCAGAGATAAGGTGCATTGGCTAATGTCCAAAGTTTACTTTAACCAAGCCAGATAAGAACCGCGGTCCAACTTTGATTGAGTCAAAGCTCAAACTGGCTGGCTGACTAACAACATTACTAACTCCTCTGTGCTGTTAGACTGAAGTCACATTATTGACAAATGTAGGCTCATAGACTTTCTCACGCGAAACATAAAAAAAGGAAAAAGAAATAAGAACTATACAGATTTTGAGGTGTATTAAAGTACAGTGGAAAAAATAAATAAGGAAGTGTAGAATGATGACGACTGTGCTGGCCAGAAAACAGGGCTCAAGCTATACCAGGATAACTTATTTCACATAATGTAAGCACACACAGGACTACAAAAGGATTGACAAAATACTCAAAAAATAGCGATGGGAATTAACAAATAAAAACGTCAGTATGAATTCAAATCTCTGCAGGTAGAAAAACAACACCGCGACTTACCCAAAATACCAAGCTGAGGAAGAGGAGGATGGTTTTGGACGTGAAAATTCCGCAATCCATGTTGTCTCACGGAGGTGAAGAGCCCGAGTGAGGACTAGTGGTCTTTCCAGGTTTTTAATGTCTCAGAGCGCCGAGCCGCTTGTTCGTGATGCTGCCTGCCGCTAGCTGCCTCTCGCTCCGGTCACAAGTTTTCCTCCTCACCGTGTCTGGCTGCAGCGGCTGTGATCTCACAGTCACATGCTTTGGGGAGGAGAGCGGTCGGTGTGTGTGTGTGTGTGTGTGTGTGTGTGTGTGTGTGTGTGTGTGTGTGTGTGTGTGTGTGTGTGTGTGTGTGTGTGTGTGTGTGTGTGTGTGTGTGTGTGTGTGTGTGTGTGTGTGTGTGTGTGTGTGTGTGTGTGTGTGTGTGTGTGTGTGCGTGCGTGCGTGCGTGCGTGCGTGCGTGTGTGTGTGTGTGTGAGTGTGTGTGTGTGTGTTTACAGAACAGCCCTCCAGCTCACCTCACCCCCTCTAGTGGAAGCCACTTCATTTCAAATCATATCAGAGACAGGGTTGCAGATTTCTACCTCAGAGGAGACAGAGAGAGAGGGGAACATAAAAGACAATACAAACGATTTCAATTTAAAGAATGCCATTCTTCAGATATTTAATTCTGTTTTGAGCACTTTAAAAGGAAATTTAACTTTTTTAATTTTATTGTTTGTTAATGTTAGTTAAGTAAAATGTTTGTAGTTTTTTTAAATTAAAAAGCCTACAAATATAGGGGAGAACGGGGGAATCTGAGGCATCGGGTAATGTGAGCCACCCCCTGTATCTAGGCAACGGAAAACATTTGTGGTCATGTGAGATATATGTTTTCAAGCCCCTCTCATTTCCCCATGGCCCTGAAAGAGAGGACCTCATGGTGCTGTCGTAAGCATGTTTTGTTCACCAAAATAGGTATTTTGCATGTAAAAGTAAATTTTCTTGCTGTCAACTTAATCAACTGTTGTGCCAAAGCAAATGTATTCACGTAGAAAAACTTCTATCATACGTGTTGATGAACTACCAACATATGAAACCATGTGATGCTGATAACTGAAGATTAGCCTGAAATGCTAAGAGAGGTAGTTTTTTCTCAAATTGTGGTGGTGGGGGAAAGTGAGCCAAATGCTGTGGGGGAAAGTGAGCCACTGTCTCACTTTCCCCCACCATGAGGCACAAGTTAAGTTTAGTCTTAAACATATTTTAATGTAATATTACATGACATATGTTTTATTTTAATGTCATACACATTGTAGAAAAGCCATCATGCCAAGGAAATACACCAGGAAGACGACTTGGGGCAACCACACAGAAAGAGCACCTTCTCATCTTTCCTAGGCATAGTATGACAGGCTGATGTTATAATCCAGTTGGGTCTTCTCCTGTGTTCTGAGTCCCAGGCTGTTCTCGCTGGTTCTGATTTTCCTATGCTTTGACCCCCAGACACTAGCTGGCTCTAAGGGTCCTGTGTTCTGACCCCCAGACTGTGTTCTAATCTAACTGGTTCTATCTTTCATTTTAATCCTATTAAAACCTTTTGAATTATAATATTTTGCATTTGATTTTGTTCAGAGTTACTTTCAAGTATTTAGAAAATGTGCTTTGCTTAATTGACCAAACCCCATCATTCTTTTACTAGTCCGACATTAGTTCTGGAATGTGTGGCTAGCTTTCAGGATTCTTACTGTTACAATATGTGTTGTTATGGTTGTTTCAGAGTGGAAAAAGTAAGTGGATCAGTTTACCTCACAGCTGGGGTAAAGTGAGCCACATGACAACTTTTTTTAAAGCAATCATATTTTCACTGTCCTTTGTCTTGAAAAAATTCTGCTAATGCCCATTTCTAGGAAACATCCTGAATTAATGGGAAATGTGTAAATTTGAGTGATAAATCAGTTTAGCTCGCTTAGAGGGGAGCAAATGTAAAAAGTGGCTCAGATTACCCCATTCTCCCCTATATATTTTTTTATTTATTTTCATTTTACTTTTCCAAAAGGACACAACAACCTTTGACAACAAATCCAACGAAAGTTGTATCTTGATTTATGCCTTAGAGTAAACGTACATTTGGTTTGAAAATACATTTATTTTGCCAGTTAAGACAAAATAAAACAAAGTATAATATATATACACACACACACACACACACACACACACACACACACACACACACACACACACACACACACACACACACACACACACACACACACACACACACACACACACACACACACACACACACACACACACACACACACACACACACACACACACACACACACACACACATATATATATATATATACACACACATATATATATAATGATCATTTAGTTTCTTGAAGTTGTTAATGGCATTGCAATCGTACCATACATGATTGAGACAGGAATTGGCATTGGTCATTACCTTTGCAGGGAATTGTGAAGCTGTCATGAATCAGTCCATAAAAAAGTAATTGATTAGATGACCATAATAGTC
Source organism: Ammodytes marinus (assembly GCF_949987685.1). NCBI lineage: Eukaryota > Metazoa > Chordata > Actinopteri > Uranoscopiformes > Ammodytidae > Ammodytes > Ammodytes marinus. The sequence continues at coordinate 21,486,083 of NC_137231.1, read as the reverse complement.
CCTGCTCGATAGTTAATAGCACTGACAGTAATGACAGTATTTGCTGCAGCAAAACAATGGCTTTATTAACACTGCTTCAGCGGTGGAGGCTGGTCATCTGCTGGTGTGCAAGCCTACAGGCTGAACATTGGGGATTTAGTTTAAGTTGTCCACTATGAAAGTTTGTTTGAGGGAGCCGGACATGAAGCAACAGCTGTTCTTCAGACCATGACAGATCAAGAGAGAAAAACAGTATTAAACAACTTAAAAGGAGCCACTCATGAGTAGCCTAATGAATTCCTTACGTCTTCATTAAAAGTCCCAGTAGACGAGAAGACAAACGGAGAAACCCTCTTAAAACAGATTCAGTAACTCTTCCATTAAGGAAGTTAAAGTTTCGGTTTAGTTATGGGGAAGACACACATCAGTCACATTAACAAAATGTAATCAATGATGTTGGCCTATATTTACAGAGTGTAGTGTTAAAAAAAGTAAAAAAAAAACATGATGTAAGGTTGGATCTAAAGGTTAATACACTCCTCATCTACGGCGAAAACATGTCAAATATGCATGTCTTTCATCGTCAGTGGACACTATGACAACTAAGCCAACTTACTGGCAGCGTCGGAAGCTGTATGCACAAGCGAACATGCTCTGCCGTAAGTTTAGTATGTGCTCTGTACCTGTCAAAATCTCACTCTTTAGAGCGTATTGTACGCCGCTGTATACTGCCCACCTGTGGTGTCGTTATAAACAAGGCAGCATTAGAAAGCTTACAGTGGCCTATAATGATAGCATGAGGCTACTGCTGAGAGCTCCAAGAAGCTCCAGTGCAAGCCAAATGTTTGTAAGTGTTGGGGTCCCTACCTGCTCTGCTGTGTTACGTGGCCTGATGCATGGATTTATGTGTAGGGCATCTGAGTCTGAAAATAACTTAATTGCAGTTTTGGCCAACCCTCTATGCAGTTCGGTCAGATTTTCTTCCAGACTGTGGAACCATTGGCGATCATGTCTGTATGCTTGGCACTGAATATTGTGAAAGGCTGTGTATTTTTTACTCTGTGTTTGTGTATTTGTTTATGTTGTTTGTGTTGATATGGATCCCCCTGGGTCTGAAATAAAGAATTATATAATTACTGCAATAGAGCACAGAAATGTCACTGACAGGCCCACCACTTTACTCACTCTGATGTCATACGCAGGCCTACAGTGTTTGTTTGTATAGTGTGGAACAGGAGGAGGCGCTATCAGTGCACTGCAGAAGGCAGGACTTAATTTGCCAAACTTACCCACATACTTTATCTCATGCTAATCAAAAGAAGAAAATTGAGGGAGAAAGTGCAAAAGGGAGACAAATAAATCATCTATGGTCTGAGACATTTTTGAAGGAGCATAGGCTATATTAAGATTGATATTTCAATCCGTATGACCACTCATCATCTCCAGTTTACAACAAGAGGTGTCAAAGGGTATAGATGCTGGGTCACTGTTTAATTCCAATATGTTTTAAGTTAATTTTTCTCGAGTTTAATGTTCCATGACATGCAATTCAGTGGTCTTAAAAGGCACATCTGTGGACATTTGAGGACGACTAACACGTTTAATGACATTTAATACTGTGAGTAGTACTGTTATTCAAGATGTGTCCTCCTCAATACTGTCAGTAAACACATCAGAAAAAAGATCCATCTGCAATGAGTACAATGTGAAAAAGGAGAGGATTATTTTCATTAAGTGAATACCGTTAATTTGGTCAAATAAAGTTACTGATTGTGCACAAACAGAAGAAAGAACACAATATCAGTTAAATACTATTTATTTTTTTAAACCAAATTGTTTTCTAACCTACAACACTGTACATTAAGTATTTTGTGTTGTTAATTTACCAAAAGCTATACAGCCTGAAAAACCTAATATTAAGTGCACTATGATGCAATTGCTTCATTGATTTATCTGCTTATAAGCAGAGTAACAAGCTCATAACAGAAATATAAAGTGTTTTGTATGGCATGTCCTTGTAAAATTATAAAAGTGTTTTATTTCAAACCATAGTATGGCGCTTTAAGAGAATTTGGTTTTGAATATATCTAAATTGATGTGAATGAATCCTTCACTTGTAATTTCACAAAAAATGACCGGGAAATTAATCTTAAAATTCGTTTCTCTGGCCGCCCCTCCTTACAGGCTGATAACGCTTTATTCTGGCCGAGTTCCATCTCCCTCCACACAGAGTAGACATACTGTTGAATACAATAATACTTTTCATATGAACATATGATGACATACAACTTCAATGTCTGTTTTTTTTTCCACTTAGCACTTCAACTAAAACCGTCCAGATTATATGTTGTAAGAATTCAAATATACTGTATGTTGAGGTCGCTTTATGGTGGGTCTGCAAGGAGACTGTGTTTGTTTGGTCATGTCTAAATGATTTTAATAGGTCAAAACGGCTTAAATAAGACTAGGTTTTGGGCCAAGTGTATTTGCAACATTACTATTTAATCCCTATTAATAAGAATAGTCTGTAGTTAATGGTAAGGAGAGTGAAACTTAGTTGAAATGTTCAAAACTCTCATCAAAAATGACATGTAACAACTAATTGCTTGTTATTACACCACAAACTTTACTATATGTAATTACATTCCTAAATAAAAACCACATGTCTTGAAAGTTTAGGTTGTGCCGATTCTTATGGTGTGCTTGTCATGTGGGTTATAAACATTTTACGCAGGAATATTACAGAATAATGCTGCTGAAGAAAACACAAACAGTATCAAGTTTGAGAGGGAGAAAAGAGGCGCACTGTGGAGGCGAGGCTCACTCTACACGGTTCTCATCGGGGCGTTATAAAGCCTCAACTGGTCAAGAGGGCAAGCAGGGTTATTGCACTGTCCTTCCCTGTCAATCTCACTCACTTGATCCTGGCATTGTCGCTATTATTACAATGTCTTCTGCTGTGACGGCTGTGCCCTCGGTGGCTCCGGCCAAATCTCCCAAAAAGAAGAGAGCTAGGTCTGCGGGGAAGAAGCCGGGTCTCACGGTGTCTGATCTGATTATTAAGGCCATATCCAACGAGCGCGGGAGCGTGTCCTTGGCTGCCCTGAAGAAAGCTTTGAAGGCCGGAGGATACGATGTGGTGAAGAACAAAACCAGAATCCTTACCGCCGTTAAACGCTTGGTGCTTAAAAAGTCTCTAGTCCAAACCAAGGGCACCGGGGCCTCTGGTTCCTTCAAGCTGAACAAGAAGCCCCCCACACCCAAGAAGAAGAAGGTGGTGAAAAAGAAGAAGCCAAAGGCGAAAAGGGTCAAGCGGACCAGCGTCAAGAAAGCCGCCGGAGGCGCCAGTCCTGCAGCAAAGAAGTCACCGAAGAAGAAGAGGAAGAGCAAGGCCAAGAGTCCCAAGAAAGCAAAAAGGCCCGCTGCAGCCAAGAAGACCAAGAAGGCAAAGAGTCCTAAGAAGGCCAAACGCAGGGTCTCCAAGTCTACTACCAGGATCAGTACCAGGGCTGCTGCAAAAAAGTGAAAACTATTCCAATGGACACTGACTGCTGACGTCCTTTTTTTTTGGTGGTGCTTAACTCATGAATGATGGACTAAACTTTTGTATTTATTCCAAGAACTTGAGTTTGCTTGAGCAATTTTAAAGTTTTTCTATAATTGAAAATACTGAACCTGCTGTTTCCTTACACCCCTTTCCCTGCCACCATCTGCCATGGTCTGTTAAGACCTGAATTGCGATTGTTGGAAATAATAAAGCTTTTTTTAATTTATTCAGCATGTCGAGTGATTTCTGTTTTTTTTTTGTGGTGGGGGCGGTTCTATGATTATTTTATTGTTCTAATATTCTAGCTAGTCATTCAGCTTCATTAAATGTATCTCTGAACGGACAAAATGTTCGTTACTCACAAAAAGTGTGCGTATTTTGTAGCTACACTGTAACCCATTTTACTCGCGTGTCTGAATTCTCAGTACATGAATATAATACTTTATACAGTGCCCTCATACATTCTTCAATGGCACAAAAATAGTGCCCACTTCGCTATTTGTGCCAATAATAACCCTACAATAGGTATAGATTTTATAGACGTGGAAATTACCGCCTTTTCTCTTTTCTGCCAGTGATGATGCAGAAATATGATTTCTAAGAGTCTTTTCTTTCTTTCTTTTTTCACAGTGAGGCAGGAGAGCGCTCGACAGTGCGCGGAACGTTTTGGAGTTGCGCTTTTACGCACTTTTACGCACGGGGCCCAAGGCGTCCATTCACACGCATTTCAACATAACACAGTATTTGTTGTAAAATGGCGGACACACACGGCTATTGTGGTCACAAATTAGTCTGAAAAAGTCGTTTCTATAAGCTCCTGACTTCATATAAGAAGCCTAATCTATAGAAACGGCTACATATCTGACAAACACATGTTGCTGACAGGTAGAATGTTGTTGAAAATAAACCTGGATTTGAAAACCTTTGCCACGGTTTGTTAAGCAGGCTTTTAGTCTGTTTTGTTTGCGCCAATTTGGTGGGATGATGGGTGTGACATAAAACAGCTGTTGGTGACACTTGCCAGCTGTTTGCGAAACGGAGCTAATCATCACTGGCAACAGTGAGGCTTCAGGGGCGAGCAGTGTTCGTTGGGGTTCCTCTTATCTGCAGCAGAACATAAAACACATGAGAGGGTTCAGCGCGGGTCATGCCGGGCCGATGAGGGCATACCATCCTCATCCAAAGATCATGATGGAATTTAGACAGCCGATAAAATAGTGGTTTCTTTGAGCTTGATTGGAATGACACGAGTGTAAAGGTGGGAAGTAGCCTAATGAGTTTACTCAGAGAAAATGCATGGGAAAAGCTTTAATCCACACATCTTTGAGAGCGTGTGGTGTGGGTACTGTATGCGGAAGTGAGGTATTGAATCCGTGAAGTGAAGGCAATTTGAACGTAACTCCCATAGCGCGATAATTTAATCAGCAGTACGGTTTCATGTTGCCACCTGCTGGCCGGACTTAGTTTAGTTTAGTTTCAATTAATTTCCCCAGAGAAGCAGCTGATCAGAAATGAAAGTTGGCAGGAGAGGTTCAACTTGTTTTAGCAGCCGCGGAGTGGTTGCGTTTGTAAAACAAATGTTTTGTTTATAACCCCGATTTAATTTGGCTTATTCAATTAAACTATTCTCGGATACGTTGAATTATGTAATGACGTGTAATGTAATTGTTTAAGCATAAAATCATCCAAAGTAAACGTTTAAAAAAAGTTAAATCCGCCATACGTTTGAAGAAAAGAAAAAGGATTGACATTGTCCCTTGTATGCTTTAACTTTATATTGCATGTATTCTAATTCTAAAGTATATTCCAACATGTAGCCTATTGTTTTACTCATCTTTTGTTGTATGCCAAACATTTACGCTAGACATGATTGTTGGGTATGGACCCAGTCAGAAAATGTCCAGGACTTTCCCAGTGACGCACACTCATGTGACAGTTCACCAAGATTTGAAGAACAGAGCTACTATCTGCTTTCGGTTCCCTTTGAAAAGAGGATGTCAGTTAACAATTTGACCTTCATCTTTAAAAGTAGAAATACAGAATTTGTCAACTGAAGCAGTGTTAAAGCTGTGGACTGATGGCTTTATGTTAAGATTAAGTTTTATTAACCCCATTTCTCAACCCTCCTCCTGTCTGCACTCCCTCTCTCGTTCCATCTTTGTCGAGTCTTTTATTTCTCCATCACCTTACTTTCAAAGTATTGCAGTTTGCGTGTTGGGTAACATGTGGACGACAGGCAAGTGCCCTAACCCTTCCAGGTGTATGTTTATCAGACTGTATGGTTTCTCATTTACTTTTCAACTGTACATGTTTGGGCAGGTTCTCAGGACTTCTGCATATTGCTTTTTACAACACTTTTTAATCATGCTACTTTCTTTTGTGGTATCATTATACTGTGAAGTTATCTGTGATGGAAAGGAAGATAAATGCGGAAGAGGATTATTGAGTTCCTGTTAAAAAGTAGCCAGAAGCATATTTACTTTGGGCTAAACAAAAATGCAGACTAACAAGGAAAGCAAAACCATATCCACTCCCACCAGTTGTTTGTCATGTGATGAACTGCATAAAAGAAAGTAACATTATAATCAGTCATATTAGCCCTCTTCTGCACAGCCATCATGAAGGCAGCAGTGACCCTGGTGGCTCTCTCTCTCCTTCATGTCTGCTCTTCAGTCCCTGTCAGCCGGCCCACCAACTGGCTGAGACAATGTCGGGCGTCCACCAACACGTCCATTACAGCGCTGGAGGTGCTGCCAGGCGGCGGGTGGGATAACCTCCGGAACATTGACATGGGTCGCGTCATGAACCTCAGCTACTTCACGTGCCAGACCACTGAGGACGGGATCTACCTCATCCCGGATGAGGTGTTTGTCATCCCCCACAAGGAGACAGGTGTGGAGACAACAGCCGAGATAATCAGCTCCTGGCTGGAGCAGACAAGTTCCACATCTCACTCCATAAATGCGGATGTATCGTTCCTCAAAGTGCTAAATGGAAAATTTTCTACAGAGAACCAGAGAATGAAAACCCACCAGGTCAAAGACTCTTCAACTACAGCCAGAGTGCAAGTACGTTTCTTTTTTGTCCATAGGTTGGGTAAATACATTTAAAAGCATGAATAGTTTAGGTAGCAATTATGGATCAAATAACCTGCCCATGTGTATGCTAATGTATGAGAAAAGTATTCCTTATCAATCTGGTTAATGTTTACTGCCCTTAAATGTTTGATGTATGTATGTGTCTATTTGTGTCAGTTAAACAACCTTGCTGTAAATATGCCAGTGTGAGCATGAAGATCATTTCTTCATAAGTAGTTCCTGGTGTTACAGATGCAAATTTAGAAAGCAGATACAATTTTAAATAATGACATATCATTTTTTTCCTCAAAGGTTCGTAACTTCATCTACACAGTTAAGGCTTATCCAGACTTCAATCTTGACGCACGCTTTGCTCAGCAAGTCAAAGACATAGCAGACGCAATCGAAAACAACCAAACAAGGAACGCTGACTACCTCTCAGAGAAGATGGTGCTGGACTATGGAACCCATGTTATCTCCAGCGTCGATGCCGGGGCCACTTTGGTGCAGGAAGACTACCTCCGTTCTTCCTACGTGTCGGACAAGGTGTCAGATAGTTCCACGGTCAAAGCACAGGCAGGCTTCAACTTCTTTGACAAACTCAAGTTTGACATTAGCAGTCAAAGCACCCAACAGAGCTCGTCCCTTAAAACATATCAGTCCAATATGACCTACTCTGTCATCCATAGCCATGGTGGTGGCACACCGTTCTATCCTGGCATTACTCTGCAGAAGTGGCAGGAAAGTACCAAGAATAACCTGGTTGCCATTGATCGGTCTGGATTTCCCCTGTACAGTTTCATAAACATCAACACCTTCCCCGATCTGCCACAGCCGACAGTGGGCAAAGTGGCTCTTGCAGTGAGTCAGGCTATAGAGCGATACTACAAGGTCAACACACGGCCAGGGTGTGTCGACGTAGACTCCAAGAACTTTAACTTCCAAGCCAACCTCGATGACGCATCCTGTGAGGGGCCCGCTACCAACCTCAGTTTTGGTGGAGTCTACCAGGAGTGTATTCAACTCAGCTCAGATGCAGGTCCACTGTGTGCCACCCTGTCCCAGAGAAACCCAGACACGGGTGACTTTACGTGTCGTTCACCTTACTCCAGCACTTTATTGCGATCAGAAGAGAGACAGCAGGGTTACACTTCTTACGACTGCCATGACGAGAGATATCGTTGTGGGTTTTTAGGCCTTTCTCATTGCCATCGTCAAGTGTGTCAGGACAACTACCATGTTCGCTCTGCTCGCATCAACACCTACTGGTGTTTTGTAAACGGAAAGGCCCCAGATAACTCAGGGTATCTGTTTGGTGGAATGTACAGCCCCTCTTTCCTGAACCCCCTCACTAATTCCAAAAGCTGCCCCCCAAACTTCATTCCGCTTACATTTCTTTCGGATCACCAAGTGATCTGTGTGAGTAACGACTATGAAACTGCCACAAGATACTCTGTCCCATTTGGAGGCCTCTTTAGCTGTCAGTCAGGCAACCCCCTGGCAGGGTCCCAACGTCGCTGCCCTCCCAAGTTCAGTCAGCACCTGGCCGCAGTGAGCGACGGCTGTGAAATTCTGTATTGTGTTCAGTCAGGACTTTTCACAGGTGGGCAGCTGCTTCCAATCCATCTCCCTCCTTTCACCAAACCTCCACTTGTAAGCATGCAGGCCACAAACACGGTAATGGTGATGACTGAAGGAGATAAGAGCTGGGTCAGAGTGGGGCAGACCAAGGCGTGGAAACTGGCCAAACCAGAGGAAATCAAGGAAATGCTACGTGAGCTTAATCCACAATTGTATCAGATGTCTAGTGGAGAAAAGGCAGGGGTAGCATTCGGGGTGATGGGCATGATGGTACTGGTGGTAGTTGCAGTAGTCCTGGTGAGACGAGGGAGGAGGAGGGGGATGTCTGGGTTTAGGACAACCAGAGGCTATGAGGAAATACGTGGAGAGGTTGACCGTGAAGCAGACAGGGAAACACAGCCAGATGAGGCTTAATACAACACACTGCTGAGAGGCTTGGCACCAGATGTGTTTATCTGGTCTGACAGATTTTCTTTTACACTTCCTTGTTGATTATCAGCTCAGAAATCAGTGTCATGCTTTTTACAGGAATGGGAAATTCCCAATATTCCCATGTGTAAGAAATGCATGAATTATTATCGTATTGAAATGTCAATGAAACCAATCAGTAAATCGCACAAAGTATATTTCATTGTTTAAACAATACATTTAAAGGGTGATTTTTTTTCTGGTAACATGGTGTGGACATTAAGTTGTTATGCAGCATAGGTAAACTGTATTTTGCACTTATTATATCATATTATGTTGGAACTTGGAAACAATCCGATTTTAAAATCTCCAAATAGCACACCGCAAAAAGCAGAACTGATTTTCAAAAGGCCATAATGAACCAATACTGCCCCTATAAGGCCAAGATGAACAACTGCATAAACTATATAGGAAATGTTATGTCCAGTTTAATAACTGTTGAAATGTGCCATTAATTGATTTTTTTTGTAAATATTTTTTATATATATTTTTTTTTTACACATTTTGTGAACCAACCCTTTTTAAATATTTGAATAAAAGAAGCATTAGATTAAGGATTTATATTTCTTGTACTTTGCTTTTTGTATCATGCAACAGAAATTGACAGGATTTATACGTGTATGTCAATTTAACTTTTCCACACTGCGCTTGACAACTGAATAAAATAATGTCTTCATTTTGATTGTACTTGTGCATGGTATGCGTCTGTTCATGCAAGACTTTGGAAATGCCCTTAATCCTCCAAAAATACTTTTGTCAGTTAACGTAATTGGCCTTGTAGCAGGTCTATGTGATGTGTATGATTTTTATTTTTATCTTTAAAACCAAATGGAATTTAACCTTTGTGCTCTACCCAAACCAATTTAGTTTTTCACTTTCCATGAAAGATATTATATTTATACCGTAGTGTGCTGAGGATAGTGGAAACATGAGAAGTCACTGTTGAACTGAACTTGTGGGTAAGCATGTATACGTCTGTAAACCTGGTAACACAGTGCAGGCTGGTTCTCTAAATAAACCAGCCTGGTTTAAGTCTGATGTTTAATAAAAACTCTTGCGCAGAGCACTTTTATCCTCCCTGAACATTCTGAGAAAACCACCAACATTCAAACCACATCCATTAATAGACAATGGCAAAGCTGACCTCATGGTTTTGGTACGGTTATCAGCACAGACAGGCTGGCTCAGACATTATACTGTATAGACAATAACACACAGCCACTCCGACACACACACACTGTGCACTCACATGCTCTTAAACACACACACACACACACACACACACATTTCCCATAAAGAGGGCTCATGAGTAAAAACTAAATCGCCCTCCCCCACACATGCACGTGTACGCACACACAGATGTGAGGGATTCATGCAGCTGGGTCATGTAGATGAAAACAAACCCACTCATGCTGAGGAAATAAGGCCTAAGGGGAAGGAGAGAGGGAGGGGGAGAGAGAGACAGAGAAAAAGAAAGAGAAGAAGAGAGAGAGGGACAGATTCATAGCCATGAAGCGAGGGAACTCCCTGCTTGTTTTTTTGCAAAAGGCGGAGGACAGACAAAAGAGTGCACCCAGCAGGCTCTCAACACAGCCTGCCAGTAAAGCCGAAGCTCTCTCAACCGGGATGATATTTCCAGCAGCTCAACGTTTACAGTGAGCTGTGCCATCGATGGGGTTAGCATAGAGAGGAAGGCACAGCAGATGTATTCTTCTTGGCGGTTAAAGTCTGCAGAGGAATTTTAGAAGGAAGGCAAAGGGGCAAAGACACAATTTAAAGGACCATAAACAACATACAGTCCAAGGTAAGAGTGCATGTCCTATTGTAATGCATCTGCCTGTTGTTCATGTTTTTGAGTTGACAGAACATCTGTGACAGGATTACTTGTTTATGAAGCAGAGAGGATTAGAAGCTCATCTACATTTACTGTGTAACAGTTCATTTTCAGTCATTTAGATTAGATAGTTTTTTTTACTGGTAAACCCGTGGAAATGTGTTAATCTATAAGGCAAATAAGGTTTCTGGTGCAATGATTGCATACAATTTCATGTGAAAGGAGTATTTCATCCCAAAACATTATCATTAAAACACAGAACACACTATTTCCTCACCTCCCGAATGTTCTTACATATAGGTAACCATGGAAGCTGGAGGAAACCGACAGGGACACTTTGTTCTGTTCCTATTGGCTTTACTGGTCAAGTTGGAGGTGTGCAGGGTCCAGGGCTGTCGGACTGGCTCAGGGTCAGAGTGTGAGAAAGCCCCTTTTGTCCCGGGCCACAACCTGGCAGGGGAGGGTTTTGATGTGGTCCGGATGCTTCGGACTGGGGCATATGTCATCAATGTCAAAGGTCATCCTGCTGACAACCACACCTGTACACTGTGTCCAAACCGCTTCCAACAAGGACAGGTGAAGACTGTAAAACAGTGTTTTCAAATCAGTCTTCACAAATTCTATTCAAACCACTTTTTTTTTGCTCCTCCTGCCTTGTGTTTTTCCTATTTCTGTACTGTTCTGCTCTTTATTTAACTATTTTCATTCTTCCTGCCTTTTCTCTGCTCCTCAGATTCAGAAGCTCCCAGCAGCGGTTATAGACTGGCGTCCCTTTAGCCGTTGCAGTAAGCAGCTTTCTAGTGCCCTTCACCACTCAGTAGACTCCCTTTTGCGCAGCTCCAACTCCATAGTTAACAACAACTGGGGCCTTGGTTTGAGTTTGGACAATATTGGCAAGGCAGTGCTGGGAGGAAGCCGCTCAGACTTGGCAAAGTTTGCTCGTTCGCAGCACAGTGTGGACAAGGCCACTTTTGCCACCCACGAGATAAAGTGCACCTATTACAGGTAAAGAGGAGTGGGGCTGGTGAAGATGATGATTTGTATTATTTGTAATTTGCTGACTGATGTAGTGTACCTGCAATTATTCAATTAGACAAAGTATGCTGTAATGATTTAGCCATGAAACATTGTTTCACCTGTATACAAAGAAATACTGGTTTGGTTTACAACATGTTAGATTAATTGGATAATTATATAGATGTTAGGATAATATTGAGGTTATATTAGTCATATTAAAGCCTCTGGAAACCCGGTCTAAAATAGTAAAAACCAATACATGATATCAAAGTTGGGTTTCTTAATAAGCTTTTACAATATCAATTTGAAAATCAATGTTCAGAAATAATATAAATCTTAGTCAAAATAGGTTTTTTCACTGTCCAAAAACAGTTTGACAGGACTGTGTGGGTCACATGATCTCCATGGAAACATTCATTGTTTTTGTAGAATGTTCAGGCAGAGAACCACCATGATAGGTTCAAAATACAAATGTGGAGGAGGGAGATTTTGTTATATCAGGTCTTATTTTTTTCCTGACATATATAAGTCACACCTAAACATATTTTATAATTTCAAAGATAACTCAAGGGGGTAGCTTGGCAGGTACTAATCTAGGTTGTATGCGACAGACTTTAAAAAAAAATTGCCATTTACAAAAAAGGTTTGAAATTCAACTGGTAATAAATACACAATAAACATGAAGGTGACTTGACGATGAACTTGACCATTTATTGTTTGCCAGTTGCCACATAAGAGTCACAAATATGTTCTCAATGTGTTATGGTTCAACTCTACATGCCTTTTGCTAATTTTAGCTACAGGCTGTCCGATCATCCCCAGCTGAGTGCAGAGTTCACAAAGCATCTGAAGAGACTCCCACAGAGCATGAATACAAGCCAGGAAAGAGCCCTGTATAGACGGCTGATAGACACCTATGGAACACACTACATACACCAGGTCAGGGGGCCTCATCCAATGCAGTTTCTGTGTAACACGTTCAAAATAATGCTGGAGATAGTGATGGGCTTCATTTAATCGTTTGTTCATGTCACATTAGATCCAGCTTGGTGGTAAGGTGAGGCGTATCACTGCCTTCAGGACTTGCCTGGCTACCCTGAAGGGCTTCTCCGAGACAGACATCAAAACCTGCCTGTCTGTTGAACTCCGAATGGCTCTTGGCTTTGTCCCTGGAAACGTATCCTTCTCCAACAAGTGTGACCACCTGCTGAAGGGCAACATGAGCATGGGCTTCTACCAAGGCTTCATGACCCACAAGATCGAGGTCATCGGAGGGGAAAGGTACTTCCCAGAGATCCTCTACCAGCAGGATCCATCTGAAGCATATCAAAGCTGGATGAACAGCCTGCACAACAACCCCGATGTGATTTCCTACGCCATCTTCCCTCTACATCAGCTGGTGGAGGACTCACAGACCAGTGCTAATCTAAAACACATCGTCACGGAGTATATTGAAGAGAACCAGCTAAAGGAGGACCAGCCCGGTCTCAAGAACTGCTCCCCGACCTCTAACCTGGACCATAACTGCTGTCCTCTACGGGCTGGCAGAGGATCTCTCAGACTGGAGATCCACAGAGCTGCCGGTCTGAGGGCAGACACCTTCACCAAGACGGATGCCTTCATCAAGATCTTCTACAACGGCGTGTACGAGGAGACCGAGACGGTGATGGACAACAACGACCCAGTGTGGAATGCTACCTATGACTTTGGATCAGTGGAACTGGGTCAGGAGTTGAGGTTTGAAGTCTGGGATAGAGATGTGCTTTACAATGACGTAGTGGGCAGATGTCTCGTCTTCCCTGAGCGAGGGACTCGTTCGCTAAGCTGTCAGCTGAAGAAAGGAGTTCTCTATTTCACCTACACCATTAAATGTGATGCTCACTTGACAGGCTTCAGATGTGGACGATACTCTCCCAATGCATAGTAATTATTGGATGACAATGTTTTGATTTTAGCATTTTTTCGAAACATAATGGTAAACTTTCAGCTTATACAACAAGAGCTAGTTGGTTTTTAGAGCTTGTTTGTTTCCATTTAATTAGTAAGTTGTTATCATACTAGCCACGTAATGGCAAAATTACAGTTTCGATTCAAACTGGCAACATTTGTTGCATGTGCTCCACCCTCTTCCCATGTTTCCTGTGTTCCCCTCAACTTTCCCATTATCCAATAAAAAAGGTGAAAATAGACCACAAAACACCTTTAAAAAAATCCTAGTCTCACATACAATGTTGTCATCTGTCTTCCATGTTAATATCTAGTAACTTACACTTATCAACTCACCAAGGGAAAGTCCTTGTGCATCCACTGTACATAACAAAAGTTATTTTAATTAAGGATGTTTTCAGGTGTATTTCACCTTCAGTTGTCTTAAATCAGATGTTGTCAGTGTTTTGGTCCTTTGAATAATTCAGAGGATGCAAATAACTTGTAAAATGTTTAAAAGATAATTTATTTGACAGCATACTGCTGCTGAATCATTGTAGACATGACCACACAAATATTTATTTATTTTTTATTAACTTCCAACAAGAACCATAAAAACATACAAATGACCTCATAAAAGCTTTTACAGTCACACTTATACAGTTACAACACACTAATATAAGAGATGAAGGCCGCAGCTGCCCCCTAAAATCGTTATTTTCTATCACTTGGCTTAAGATATTTAATGGAGTAGAAGATACAAATTCAAGCACCATATTTATGAAAGACATCGTATTTTATACTTTGGTTCTAGTTTTTCTAGTTTTACAAACCAGAAAAACTAGAATTATTGTGTACTAAATGCATCGACTACACCCACAAAACCATGTATCCTTTAGTCAAAAAAGGTTAATCAGTCTGACTCTACCTTTTCTGTAACACCGTTTTTGAATATGACATCAGGATGGAACTCAACATGTTACACTTAGTAACGGAGAATATACTTTTCCGGATACTTCACTGACTTTCTGAAGAAACCACAAGAGTTGTTCTAATTCCACTTAAATGTTATTGTGGGTCACAGCAGAAAAAGTGTTTTGTTGTAAAAACAGTTTTATAAGAACTGGCAGGTAGAACAGCCAATATACCATACTGTCTGTTATGAGTACCTTTATCCGAATGCAAACAACGTAAGACTGCATGGGTTATGTGAACCTATATTATGACACTTTTGTTCAGTCAAAGAAGTTTAAACATGCTGCATTACCAGCAGTTTAGTCTCACCATGTTCTTTCAAGTGTATACAGCTTGAGACCCCTGTGTTACATGTGCACAGCACTAAAACGGTAAAATGTTTGCTTTGCCTTCATGTACTGGTCATGTAGTAGGAGCAAATGCTCTGTGCGTGTAAAAAAAGGTGTTCTACCATGCTACACAGTCAACCAGATCTCAGCATCAGGTTTTTGGCAGCTTATGGTTCTCAGTAGTTTTCTAGTATAGACACAAAACGTGTCAAAACACTCAAGTCTACCCAGAAACAAAGGAATCCCATAAAAGTAAGTGTTGGCGCATCACAGTCCCAGTGAGGCTTTGAGCAAAGATGCCATATCTTCAGGAATGGTTCCCTCTTCACCTAAAGAACAAATTATGCTTTATTTTAATTTCTTTCTATCTTTATTATAATAAAATTAACACAGGGCAACCGTTTCAAACATTGTGTGCCCCGAAATAGCCAACTAACTGGCTGCCCATACGATACGACTTACTCTTAATATACTGTATATCTGTACATTTTCTTTCTTAATAGCGTATATAGTTTCTCCACACTATAATTTACAATCTTTATTTCTGTGTATTCCATTCTGGCTCTTCCTGACATTATTTGTGTAGTCCTCATATTATTGGCCTATATTGGCCTGGGTATAAATTGCTAGTGCTAAATATAGAAGTAATTGCTATTTGGTGTTGTTATTTTAAGTATTTAGACTGCTTTGTCAATATCATAGCGCATGCACGTGTACACATCTCCTTACCCTGTTCAGTAGACGTCATGTCCTGCTCCAGCTTTAGTTTCCTCTGGCCCACCTGCAGCATGGAGTCCTCTATTGTGTCCTTACTGATCAGCTTAAACACCTGTACAGTCCTGACACACACAGAGTTACGTCAGATGTTACAATAGATCAATACATTCAGCATAGTTCATTTTCACTTGTATTTCATTAATACCTAGATTTTTCAATGAAATTAGAATTGTTATCCGTCCACTTTCTGACATAGTAAGAGGGAATGCCCATCACAAGACATCATTGTATAAAAGTCATCTTGTAAGAATGGAGTATTATTTAGAGATTCCATCTTACTTGGTCTGGCCTACACGGTGACACCTGTCCTCCGCCTGTTTGTCGTTGTAGGGATTGCAGTCGATGTCATGTAGGATGACAACGTTAGCTGAGGTGAGGTTGATGCCCAGGCCACCAGCCCGTGTTGACAACAGGAACACAAATATGTCAGTATCCGTGTTGTACTCATCAATCAACACAATCCTGTAGGACAAAGAAATAATTTAAGGTTAGGAAATTGGATACAATTATTTAAGTGGAGGCTTCAAAAAAGCCTACCGTTTATTTTTTGCCTCTCCCTCTACTGTATTTGTTTACTATCTTTGTCATTCTGTACAATTTAAATTGTGCAAATAATTAAAAAACACAAAAAAACAAATTTAACAATTAACATGTGACACAGTATACATGTATAGTATGTTGACAAAGTAAAATCACAAACATATATTTTTTTCCCTCAAGTCGAGATAATGTTTGAATCTGATATAACTAGTTAGAGAAACAGATGCGCTACAATCATTGAATTAGTTGAAGAACAAACGATATATAGTTTTAGGTGCAAAGGTGGCAGTCTAATAGATAAAACAATACTGCTTCCAGTAGAGAAATAAGATTAAATGCTCAATGACTCGTCCTTGTTGGCAACAGCTGATCTGACTTTAAATGCACCATACAAAATCTGACCTGTCGGCTATGGGCGTGGATCCATCCAGCCGCACGTAGCGATGCTTGAGATGTCTCATCAGCACTTCCAAAATGTCCAGCATCATGGTGAACTGACTGAATAATACCACTCGGTCTCCCTGAAGGATTCAAAGAAAAGTTATCTTATTCTTGCAAAAATGTGAACATCATCTTGCACGTACAACAGACATAGTTTGAGAAGTTGTATTCACCTTGTTTTTAAATGAGGCCAGCAGCTCTGTGAGGTGGTTGAACTTCCCAGAGTCAATCAGGAGACTCTGTTCAAGCTGGTAGGAGCCGATGGACGAGTACTGCTTGCACAGACGATGCAGCTCAAAGTCTGACATCACTTCCATGTCCTCCTGGATCAGAGCGGCTTCTGCATCAAAGTGAGTGGGCTCCTGTGGAGGCAGGGGGAATATAGCTTTAATAAATGCACCTAACCACTTAAAAAACAGCAGAAAAGACAAACCACAGGCAAGACTGGGAGTACCACTGACCTTGAGCATGAGTTTGCTCATGGCTTGCAGTTTTTCTGTGGTGTAATACTGTCTATGAAGCATAGGGTGGTTGGCCATCTTCCTCAACTGCATCATCACATTGTTCAGCTCACGCTCTGCAAAAAGAAAAAGGCACGAGGGAGGTTGTTAACCACACATTAATTTATGTTATGTGTTATGAGTAATACCACATTGTGCACTACATTGAGCAGTAAATCGGGCTTACTCTCGCCCTCGACGGTAGCCTTCTTGAGTGTTTTAAAGAGGTTCTGGTAGAGGACCTGCTGTTTCTCACTCATTGGACAGAACTCTAACTTCTCTTCCTTTGCTGGCAGCTGCTTGAGGACCTGGAAAAAGGAAAGACAGTGTTTTTGAACTAGGATTTCTCTCTTTATGACCAGTATTTTGCAAATGGTGACGACCTAAGTGGGCTTTGGCAGAATATTTAAACAAGTACCTAATGCTGAAAATGTTATGTTGCTCATGAAGACTCCCTTATTCTTTTACCATCACATATTTCTTACAGTTAAATGCAGGGGAACCAATTAAAACACACACACACACACACACACACACACACACACACACACACACACACACACACACACACACACACAATAAGCAATACTTTTGCTTCAAATTTTCACTGCAGGAAATATACCCTACAAATATAAAACTGGAAGTGTTAGAAATGTCAAACTGGGAGTCTGAGAAAATCCTTCTTATGCCAAAGAAGACGCTTCACACTGACATCCATACCCCTAACCCTATTTACACAATACAAATTTAAAATCTTGCCCGATCAACTCACCTCGCTCTTGATTCTTCGGAGGATAAAAGGTTTCATGATGAGTTTGGCCTGAGAAATACGATCCCTCTCAAAGCGACTCTGCTCCTCATGGGATTTCTGAGTCACAAGAGAAACACTTCATTCACAGGGGTTCCAAAAATTACAAAGAACTAAATTACAATCGGTGTGGATGCAGTTAATTGGTGCCATCCAGCTTTAAATGGCATAGCTACTATCTGTCCAAACATACAGAGCTTACAGTGCAACACACTCATACACTGACCATTGAAAACATTTTGGAGAGCTGAGAAGTGGAGCTGGAGAAGTAAGAAGGCATGATGAAGTTCAGTAGAGACATTAGCTCTAAGAGGTTGTTCTGTAAAGGAGTTCCTGTTAGCAGCAAGCGATGGTCAGCCTACAGGGAAAGGAGGGAGAAAGAGACATCCTAAGCCATTATATGCAACATTTCTTGATGTAAAGAATTGAAGGGCAAATGAGACATATGTGATGAGACCACAGATATAGGTATCTTTCACTCTCAGTATGAGCTAATGCTAAGTATCATTGAAAATCAATAAAAATGGCATAAAATGGTAATAGGGGGAGGGTGGAGTAGAAAAGATGGGTGAACTTACATTAATAGCCATAAGGTGGCGGTAGCGCAGGCTGTTCATGTTCTTCAGCATGTGACCTTCGTCAAACACCGCATACTTGAGATGCAGTTTACGGAAGAGGCTGCGGTCGTTTTCGTTTCCTATGGCCAAGTTATACCTGTGCCACAAATAAAATTTAAAAAACATAACAAAACCAATTTCTCATTCACTTTGGTTTAAGGTGTGAATGACAAGTTACTTTTGTCACAGTACAACTTAAGTGTTATAATGTGTATAATACAATGAGTGTGTGTTTTCTTACGTGGTCACAATGACATTGAACTCAACATCTTGATTGAGGATGTCATGTCTGAGGTAGCGACGGTCCTCAATAGAACCTGCATAGAACATATGAGTACACTCTGTGAAAAGACCCCGAATAAGGCCACACTTCAGAGATCATTTCATTGAATCAGAGGGATCCCACAATGAAAAATGTGCAAATGCAAACATCTGGCAGTAAAGCCTGATATACATTGTTCTACACAAACAAGACGGCGAGTTCTTTTCAGCTAAGCTTGATCACATTTAACACTTAAGGTCGCCAGATGCATTGCAGGTTTCACATAAAACAATACTATTAATAGTAGATATTAATGTGATAAGATGAAAGAGGAGTCTTACCATAATAGACTAGAATTTTGAGTCTTGGACACCACAGCTTGAACTCTCTGACCCAGTTATCTAGAGAGATAAGGACATCGCAATGAATTACAATTGTTTTTTCAAATGCAAATTTTATAAAAGCTAAAGAAGGGAAGAAGCTCTGACAAGTTAAATAAACAAACTTAAATGCTGCCATGTGAAATGACAAAAACATAACGTAGAATCTATGCCAAATTTAAGCATATGTTAAATTGAATTTACATACACCAGGAACGACAGGTTACTTTTACGGAAACTACACCCTTAGGCAAGAGTCTACATGCTGTTATGCAATGCAAAATAACATAATATTACCCAGTGTGGAGGATGGCACAGTGATAAGGTGAGGACCTTCAATTCCCTCCTGGTAAAGCTGGGCCATAAAAGCTATAGCCTGGATGGTTTTCCCCAAACCCTGAGAGAAGAAGTCAAGTAGAGAGTGAAACGGTAAGATAAAATGGAGAAATACAGAGTCAGTCAAACATCAATCACAATGATACAAAAAAAAAGAGCCAGGTGGACAGACAGAAAAAAATATTTGAACATCTGCTTTCAAGATGACGCACCATCAGTGCAAAATGCAACTGACAGACTTAAACAGCTGACACTACAGCTTTACTAAACTATACAAATCAAAGTTATCCCTTCTCTCACCGTCTTGCGGCTAAAACAACACATTCTCAGCTGTTTCTTCTGCCCTGCGCTTTTCGATTGTTTATTCACCTGCACAGTGGGTGCATATCCAAGCAAAACACTCTTTGATAGGGACACAGTTACACCCATCATGTTGTAACCTTAAGCAAAATGTAGGCGTCTGCTGTTCTGCTTGGATGTTCACTTTGGACTATATGTCTCACAGGTGCTAGGCGAGTTGTCTTACCATTTCATCAGCAAGGATGCCACTCAGTTTGTGCTCATGCAGAAGCAGCAGCCATTTTAGACCAATCAGCTGGTAGGGTTTCAGCTGCATCCTGAAATACAATCAATAACAGAGTTAGAACAAGAACTGAATCCCTCAATTTAACAACAATGCATACATAAAGCCATGGCATAAGTCCCAATGCATCATGTATGGAAATAGAAGTATAAATGGTTGCCCTTGTGACATTAAAACCTTAATGTGGTTTATAAATTGACCCTATAAAAAAGGGGTCAAACCAGGCGTAGTCACAGATATAATATCGATGAATGTGATGGCTTCCCAAAGTTCTCCTCACCCTTTAAAAACACCTTTCCCATCAGGCTAACTGATTACATAACAGACCGACATGATATGTGTATTTAATTGCTCTCCTAATACACAAAATGTATGCATATACAATACAGACCTGCAAACTCATAGGAGGTGAAAAAGGTGACAAACACCCGTCCCTTCTAGGGGGGTCGGGTGTTTTTCGCTGTCCAAACGATTGGCTATTGTTAAATATCATTCACACAACCAGAGTTATCCACTATTGCCTCCAATGTCCAGCTGGGTGAAAATAATAGCCAGCTGAGATCCTGACCCTCCTAGGGGGGTCCGGGGGTACGCCCCCCCGGGAGATTTTTTTAAAACTTTTTAAAGTGAAATGCATGAATCTGGAGCACTTTGAGAGGGAAATTAAGAGGCTAAATCTGAGGAATTTTGTGTGAACAAATAATTTGGAGACACTGGGTCGGATGAATTAGAAGCTTCTTGGATTTTCCATTAAAATGTTCATTTAAAATAAAATATTATGCAGGGTCCTCTGGGTTGGGCTTGGTGCTCTTTTTCTTTTATGGGACATATTTCTCTGTAATATAATGAATACATTTAAATGCAGTGAGAGGAATGAAGCAGAAGAACTCTGTTGTCCAGCTATCTTTTTTTCCACAGACGAGGCTGAAATAGATTATACAGTGCATGGGCATCTGAGCCCCATTTCCAAATGTTTTTAAATAAACTCAACACACTGGACGTGAACGTGACGTGATCAGTTAAACTTGGATTACCTCCCAGATGAACTGATTAAATTATTGGGCTATTAACTAGGCTATCTAGATCAAAACATTGTATTAATTTTTTTGTATGATATAATAATATGATGTTAATATCAAACACACAAACTAAAAAATAAAAATAAAAATAAATTGGGGGGGGGGGGGGGGGGGCCTGTCGGTCGGCTCTGATTGTGAGCGCACTGCAGACACTTCATTTCTGCAATGTGCACTCATTAAACTGTCAGCTTCACTTAAGAGTCCTGTGTGGGTCAACAGTGCAGTGCAAACTATGCAGCATAAAGTTATAACATTCGTCTACGACCGTGATGTTAAATCACCTTCACACAAAGTCTCCGCCCCAGCAAAGCAGCGAGTCGATCGCTGTGACGGTGAAAATCACCGGGACCCGGGAGACCCAGTGAGCGAGTGAGACGCCGCTCAGAAAAAACTCTGTGGTTTGATGGATGAAATCAGTCGGGGATATCCTGCCCGTTAACTTTGTCTACGGGAACGGCTTCCGCGATCTTTTTCTATGTCTCGAGTCTAACAGAGAGCCATGTCGGCAAACTGACAGCGCGACTAAATACAGTGAGCTGCGTCCCTCCGTATAGTTTCTGTTTCAGTAGGCTGTTACATTAACCTCTGAAGCATTGACAGTGTTTAATCAAAGCCTCTAATTTTTTATTATCAAAAGGGCTTTGATCGAGACTTTTAGCCAATTCTAAAGTCTGAACACACAGCGGCAGCAGTGATGCTTTACTGTGCCCGATCTTAACGCTGATTGGACAATACTCATGACGTCTACCAAAGATGTTTTATTGCCAAGATAACGATATTCCCTTGTCTCACACTACGGTAACTCGCCCACACAGTCCAGTCTGGGAAGCGCTGGCTGACTTCTCTGGCAGCTGCCGCTACCCCCCCCCCCTCCCAAAAACAAAAACTCTTCGGATCTATACGATTCACGTGGGTCATATATTTTGATTCTAAACGGCGATTTTCGCCGAAAAGCGACGAGTTTGCAGGTATGACAATAAGTACACATTTTTAACATTACACTTTCTAATCTGATGGAAAATATACGACAGTAATGCTTACGTAAGAGTGAGTCAGAATAACCAAATGGGCAGACTTGATGATCTACTCCACTAGTAAGTTGAATACCAGCATAGTGGAATGGAGAATGTGTGTGTGTTGGTGTGTGGACAATCTAAGGCAGTGACGCTCCCTCACAGAAACTTATTTTAGGCATTAATCACTTGGAGAACTGCCTGTACTGTTAGCATGCACGAATCAGCACATTAAATGAAGCTTTTATCTCATGGATCACTAGGTGACATGTTTGCAGGAAGAGCTGGAGGTGTTTTCTTCTTGCAGACGCCTGCGGCTGCCCTGAAGGATATCTTATCAACCTGTAACCTGAGAGGATAACTTTTGGATTGACATCTCCTCTCCTGTTTGAAATCTTTTCGCCCTAGGCTCAGTTACTAGGCTACCGTTTCTCATGAAGCTTTTGTTTGTTCTGTGCATTACAAAGATGTCAGAAAAGCCTCCATAACTGGGAAAAGGTAAACATGTTTGTCAACATCATATTTCACCATTATGTCACTATATTACTGTCCCAGCAAAAAAAAAAAAACAGGTAACCAGGTTTTGCAACTAAGGAATGGCTGAACCATTTGATATACTATTCATTCATTCATTACAACATAATCATCATGATTTTACTCACTGGCTGTTGAGTATGCTGGGTTGTTTCATTGCCCCAGGACCCTTCTCCATCACCCCAGAGACACGTTTGACCATCTTAGAGGAAATGGTCTCACATTTGGACATGAGCCCCTGGACAACCTTCCGCTCTTTGAGGACCATTCTGCTGCCCTGCAGTACATCCTCTGACAGTCCATTGCGATATTGGAAGGCATCAGTCTGAAGAAAGAGAATACTATTACAATTCACACAATATGTTGTCAAGTATATAAAAAGGTTCCATTGACTGAGGACTACTACTACACAACATGAGCAAATACTTGTATAAATCATTAGATAACCGGACACAGTTAATAACAGGACTACTTCAATGGTGCCATTACATTTAAAAGTACAGAGATGGTATATCTAAGCTCAGGCCAAACTGAACCTGAAGTGTGTCACTAAATGCCTTTCAGGAACACCTTTAAAAAAATCTAGCAAACAGGCATTAAAAAGGTGCCAACAAAATGAAGTTCAGTCTTTACAAAGATATAAAATATGTCACTGCCATATGTATGCAACATGACATCCATCTATAAATATGTGCCCCATTCCTGTTGATATGTACTCTGTTGACAGATAAATGTATGGAAATTGACACAAAGAAAAACCCAGAAACAGTTGAAAATCTGATCAAAGAGAACCAGGGGATTTGTGAGGGGGTGAGGAGTTCTGCTTTTCAAAAGGTTGTATGGAATGGCATGCCTCAACAACACAGAAGACTTTGGAGTAGTGTGCTCATCAAGTAAATACTGTGTGAATGAAATGGGTGAAAGTCATTTTCCAGGTGTTCTGTAAGACGACTTCAGACTGACTGAATAAGAGTTTTCCAAATGATAACTTGTGCAAACTCTTTTATTTGACATTAAGGAATCACCTGCTTGTCTTTTTAAAAGTTACGCGTCTCATTTGTTCAGAAATACACACACACACGCATACACACACACGGTTCTTTACCATGCTTTGCCAGCTATCAAAGGGTCTCAGTTCCAAGATCTTCTGGGCCTTCTTAAGCGAGCAGCCATTGATGAGCGACAGCTCGTCTATGGACGCATCCTGAAAGAAGTTGAACATCTCTTTCTTCAGGTCGGTCATGCCACCTTTAGAGTCCAGCTCGACATCAGAGTCTTCAAACTCAGAGCTAACGCTGCCTTCATCATCGTCATTTTCCCCCTCAGAACTGACGGATTCATTGTGTGCGTGCGCCTTCTGCTTTCTCTCCGCTGCCTGCTTCTTGGCTATATTGGTCCCACTGGTAAACCTGGAAAGCATCTGAGCAGCGGAGGATGAGGAGGACGGCTTCAGTGACGAAGAGGTAGTTGTTTTCTTAACAGAGGAGGAGGATACTGAATTTGAACCCTTTGTAAGCCATGAAGACAAATTGGAAGTGCTACTTCTGTTTTTGGAGCCATCGCTGTCTTCCGAGAGTGATCCGTCGTCACTGTCCTTTGTAACGTCTGTGTCATCTTCACTGTATGCGGTCTTACTAATATGTCTGTGATCTTTTGAGTCCTTACGATCCCGCCTGCTTTTGCTTTCTTCGTGATCTTTATGGCGCTTTCTGTGCTCCCCGCTCGACTTGTCTCTGCTCTTGGATTTACTGGATTTCTTTTTGTCTGTCTCGGACGAGCTGTTGCCGTTGTTATCTGACAGCAGAGAAAAAACAACAACAACTTGAGCTTGAATCACTTAGGTGAAGGTTAAAAAGGACACATATGGTTTGAGGTCAGTGAAAAGAGGGCTAGCTTTAGCCGACAGCTGTTGGGTTCGCACCTGGGTCTGAGAACATTTGTAGAACCTGAAGAGCATCCTCAAAATTCCACTCGTGCTCCTTCAGCACCATCCGCAGCTCCTACAAGAATACAGACATGAGAATGAGTCGCAGCTAAAACACAAGATCCACCTCGAAAAACAGTTAGAACGACATTGGCAATGTACACACGGCACACAACTAAACACTTTTCACTTTCCTCCTCACGGCAATTCAGTTGAATTTAGGAAACTGGTTTTCCTTTACATTACAAAAAATGTTCCGGACATTTCATAGATTTGGAGTCATACATCTTGCTTACACTATTAAATGGAACACCACTGTGTAAGCTGTCATAAAACTACAGATAACTCAACGTTCAGAATTTTTAAAGATGTAAGGGAACTGCTACTAAACTGCTACAGGAATAATGTAAAAAAGAGCCTACTTTTCCTCTGGACATTTCTTTGTCACCACCCCACAGTCACACACGGTGAACATAAATCAGGCCATGTACAGTATATACAGTTTGAGAGGGTAGAATCATAATGGACTATAATTTACATCAATGAAACATGCCTTAATATGTTTAAGACAGGGACAAAGTGTGGTCACCTCTTTGTCCTGGTCAGGGAACTTTTTCTGCAGCCTTTTGACCATGGACTCCTGCTTCTCCCAGCTGGGCTCTTTTCCTTCATCATCTTCTTCATCAGAAGTCTTTTGGTTTAAATAGAAGAAAAGGTCAATTCAAAGCTGCGAGGGCTTACAACTTCAATTATATTAAAAGAAAATGCTACTGGAGATCTGTATTTGGCAGTGAAGGGAAAGCCAAAACCTTCTTACAGATCGTTTACATCAACACATGACTGATATGATGTGGAACATCATAATTTTTCAACAAGCCTTTTGGGCACACAGTTAAGAGCAGAAAAACAGTACTATTTGTGCTGCACAGCAGTACAAACATTAAAAATGGCTTCAGTTATACTTTAGGTTAAAATGACAGACATCGTAAGTAAGTGTACATGTTATGTTAGTATTAGTAATCTTACCACTGATTGCCTCCTCTTCTTGCTGGGTTGAATCTCAGCACTGTCCTGAGAACTGCCCGATCCATCCTGCTTTCTCTTCTTTCCTTGGTCTAGGGCTGAGAAGGTAAAACAGCCAAAAGGTGTTCAGTCTCAAAAGTACTAATGAAAAAAGTTGGCAGTTAGGCAGATATGTTTTTTATTTATAATTTGTATGGACTTTTATAGTGTGCTTTTGAAAAAGTCAGTGTTTACCTCCTTTATCACCATACTGTAAAAGGCATGCAGCTATAGCCCCTTCCAATGTGCTTGTGCTCCCAATGACCTGAAAACGAAAACAGAACAACGTTCTATGAACAAGGAACAATCAATATATTCAAGTAATTGTGTCTTAAGAACAGTCTCCTAATTAGCTGGCTGGAAGAATTAACATTTAATATTGTATCTGGAAAAGACATTCAGCCTAAAAGTTGGTTGACAGTTAAGTCAGTAAGAGCAAACATTATATATTTGACAGCGAGTAACACTGCAATTAAAAATCAGTCTTCTGCCTCACCTCCAGTAGAACTGTCCTTGTCAGCTGAGGAAACATCTCCAGTAGTTTGTTCAGCTTCTCCTCCATTTCTGTGTCCTCGTCATCTGTTTGATCTGATTCCACGTTTATGTAGGTTTTCTTTGTGGGACTCCTATGAAGGAAAAAGAACACACAGCTGTAAGAAAAGCATGAATCTGTAAAGAATGGGAACATGAAATGTGGCAATTTTGAACTACACTTACTTGTTTTTCCTCGGAATCGATACCTTGGTCCTTTTTTCCGAGAGGTGTTCATCCTCATCCTCATCCAAGTCAATAGTAATGACTTCCTCAAAAACCACTCCTCGGGTGTGGGACTTTGATGTGGCTTTGGCAGGTTTCATCTTAGCTGGGAAGCAACATGGTACAAATTCATCCATAGGCGCACTCGAAGCAATAATAGATGCACTTGATAAAAATAGTTTGTTAAGTTTTTGGTCTTGTTCATGTGTAATGGTTTGCTTCCATCTCAATATACAGATACGGCAGGCTTATAGGCTTCCCAATTATCTCGATGTGATGTGACTGTTTACATTGCAGCTTGGGTGAAAACAGCCAGAAGAGTTACTCTTGAGAATAAAGGCCATGACCACACAAGTCAGTGACTATACACATCCACAGTAATGACATAATTACCACATTACAAAACGACATTATAAGTTCTCTTTTGGAGATACTTGGACTAAGGTTGGGTGACATAATGACATGTGAGATCCATAAATAGTATATAAAAAGTGAGATCCCACCATACTAATGTTATGTACAATGAGAATACTCTTTTAATGGACTTACAAGGATGTATTGTCTTAAAGCTCCAACAGCAATTTCTAAAATACCTTTACATCATTGCTACTGACACAGCGACTTTAAAATACCGTGATGAATGAGCTGGTCAATAAAACCAACACAGGCACATATCCTCACTATAATAAAAAAAATGTCTTAACCTGGAACTGTCAGTTTTGGTTCACTGGACGTAATGCCGACCTTCAGCAAAAGACAGTACTTGTAGTAAAAACCCTCTTACTTAACTACACACATACCAGCATTGTGAGCTAGCTCTAGCATCAGCTAGTTACCTGGCTTGTTCTCCTTCTCAGACTCGGGACTATTAGACCCGCTCTCCTGGCTTTTGTTTGTTGTCGACGGCGCTTTCTTGTCAAAACGAAAACGGTCCAAATTGAACAGGCTCATTTTTTAACAAGCCCGTTTCGTGACTGACAACAGCAGCCCTTTGTCTCTTTCTAGTCGGCAGTTATATACAGTCTACGGTCCTGTCGCATGTAGCTGCTTTGACAGGCTAGCGAGCTAACTAGCGCCGGCTGTTAGCAGAGCAGCTAGGTCAGCAGTCAAAGAATGCGAATTTAAACTATGTCACTGCTCCAAGTGTACCCGTAATAGTTTAAAACTGGTTGGTTAATAAAACAGAATTCGTCATCAATAATTGCTGTTTAATTCCAAGCCCAATTTCGCTCGCAGAGTCCTAACTACAGCTGTTTTCCCGCGAACTCCAGCGGCCCCGGTGGATCGATGCCGGCTGCACTCATTGGTTAGAGGCCGGAAACTCACTGCCGGTTCAAGAGAATACGCTGTGCACTACTTCCGTTTTTGCTCAAATTCTGTATTACAGACGGATTTCTAATTCCTTGCAGTTTCCCCAAATGTTTGTCTGATTTACTTATAAATGTTATGGTCTCAGGGTGTAACTTTGAGATAAAAGTTGAATTCCACTTGTGGGAAAATAATACAAGGAGGAGAACTATCCTGCCGGTCTGTCAAACACCGCTAATTAAATCTTTGATGTTGTGATAGGCCTATAAGCCAAACATACCAAATCGAACTGGTTATGCAGTCTATGGTTCACATAACACGGTATCTTCCACACTCTATCCCTACATTGATTCCTGTAAGATGCCCTTTTCAGGGTGTGGGGCCTCATTTTGGGATGTTGTTTCTAGATGTCTAGGACCTTGGCCTAGGTCTTTTTTAACAATGCAAACTTGTTAACTTATGTAAATAACATAATTTATTATGTAATGTGTTTACTAGCTGAAAATGAGTTGAGAATCATTCTGTTGTTTTTTTATGTAGGCCTTTTTATTTATTTTTTCAACCATATAGTGTACATTTTAGCCAATGTCAGCAACAAGAAGATTGGTGTTCTACAGGAATGCACATAATTTTTAAAAGTTATAGATTGGGGTTGTAAAGGTTTCTGAATTTGTCCTTTGTAAAGTCACATTCCTGGAAGAAAACAAGTATGTGGGCAGCCTTGGCTAGTTTTGTCAGGGGAACACAAGTCAGTTGCATCCTATAGTTTGTCCTCGGAAGCTGAAAAAATGTACATCAAAGTGTAATACCATTTTATATCAACACTTAGGCTAAGTGTCACCCTTTTTTTTTTTTTTTTACAAAAGTATCTAAATCTATCTCTGCTGTCCCGAGAGATTGACTTGTAAAATTGTAAAAGGCAAATGCGTAACTAAAAACATCAACAATGGCTCTATTCTATGTAGGTGTGTCGAAACCTAAACATCAATACCACACCTGAACAGAATGCAACCATTAACGAGTTCTACCTCAGTTTCACTCGTCTGTTTTATGAGTAGCCTATAGTTAAAATATATTTAAATAACTTCTGGACCTCCTCGTCCTTGTTATTTAGGTCAAATTCACGCATCTCTGTTTGCTGTCCACTAGATGCTACACTCAGATGAGAAGTGACCGTCTGACCATACAGAGACTGTCCTATACATTTACTGATCAATGGGGGGCAGCACATACACATTGTCTCGGTGCTTATCTGAGTGCGTGTTCGGGTTGATGATGATCTACCTGCAGGTATTAAATGCCAGGTTGCGAATACTTTCCCTGTCTAACTTCTTTATCTGTGTGTAGGTTATTTGTTCTCATTGACGACAATCGAAGACAAATAAATAGGCTAATTACTATAATGCTAAAATCCGTCTGTGTCCTACACTATTACACTTATAATGTGCTCTAGAATTACACTTGTGTGCTAGGTTCGTGTCCCAATTGCAAAGTAAAGGCTTTTTGTCTGACGGTCAAAGTCATTGGCAAACACTCCCCCTTTCTTCCCTGCCACATAGTTTGACTGCCTTGAAGAATTTATCTTTCAGTCTCATCAGCATTTCACAAGATTTTGAAAAATATTCAATAAAACTAGTCTTTTCGTTTTTCTTTTGGTCACTGACTTTTAAGCCTTTATTTACATCTGATCTAAAATACAGAATCAACATATATAGGCCTACAGTATATCATTTACATAATATCACACTATTACTATGCATGAGTGCCCTATGTTGTCCTCACCCACTTTTCTCCCTCCCCCCACTAATGAACGTAACACCTGTAGATTTTGCTCAGATACAGTGAATATATTATGATGATTAGGCGGAGTTCGCTCATCAGAAAACCAGCGCCATCCTGCCGCCTTACTGTCGCCCCAGCCATCGTCATGGAGACCATGTAAGTTAATGCGTGTGTGTGTGTGTGTGTGTGTGTGTGTGTGTGTTTGTGCTCTACAGGCACAATAGGCAGACTGACACAGAGTCTGATAGGGGTCATGACCCCTCACAGCATGAAACTCAAACTGTGGCTCCTTGCCTTCTCCTGTCTTCTTGGTCAAGGTTTTTCTGCATTAAGATAGACATTTGTATGTTTTTTTGTGCCATTATTTTGTCTGTGTAGCGAAAACGCACACACCCACACACAGAGACAAGCAGGCACACATGCAACAACACAGGAACATTAATCACCAGGCCACTAACAACACAACACATGCACACACACACACACACGCACACACACACACACACACACGCACATGCACACACACACACACACACACACACACACACACACACACACACACACACACACACACACACACACACACACACACATTTAGGCTGTTACGATTGTAATGGTGACTTTAATAGTTGTAATTGTAATGGATTTTTTGGCCAGAGGCTATTCTTGAGATAAAAGCATGGAGTCGTTCACATTCCAATAGCGAAGTAGTTTATATGTTGTTCGACTGGTTTTTGAAAACAAATGTTCAAGTCATTATCAAAAGTCGCACAAAATGCATGCGCACATGTCTGTATGCACACCCACACTCAGGCACACACACACACGCACACACACACACACACAAGCACATACATTGTTTCAGGAGGTTGGAGTTGAGAATGCATACTGTAAGTGGGATTACACAGTGTACATGTTTGCATGCAACATGTAAAAAGCTTGCATCTACTTAAGTGTTTTATTGTATGCGTCAACTTTTTTTTAAATTGGTGTCAAGTGCATGTGTCTGCGTATGTGTGCGTTTTAAAGGTTGACCCAACCACGGTGTCCCAGCGGTCTCGTCACAAAGTCTGTCACCACCCAGTCACCATGGCGCCAAACTTGGCCGAGACCCGACGGCGGCAGGGAGCACCTTGTCACCGTGGTAACAAGTCTGGGATGTAACCCGCCCCTGCCCCCAAGTAATACAGAGAGAGGCGTACACTCCATGCCCAAAAGAAGGCTATTTCTAAGAGCAGTATACATTTGATATTAAAAATAATAGCCATCGACCCTGACCGACATGGCTGAGTATGACGTGAGAGAAAGGCTGAGATAGATGGATAGATGGATAGATAGATAGATAGATAGATAGATAGATAGATAGATAGATAGATAGATAGATAGATAGATAGATAGATAGATAGATAGATAGATAGATAGATAGACAGATAGATAGATAGATAGATAGATAGATAGATAGATAGATAGATAGATAGATAGATAGATAGATAGATAGATAGATAGATAGATAGATAGATAGATAGATAGATAGATAGATAGAACACTGAAAGTTCAAAATACATGGAAGCAAGCTAGGACAGCGTAGAGGAGTACCATTATTCAAAAGCTGTATGCTGCTGGACCTCATCTGGCCTGAAGAGTCACTGCTTGTTGAGCAGCTCAGCTCAGGTCTGGTCTGTCACTGAACCTGCACAGAGAACAAAAAGACAAACAAAGTAGTATGTTTATCTTTAATAATGCAAGAGCTGGTTGATCCAGGAGTGTAGAGTGCCAACCCTCTGCTGCCTCGCCGCAGGCTTTGCTTATGTTTTGATCCAGTAGATTAAAGCAGGGAGTACATGTGTTGCTTGCAACTACATTGGATCATACGTAGCTGCTAAAAAGAGAAGCAGCACATATGAACACAAATGTAGGTAGTTTGGACATACTGAGCATACAGGTGAACAGCGGAGAAGTTCTGCAGGAGCTGTGTGACATTTTTTTTTATTGTATAGTGAGTCTTTGTTCTGCTGAATAAACCACTGCTGTATTCCAGTTTAACTGAGAGTTTTGGGGCACACAGTGATATACTGTACATAAAGTTTATAGAAACATTTCCTTTGGAAAACTCCATAATTTGTACATTTGCATGTTTATATTTAAAAAAAATCAAATCCTCTTGGATATCTGCTGTCAGATAACTTATCAGCCACTCATTTGACTCCTTTTGTACTGCTATTGTTTAGTCATCACTCATCTAAGCACTCTCTGCAGGCAAAGAGAAACAGCAGCAGGGGAGAATTCCCATGTTGGAGGTGATGCTGCGGAGCAGCCGAGACAACCCACCAATCACAGAGAGACAATGACGGATCCTCTTGGCTGCTTTACAGAACATCAGTCAAACTGAGCTTTGTTAGCACTGCATTCCTCTGCATTGTCCTCTGGTGTGCACCCCTTAATCAAACAATAAAAATTTGGTTTGAATCATTAACATGACACCATCCATTTGTGTCATGTATTAATATTTTGATTCTGCAGACTTTGCATTTGTTTTTATAATGCATCCTTAGCTATGATTGTGTATCATTAAAATTATTTACAATCACAGCTGAACCATAAAACAAAGTTTGCATTGGCCTCAGTTGAGGTATAACTAAGTGCCTGCCCTTTGTTTTTCAATCTTTTCTATCGCAGCAGAAATCCGCAGTCAATGTGGTTGGGTCTGTCACATTATCACAGTGTTTTAATTAAACAGAAGGAGACGTGCAGAAAGACAGGGGGACAATGACTGATCCCCAGGCTGTCTTACAGAAACTCGTTCAGACGGAGCTTTGTTGGCGCTGCAGGTCCTTGCATTGTCCTCCTGTCTGCGATTGTTTGAATCAAATGATGCAAATTATGTCTCTGTCATTTAGACGTATGATATTACTTTGTCAGGGACTTAAGTGGTTTGGGTCTAAAAAATTGTTCACATTGCCAAGCAGCGGATGTCTACCTAGATTGTTTTGTGTAGCTTAATCACGCTCAAAATATGTATATGGATAAGATATCTAACACATTTCACTTGCTTTAGCCTTTTTTAATTGTTTTTATTTGAGTTAAGATTGGCCTTAAGGCCTTCTCTGACAGACATGAAGTCAATCGATACTTTAAATTTCACCAGCAGACTTGATCAAACCTCAATTTGAGTTTTGAGTGTTGGAGAAAATGGCCTTGATCTGTGCAGTGTGTGCAAGCTGACCAGCCAAACCTAATTCCAAAATGTCACAGCTTTTCTGTAAACGTTTGCAACATTTGGTGTTTGCCGTGTTTTTGGCTGTTTGTCTTATTCCCCTTTCACTACCGTACTTCAAAAGCTTTTCCTTTTGGGAATCCAGTGCAAAAGATATCTGAAATCAATCTGTTCGTATCATTAGACTTTGCAATCATGATGGATAACACATTTTTAAAGAGTTCACATCTAGTGTAATAACCCCAAACAAACCCAAACATGCATCTAGGACGTTTAGCACACTGTTGAACTAACTGATAAAGTTAGCACATCAGAGGAGATGAAGACAAAAGAGGCTGGACAGGAAGAGAATGAAAAACTCGTTAAGCTGTTCTTGTAGCTGGCAGACTGGCTGGGACTGCTGTGACTGTGTGTGCCTATGTGTGTGCCTGTATGTGTGTGTGTGTGTGTGTGTGTGTGTGTGTGTGTGTGTTTGTGTGTGTCCTGGTTGCTCTATTCTGTAAACTGACAGGGAGGTTGAGACGACTGAGATGGGAATGTCAGCACAGGATCAGCAACCCTGCTGGTGGACACCAGTTGGGGGTCCGTCCCCTGTGGTTTGCGGCTGCATCTAAATGTGTGTATTTGATAAGGCGTGTGAATGAGTGTGTGCGCAATTTGACTTATGTGGGTACATCATAAATATGTGTGTGCCTCTTTGAATGTTAGGGGCCAGTGTCTGGGCCTATTTTTTGGGGGGAAGGGGGGAAGGGAGGTTAGCATGGTGACAGCCTCAGCTGTGTTGAATTGTGGGAGAAAAAGGGCTGACGCGACGGGAGTTGATGTCTGACATGACCCCTCTCAGCGGGCGCACCACGGGGAGCTGGGAGCTGCCGCTGACTGAGTGTGTTTGTGTGTCTGTGGTGAGTGTAAGTGGGGAAGTGAAGGAGAGAGATGGAGTTCGAACGTGAGCAACAAAAAGAAAAATAAATACACTTTTCTTTTGGCATCCCCCCTACATTTTCACCACAAATCTTGATTTCTCTGACACTCACAACACAGAATAACTCTCTGCGAAACACCACCGTGATGGAAAGGACACTGAACTTCTCCTGCTCTGTAACCCAATCTCCTTTTCCTACCTCCACCTTTCATTTTCTCTCCCTCCATATCATATACCTCTCCTTGACCTTCTCGCTCTTTGTTGGTGTCCCTTTGCACTCTCCCCACCCCCCTCTCTCTTTCTCAGTCTCTCCTGAAGGTGCATTCGGGTTGGTAAAGTCATCTACAGGGGCCAATGAGGCTGCTTGTTGTCCTTACAATTCTCTTTCACACCTTTTTTCAACAAATTTTGTTGCCCTTCATAGTTTCTCGACTCATCTCTGTTTGCATCGCCATCCCTCTGTTCTCTCATTCCTCATTCTCTTCCACATCCCTAGTTTTACACACACACACACACACACACACACACACACACACACACACACACACACACACACACACACACACACACACACACACACACACACACACACACACACACACACACACACACACACACACACACACACACACACACACTCCTACATCACCTTTCTATTCACAGTGTCTCCTGACTGGGTCCACTGCTTTGCCATCAGTCCCTGATAAGTGCCCACAAAGCCCCCACTGTCTAGTGTGGCCCTCTATTCTTCCCCACCATCCCCTCTTTCCCTCTTCTTCTCCCTCCGTCTGAGAGCAGCCAAGCGTGAGGTGAAGAGGAGGGGCGCGCAAACCCCAACTTGTTTTACCTTCAACCCCCTCTTCTTTCCTCGCGTTCTACCCGTCAAACTTTTTGTTTCCACTCGATTTATGCTCTGGTCACATCCTCGTAATTTTTTCTACTTTCTTCCTTACTCAGTCTTTTTGGGAGGGTGGGGGTGTTGGCGGTCGGTTGGCTTGTTAGCTTAGAGACGTTGTGGCCGTGCCCTCACAATGAATTTTCATGCTTTTAATGACAATAGGACATACAGTATCTGAAAGGTTAGCCAGCCCCTTGCACTGTGTCTCTTTGCGCTCTCCTCCCTCCATTGATCCTTCTCTTTCTTCCCAACGTTACCTACACCTGCAGTTCTTCACCACCCAACTCCTTAATCCAACTCTTGTACATTAAACCTTTTCATTTGGTATTTCTCCTTATTTTTTGGTCAGAGGTTATGTTAAGTTTCAGCACAAGAGGAATGTAGCCAACTTGAGCTTGCAAGAGAGATATCTACATATCATGATTGCATTTTGATTATGGCATAGATTCATTAACAAACGAAACCTACCAAGATTTTCTTTCAGGTTCAGATCAAACGTTGTGTCAAAATATTATATTATCATAATTTTTCAGGTTTCCGGTCTACTTATTTATGGAAACCCTCAAAATGTGTCATATTCAGAATGATTTTTGTGTTGTGTCATTTAATATATGACATGTAGAATGTTTGTGTGTATTTTTTTGCATGGCCAACTGCATTTCTTGTGGGCCCTGGGGTCTTCCTGGTCATCCTGAGTGAAAGGTGAACTTTCTAATCAAAGAGACAACTATTGTCACCTGCAAAACATTCATAGCATTTGAAAAGATATCAAGATATGTTTATTTTGTCTCTGAACTTCAGTCATGTTAAGGGTCATGCAGGTGTTGTACAGCTCTCGTGGAAATTTGAACAATAGAGAGTTATCACTTTTTCAGAAGAGTCATCAAATTTCAAGTTGAAAAAGATTCATAGTTTTCTCTGCTCTCTGTCATTCTTTACCATTAGGACAACACAAGTCTTAAGGGTATTAACACCTTAATTAAATTTGACTAGGTGTTGTGAAATGATTCTCGCTTGCTCCATTTCCAAGTATTTCCCTTTTTTTCTCCCCCTCCCTTGCATGCCCCATAGCCCCGTCCAGCCCTGTCAATCAGCAGGTCAGTCAGTCAGTAGCTAGTCTGTCTTCTTGCAAACCATCACTCCGAAGGGACTGAATAGTACTAATGGGTCTTGTTAGCCACTTAACTGCCTACCTTGCTCTGTCTTTGTATGCCGTCTCTTTCTAGGTATGAATAGAATAACCCTAATGGTGCTTGTTTGCCACTCCACTGCTCTCTCTTATCCTACTACGGCTTTATCATTGCCGATCAGTGTACCCGGAGATACGTCCCTGTGTGAGTGTGCAGTATCCTCTTCCTTGAAGCTTTTTATCAGCCCTGATCAGTGTACCCCACAGTCCTCTGTCAGAGACCCCGCCTGGGAAAGGTCATGTTTTCATTCGCCCCAATCGGCTCGCGGACCGATAAGACAATTTGTCAGGTGGAAATCAGAGAGGCCCTTTCTCGACTGTCTGGGAGAGATGGAGAGAGGTGGATACATGGAAGATGTAACATGAGGTGAGGAAGAGGTATGGCATGTAGAACAGAAATGTTTATGTTTTTATCACTGCCATGAAAAAGATGTTGATGCCAACACCTGAGGCCTTTTTTTCTTTTTTACTGAAAACTGATCAATGCAACCATATTTTAGCAAGTTTAAGGTACAGAAATAGGGTTGTGTAAGTAGTTTTATTTTATTTTCAAACAAAAAGACAAGACAAACGCATAAGGAATGGATTTAAAAGTGGGTCTGTCTGCTTTAATTGAAGCAGCAACATTTAGCTAACTAGCTTACTCACCATACTCACACTACAGTGGTACCAATGCATTACAACCAGGGCAAGTGTCAGCATACTAGAAATCCAATTCATTCTTTTTTATTTTAAATCGGATGGGAAATCTGGATTTTTAATCTTAACTTCAAACAGTGCAGTTTCTACACATCTATGTGCTGTCGCTGTCGTAACCTAATTGCAGACCAGGATCTAGCAGTTAGCTTGTGAAGGATGTCTGCTTTGTCAAATAGTTAAAACAAAAGATTATTATTACTCACCCCGCCAAAGACAATATGTATGTGCGTGGTTTTAGTTCCCAAAGCGTTGGTAATATAACTTTCTGCAGGTCTCAAGCAATATTTCAGACCAATCGGGATCTCTTCCCAAAATTGTACCTTCTTCAGTATGGCGCTAGATGCCAAAGGAAAACAGTCAAACTAGTATGAACTAAAAACAGAAGTCCATTCTTATTCAGACCACACACAAAAAACTCAAACAACACAAAACACTAGATTGTGCCTACTGATTTTTAAGAAGAGAAGTGAAAACTAAACCAATTTAGTGCAAAGTTAGTATGTTCAAAAAACGTGTTACTTTCCCCAGTGGATACTTCTGGACCTTCACATCAGTATTCAATTCCACTCGCTTAGGCTTCCGACTCCGGCCCTCACTAATCTAATCACCTCCTTTACAGACTCACACAAAGCCTGTACAATAGTCCAGCCATGGCCCCTTAATCGACATGTTATTGCCCAAAATCGCATTTACAGCGCAGAGGCAAATCTTCACCGATGCGATTGTGTCGGCTGCAAATCCAATAAAGCTCAACACACTTTTCTCTACTCGGCATTTTTCATCTGCTAAAACAAGGTGACAGCCTTTTAATTCTCATTCTCGGGTTACTCTCCATCGATTTAGCTCACAGTATGAGGTGGAGCCTTATGGAGCGAGACACATGTAGGTGCTGGTTATTGTACAAGCTTTTATTTTTATCCTGTGGGAAAATGAAGAGCAGGGCTTTTTGGTTTGAATGTGATTAAAATAGGAGCTATCTTTTATTGTTTATTCACAGAGTCAGTGTCTATTGGATCATAGTGGTAAGATTTGTTCAAGCCTGGCGGGTTGGTGCTGATTATTTGGCTTCGGTAATTGATGTCGGTCAGTAGGGTCAGTGTTCAATAAATGAGTTTCTGAAAGCAAAGACCTAACCACCAGTTGTGGTGGGAAAAATAATTGGACTCTGGTATCTGGTGGAACGAGACACAGAGAGCAATAAACACAGTGAGGAATATTATTATCAACTATAGAAAAAACAAAGCATAACATGTATCATTTACAATAAGAAGATGCATGTAAACAATGCTAACCAGGCAAGGAGTGTCACCTGGACATTGTGAGCATATGGTCTCTGTAGGTGGAGGGAATTTTCAACATGTGATCTTCTTTACTTTTCTTCATGATACATTTACACATAACAGTTGAGGAACAATACAGTAATAAAAAAACATTCAGGACTGGTTTGGAACAACAGAACAGGCAATTAAAGTGTTTACTTGGAAACCTATCCTTTATCTTGTTTGCTTGATTCTTCAAAGTTCCCATGGCAATCAATCCTGGAAGTCAGAAAGACTCAGCCAGACAAGTTACAAACACTTAAACACCCACTGATACGTGGTAGTGTGTTATTTTCTGCGCCTACCTCCAAAGGTCTGACATAACGGGCCCAAGCCAGGGGTGTCTATTGTGCTGCCTGCAGTATTACTTGATCTCCCAGGGGTGCTGCTCCTCTCCGACTCCTGACTATCCAACACACACGCACACGCACACACACACACGCGCGCGCGCGCACACACACACACACACACACACACACACACACACACACACACACACACACACACACACACACACACACACACACACACACACACATGCACACACACACACACACACACACACACACACACACACACACACACACACACACACACACACACACACATACACCTACAGTACATGTGCACACCTACACATGCACGCAAATGCACAAAGAACCATGAATATAGGACATTTAAGTTTATTTTCTTTTTTCAATACATATCAGGATATATTAATGTTAGGTTGCTACTGTTTACTCTTTTAATCAATGCTAAACATTTACACACATACGGTGTAGGGATACAAATAACATCTACAAACAACTGTTAGAATATAAAGGTATAAAATGCGAAACACACGCATGCACCAAGCCTGTTCCTGGTCAGCAAAGTGGTAAGTCAGGTGGCCAATGGACCGGTCCTGGAAAGCCATGGAAGGATCTCTCTGGGGGAAGAATGTGTGTGTGTGTGTGTGTGTGTGTGTGTGTGTGTGTGTGTGTGTGTGTGTGTGTGTGTGTGTGTGTGTGTGTGTGTGTGTGTGTGTGACCCAACCCCAAGTCTGTGGGTCAGAGTTCCTGACACACACTCACACCCAGTGGGGTTACGAAATAATTAACTCTGACTATGATTGACAGACAGTTCATCACACTGACACAAACACATACACTCACACAAACAGGGGGCATTACTTTCCCATCGTCAGCAGCGAAGATCAGACTCATGACCAGTGTACTTCCCTGTTTAAAAAAATTGCTTAACTTGGTAGAATAGTATATAGCTAGTAATATGATTGTAGGATAACAATGATGTAGATGAATGTCTGCATTGTCAGACTATATATTAATCTTGCTGTTGCCAGCATCTATATGGCTCCAGCATAGAACATCATATGCATTTGTGTAATCAAACAATACTGTACATGCATTGTTTAGGTATATGACTGTAAGCACTTCCATGTTAGGCCTTTTTTGTTGTTCTCAAAAGTTCTCATATTTCATAGAAAGCAATTAAATGACTCAAAACCTCTTCATCACCCTGTTACACAAATGTCACATGTGGTCACTTACTCATATCTTTCTGGGAGGCATTCATTTTCATCCCACTTATTCTTGTGGTATTTATATGTAGAACTGTCACATTTCATATCTCATTCATGATTTATTATGTATAATCACCTTTAAAAAGGCGTGTACATTCTTAAATTACAAGTCCAATAAAGTCTCTTTTATTTCCTATTTTGGTCAACGTTTCATGTGACTATAACCCGTTGCCATCATTATTACAAGAAAATGACATTTTCAAAAATGTGTGCAAATGAGAGTGGAAAGAAACAATAAGAGGGAAAGAGAGGGAGTATCTTTTTCTTGGAGGTACTGTAACACGGACAGCTCTGTTTCAGATAGCATGTTCACCTTTGAAGGGTGCACTTAAAAGTCTGGGTGTGTGTGGGGTGGAGAGGAGGCGGTAAAAGCAGGTCCGGGTGGGTGGATAACCCGTGGATTGAAATGGTGTGCTTCCCCTGCCCACCCTCCATCCCCTTGATTCTGAGAGGCAGTTTTTCTCTTTGGCCACAAAGGACGACGGGTCGGATTGCGCTGGCGCATTCACGGGCCCACTTTGTTTTCAAATGGTTTTGTTTAGTTGTGACACTGTAGACACCCAACACCTTCCAAGAATCCGAACTCTTCTGTGGGGGAGTACAGAGGGCAGGTGGGTGGTGTGGCGTAAGTGGGGGAGGAGAGGTGAAGAGGTAGTGGAGGGGAGGTTTCAAAAAGGGACCAGACAGGAGCACATTTTGGGAGGTTGGAATTTAGTCCTGGGAATCTGGATTCGGCTACATCATCATCTTTCTGTCCTACCAAATGTGGCTTTTGTGGTCTTTCTCTGTCTTCATAGTTTTCTATCCTGACTGTACTTAATCATGTGTTTTAACTTATGCCACTACCTGCTGTGCCCCAACCAAACTTCTCGTCCAGCACTCCCTGCTCTCCCTTGTGCCCCCGGGCATTCGCACTGTTTAATCTTTTCCAACTCTGAGTGTTTAAGAAGCTTAACACAGCAGGCTCTGGACTGCTCAGCCTTGGCTAGGCTGATGCCTGACAGCTAATACAGGACTAATTCTAGGCTCAGCCCTCACTTTTACATGGCACTTTCTGCCAGTCTATTGAGACGTTTGATGCCTTACATGTACGAGCATGTGCATGAAAGACACCAATAAGAGAGCATACTCTTCACATAGGTGTGCACCTACACATTTTAAACCCCCTTCTTCAAGACCAAAACATTGGTCTTGTTAACTTCCCCAAATGTATTTATTTATCTATTTAATTTAATTGTTTCGGCCATTTTATGCCATTATACAGTACAGTCACAGTAAAGACATGATAGTAAACCAAGAAGAAAGAGATGCCACAAACTGTATTTGAAACGTTATGGGTCCTGGCTGACTGTAGTTCTTCTAAAAGAAGAATATTTTTTTTTAGTATTTTCAAGATAGATATAAATTATGTCACAACTAATTTGCTTACAGTGTACATTCTCACTCATCACTCATCTTCAACCACTTACCCAGGGTCAGGTTGTGGGGGCAGCAGAACCCCAAACTTCCCTTTCCCGGGCCACATCAACCAGCTGACTGGGGGGATCAGGCATTCCCAGGCCAGTGTGGAGATTTAATCTAGTCTGGGTCTTCCCCAAGGCCTCCTCCCAGCTAAATGTGCCTGAAACTCCTCGGTAGTGTGGTGTACAGGGGCATCTATAACAAATGCCCAAACCACCTCAACCGGCTCCTTTCTACGCACATTTCTATTTATAAAGGGAGACACCAGCAACCCTCCTGAGAAAAAACATTTCAGCCCCTTTGTTGATAATTCATAACGTCATGACCCAGCCTTCATAACCATTGTTGAGGGTAGGAACGAAGATTAACCGGTAGATCCAGAGCTTTTTATTCCGGCCCAACTCTCTTTTCGTCACAACGATGCGGCAGGGCGAGTGCAATACTGCCCCCAACTGCTCCAATTCCGCAAGGCTCTATTGTCCCCTCACTCTAGAAGAAGACCCAGAAGTACTTGAACTCCTTCACTTGGAATAAGGACTCATTCCCCAGCCAGAGTAGGCACTCCATTGTTTCCTGCTGAGAACCATGACCTCAGTTTTAGAGGTGCTGATCCTCACCCTAGCCACTTCACATTTGGCTACGAACCGATCCAGTGAGAGCTGAAGGTTACAGCCCGATGATGCCATCAGGACAGCATCATCTGCAAAAAGCAGCGATGAGATCCTCAGCCAACCAAACTGCAACCTCTCTACA
Source organism: Ammodytes marinus (assembly GCF_949987685.1). Taxonomy (NCBI): domain Eukaryota; kingdom Metazoa; phylum Chordata; class Actinopteri; order Uranoscopiformes; family Ammodytidae; genus Ammodytes; species Ammodytes marinus. Next base: position 21,444,611 of record NC_137231.1, on the reverse strand, counting down.
CCATGACTTTGCCTCGGTATCCTGTCCATGAATATGACAAACAGGACTGGTGATGAAGCGCATCCATGGCGTGGGCCAACCCCCACCGGAACTGAGTCCAACTTAGCGAGTACCAGGACACAGGTCACACTTTGAGCGTACAGAAATGGGATGGCCCTGAGATGGGACCCCCTCACCTCATACTACCCCAGTACTTCCCACAGTATCTCCCACGCTTCTCCAGATCCACAAAACACATGTAAATGGGCATGGGCATACTCCCAAGCCCCCTCCAGAATCCTCCAAGAGAGAGAAGCTGGTCCTTTTTTCCAACTGAAAGGACTGCATCCGCACTGTCCCTCTTCAAACTGAGGTTCGACTATCGGCTAAACCCTCCTTTCCAGCACCTGGTCAAGAAGTGAGATAGCCCGTTTCCCCCACCTGAGGTGCTTAACGGTTTTCCAGAAACACTTTGGTGCCGACCGAAAGTCTTCATCCATTGTTCCTTCGGACTTCTCCCACACCCGCTGCTTTGCCTCTTTCATGTAAGATGTTGCAACCATTCAGGCCTGTCGGTGTCTTGCAACCGTCCGCCTCAACAGTCCCTGATCACCGGTGTCCACCACCGTGGTTCGAGGGTTACCGCTCCTTGAGGCACCTAAGACCCTGAGTCCACAGCTCCCCGTCGCAGCTTCAGCAATGGACGCTTTGAACATAGACTACTTGTGTTCAATGCCCCCAACCTTCCCAGGGATGCGAAAAAAGCTCTGCTGGAGGTGTGAGTTAAAGATCTTTCAGACAGGGGCCTCCTCCAGACGTTCCCAGTTCACCCTCACTACCCGTTTGGGCTTACCAGATCTATCTATAGTCTTCCCCCACCCTTGGACCCAATTCCCCACCAGATGGTGATCAGTTAACACTTCAACCCTTCTCTTCACCCGAGTATCCAAAAAATGCAACCACAGATCAGATGATACGATCACAGATTGAGTATCCCCACACCTACCCAACACCTTGAGCAAAAACAGAGAAGAATAGAGAGTACGGTTCCAGAGCAAAGACTGTATATGGAATTAAGGCCCACCAGATCTAATTATTAGCAATCCACCTGCACAAGTTCCTGCTCCCTCCTCCACAGAGACGTGACGTTATACATCCCCAGAGCCAGGCTCTGCCGCCAGGGTCTCGTTAGTCGAGGCCAATGACCTTCACTGCCACTCGTTTGGCATAGCACTCGACCCCAGCGGGTCCTCAAATGAGTGGTGGGCCCATCGGATGGAGAGGGGAGGGGTGCCACATTGCTTTTTTGGGCTGAGCCCGGCTGGGCCCTGTGGCAGACCTGGCCACTAGGTATTTGCAGGCCTGCAACCCGGGTTTCCTCCGGGCAGGGTCTTTCCTGTGCTTCCTTGTTGTTCCATGGAGTTTTTGTGAACCATTCTTAGTTTTGCCCCTCGACTGAGAACAATTTGCCATGAGACACCATACCAGGAGCACTATGTTCCAGCAACACAGCCCTCATGTTTATAGGGACACACAAACCTCTCCACCACAATAAGCTGATGGTTCCCGGAGAGGTATTTATTCTATCACACACTCTATAGTCTGACCATGAGTTTTTTTTCAACATTCATTATCTAGGATTAAGGGTTTTGAAAACATGTCTTAAATTTTCATTTGTGCAAAACAATTTGCTTTTTAAAGATGCAATACTTTGTCTGTGTAGTGATGATTTATATTCTATAATCTGATTTGTTTAAATGGGCTTTCATATGATGAAATGCACAGTGACAGTCCTTGTGAATGTTTCTTGACATGCTCGACAAGGCAGCAGTACCTGAGCTCACAGGGGCTCGACAAGGCAGCAGTACCTGAGCTCACAGGGGCCATGGAGTCAATTGCTACACATAGGCAGTGCTTTGAAGGGCAGTGGTGTGTGCCTTGCCGGGTTGGGGGTGGCACACACACATAAGATCCATTCCACAGCCATATCCCAAAGGATGCATGGTGCTGTGGCGGGCTGCAAATACGTGCTCACCAAACACCATCCGGCCAGGGTCAGCGGAGTTCACCTGCTTTGCTATTCAATCTTTTGAGAAGAAAGAAAAAGAGAGCATGTGCACTGAATGTGTGGGGGTGCAAGACTGAAAGGCAGCAAGAAGGGAAAATAGCTAAAACAATGGAAAAAAGAGAGATAGATGCATTTTTGAGAGAGAAAGAATATACAAAGAGACATGGAAAGAGAGTAACGGAGAGACTATCTGCTGCATTAACCTTCCCTTCCACAGTGCCAGTACAGAGTCTTTTCTGCACTCCTCTTTCACCAGGGAGGACCCAGGGGATGGTAACGCTAAGCCCTACTCCATTCTTCCACCAGAAACTTTGATTTCCTATTGGGTTCCTCCTGATGGGGACTTATGGGGAGAGGAGGGGAGGAGAGGAAGGGAAGAACAGGTAAATAGAGGGCGGGAGGGAAAAAGTAGAGTGGTGGAGAGGAAAGTGAGGACTGGCCAAGAGCAGAACAAAAAAAAAGAAGGATAAGAGTAGATAATGGCGACAAAAACAGAAAGCCAGGCAAGCAAGTGCAGAGAGGAGGAAGAGGTGGAAGGTGAAGATGAAAAGGGAGGGCTGGCCACACATCACATGCGGTGGTGGCGGGATGTCCGCTTTGGGACACCGGCCGTCCCTGTCCTGCGTACCGAGGGCATTGTTTACACTCAACCAATTTAGTACTGACCTTTTGCTAGCTGGCAGACAAACAGACTGAGAGGTAAAAAGGCACACAGTAGCAGACAGGCTGGTATGCACACAGAAAGGTGAGAGACAGTACGGCAGGTTTGTTTGGATGCAGACAGATAAGGACGCCGGCAGAACAACAACAGAAAGGTGACAATGGGTGGTAGACAGTGGAGACGTTATTGTAATCTTTCCCTAATTTTTTTGTGGATGCTGTAACTTCTTTCATAACTGAACTAACAACAACTTTGGCACGTGGACAGATAAATTAAAGGATTAGGCTGGATATATTGTACATGGTTCTTTTATCAGAAAAGTCTATGAGAAAACCAATGTCCAAACAAAGTCCATTGCACAATGCATTCCAACCCTGTTTTTGGTGCCCAGTCCCAAGTTAATTTGTCCTCGATAAGGATGTAAATCTAAAACATTGACAATACAAATTTAACTTTTTCAGGGACTGTTTCCAGCTGTACGTATGTTGAGCTATGAAAAGCAGTCTGGACAGCTGTAGAGAAGAATAAACTATATCAGGATTTGGCACATAGATAATACTTTGTAGGATCAATTTGTAGTTGACTTTGGTCTTTTCTTGAAATATACAGAGGGTTTACTATATCCTCATCCAAATAGTGACCTCAACAACTTTGCCCAAGCTCAGTATCTACAAACATGCGAAACTGAGAAAAACAGCCTTTTGTGTTTTTCTCTTGTCAATTGTAAGCATCAAATTATATTTGACAACCAAGTGTATGATTGTTTAGATGAGAATTCAGTTAATTTCAAGCAATTTGTAGTTTAACTATCAGGTGGACATTTGCAGATGTACAGCTAAAACTGCAATCAATGCTGTATAATTATATACCCAAACAGTGCTAAACCGCAGTAACTGCAATAGTTTTGAATGTATAAGTGGACAATAAAGATCTCTTTTCTATGCTATTATAATGAAGTGCCATATTTCAGATAGTTGTTTCTTCTGCCAAAGATTTCACATTTTTGACAATCACCTTGTTCAGGATGTGAAATTGTATAGTTGAACAACAAAACTCTAACAGATTGTAGAGCAGATAATGCATTTTGGATTGATTGACTTCACTTTGCCTTTGTGGGGCAATAACTCAAATCCTTGCATTACATGTTGTAGTGACTGTTGCCTGAACAAAGTCTAGGATTGCACAGAAGGACTGAAAAATACCATATTATTATCACAATGCATGGGTCTCACATATGTGTCCTGCATTTTGTGTTACACTACATGACCTCCCCTGAGGGCAATAAAGGAACAAAAACCCTTTTCTACGAGGGGAGTGCAAGTTCAACCGGTCACTGTTGTCGCCTCACTTCTCTTATAGTCTTTTTGTAGTTGACCTCATTAAGACAAGTATAGAGTTTTTCCGGAAGACTGTAGGACAATATGGCTGCCTTAAATTGACACGTGGCACGCCAAGAAGCTTTATCTGTGGCAAAAGATTCACCTGAGGAATTTAGCAAACAATCAGAGATGGAAACAATGACCTCTGCAGGCAGTTCATTTTACAATGGGACAAGAGAAATGGCATCAACCCTTTCTTAGAAAATATGAATGATCTATAAATGATTATCAAGACTACAACAGCTACTGGCTGACGGTTATAATTCCCTTTAGCCCAAGCAACTTTCCAAGACAGGCCCTGTCGATGAATTGCTCCTGACAACAACGACATGTATGTGGGTTTTATGATAAGTAGTTCCCATGTCATGTGTGGGAAAGAGGGATGCGATGGATATTAAAGTTGTGTAGGCGAGACGGAGAGATATGGAGACAGAGACATAGAGAGAGAGACAAAGGGGAGCGGGAGAGAGGTAGTCTGAGGAAGAATGATTGATTGATGTGGTCAGTGAGGCGTCACTGATCTCCAGGGGAGATGAAGAGGATGTGGATTGGCCTAAATGGTGTGAAAACAGACAGGCCGCAGCACTAATCTGGGAGGAGGAGAAAATAAGAACAGCCAAATCAGGCACAAACAAACAGTCAATGAGCTCAGAAATGTATTGCGTTTGTAACAGATACAGATTTTACTATTACATTTAACCCTATGGGATAATTTAATCTATTAAACCTTTTTTATGGTTCAGTTCGATTAAAAAAGGAAAGGAAATATGTCTCTCTAAAAAGAGGTTTAACAGGTGGAACATGAGCCTGATCTCACAGTCAGTCAAACAACCATTGTTTATGTGTTTGTGTTACCCTGCAGAGAGGCTTGCTAATCCATTACAGCAGTAGGAAATGTCTTGCTATATTAGCTGTGTTATCCTGCTGTGTATCAGTAGGGGGTCCTTGAGGTCTAAGGGTATTTTCTCTGATTTGACATACTTCTATAAAAACCTATTTTAAATGTGCAAGAAGATATATTATACCAAAGTGTTTTATATAGAAATGTTCAGAACACATTAGGCCTTTGTTTTCTGAGGTCTACTTATGTCCTAGACCATTGTGTATATAAATAATTGGCTTAAATGCTGAAAAATGAATTGCGAATTTTGAAAAACCTGGAAATTTGTGTGAAAGAAGAACTTTTAGTCATCCTGTTGAATTGTTTTGGCTCTTGAAATTGCTTCTCCTAAGCCTTAGCTTAACAAATGCAGTGGAAATTTTCCAAAACACAGTAGGGAAGTGCACAAAACATGACTAATATGAAATTTAGTTCAGACGCTTTTTGGTAGAAATGTTGTCTCTACTTTCAAAAAACATTAGGAAATTAGACTGAATGAAGACTTTGAACCAAATATGATGATTCATGGGATGTATACTAATAAAAAAGGAAGCATCACAAAACATTTATCAAACAAACCATTAGGATAATTTAAAAACAATAATAACAAACTACTTTCATAATATGTATATGCTCTATGCACTATTTACAAGCTAAGTGGTAGCTGGGGAGCTTCTGGGTCTTGCTTCTCGCGGTGTTTTCTAAGCCTGTAAGGGACAGACAGTATCGCAAGAACATTCCCCGGAAACAGGAGAGCCTGTAGTTTGAGATGATGTTTTCATTTTGTTTTTCAGCTATATCTTCAGGGAGATATTAATCAAAATACGCATGCACGCGCACGCACGCCCCGGCGCAGCCGTAGACCCCAGAAGGGATGCCCTACAGGCATTACCAACAAACAGACAACAAATAGACTCAGAAATTAATAGACTTAACCTTCCTCTCGTGTTAGGGTCGCCACCGACCCGTTTTGGTTTTCAAATGCATAAAAGAACCACTTACATTTTGTTTAATGCATCAAGATTTCTTGACTTTGTCAGGAACCTCTATTTCAACAAAATTTAAAAATATTTCACTTAATTATAAAATGCTCCGGTGGAAATTATAACACTTGTGGTGTTATGGGGTTATAAAATAATATTTAAAAAATAATAACTAGAGCCAAAACTGAAATCATAAGTGCACTGTCAGCCAACACACTGACAGTCAGTTCCTCTCCCAATCATGTGAGCTCTGGGGGGTTCTCCATTTAGACGTTGTTTGCCCTTATACCTGCATAAAAGCGAAACAAACAGACGGGCATATCTAGACATGTGAGGTCAATTCAGTATAGAGTTGGTGACTTGCAGAGTGCACATCTCCTATTTGCAGCATTTAAAAATGAGGAGATATACAGTGAGCCAAGTTCTGGATCATGTTTTTGGTGAAAATGGCCACCTGATTCTAAAAATATGAGGTGTCAGGTCTGCCGAAGCACTAAGGACAGAAAGATAAACGTATTATGCTTTACCTGCAAGAAATATTTCTGCAAAGAACACTAAAAGTGTTGCTTTTTGTCACACATCTGTACACACACACATACTGTACACATGCACACAGAGACTTTTACTCTGTTTTTTTTTACTAGTTTTGGAACTAGTAATTGATTTCAATTGGTTTGAAACCCTTTACCCAACAATCTCATGGGCAACCACTGATAAAATATGGTGTTAGTGTGATATACTCATTTCAAGGGGCTGCATTATAGTTGTATGACAGTGTGAAGGTAACAGCTGAATTGAACTATATTCAGGAAATATTATAATCACTTGATTTGTTTTTGCACTTATTCTATTTTATATTAATTAAATTGAGTCAATGCTTTTCTATTTTGATTTCCTGTTAGAAGAATAATTTGTTAAAACTTTGAGTTTACTGCATTTTACTTAAAGCTATATTGCGTAACTTCTGTTGCCCCAATGAGTAATTCTTACAATACTGTCTGCGCATCTACCCTTTCACACCAAAAAGAACCAAGAGCCAGTTCCGGGCTGGTGCTGGGGCCAATTCAAAACTGGTTATAGCCTTACACCAGTTATGAACTGGTTGGTTTCACACTGACCAGAGCCAGCCATTGAGCCGGCAAGAGAGCAACGTAATGACCAAGCCCCAACCTCAGCAATTTTTACCAGCATCCAATAAAGAAGTGACACACATTGCAGTACCTTCCGTTGGCCACTGGGGGTGGTACCAAGACTGAGCCATTTTTCTTTGACTCACTTGTTAAACAGGCCGTTTTCACAGTCTTATTAAACCTATTTACATATGTATATATGAATAATTAGGGGCGCGATCTCTTGAGTGACAGGTCTCGCAGGTACGTCGCCCGACGTCGCTACTCTCGTGGCTAGCGCTAGCTATAAGCACAACAACAGCGGCGAATACGTCGTATTTGTACACGTGTTGCCTCTCGCTTTACTTTGTTAACCAAACAGGACCCATACAGTGTATTTTCGCCGGTCAATTTGATCGCTACGTTCGGTACTTATGTTGTGTTTACGTGAGGTTTGAGTTGGTCTGGTTGGTCAAGATAATCCCTCCCCCGGCCGCTGACGCAGGAGGTTCTCATTTTTAGCCCAGCTCAATCCTGGGGTTGGGATTGAATCAGTTTTTACAGCCCGGAGCCGGCTCTCTGGCGGTGTGAAACCAAAAAACTGTCTCTAGCTCGGAACTAGCTTGGAACCTGCTCCGATTTTTCGGCGGTGTGAAAGGGATATAGATGGTGCAAGCCTTCGGTGGTCGCACGTGGATCTTGTTCCTTCTGCTGTACGCCCAGCTTTTTTCTCAGCAGTCTGAATCAACAACTGAAACATTTGGTGGCCGCTTCCTAAACTCCTGCGCCATTGTCGCGGGCTACACAAGTTTGTAAAGGCTGCCATGCTGAGAAACACAGGTAAAGTTTTGTGGAGCTGATAAGCTTAATCAACTTTGTGTCAACTCATTTGTCAATGGCTTGAGTGTAACCAACATTCATTTATTTGAAAAAGACGATGGGGAAGCAGTTTAAACTTTGACTTAGTACAGTTTGGGGAACACCAGATTTTCCGATCTGCCTGCCGTAAGTCATTTTGTTAGCCTGGCATTCCCAGACCTGCCACTAGGCGCTGGCAAATTAAATTTGCTGCGCGTGTTGGTCTGGAGACGCTCCGTTGAAGCTTATCAAGACTACCAGAAATCTGGTATAACGTTTCAATTGGTTCTATCTAATATGGGCGCGCCAGAGCCCTTTATATGGTGCTCTGGGGAGGACGTAACCGGATGACGACAGTGACGTGCATGCGACGTCGAAGCTGTGATAGTAAACATCAAAGATGGCTGCGGATATGTTGTGTGAGTTTGAGACTGCTTTGGCCTCGACCCTTAACGAATTGGAAGACGGGACTCATAGCTTTCACTAGCAAGTAAGTGGAATGTTCTGTTTTGCCGACCGACAACGGCAAACGTTTAATTGAACAGTTTAACAGCTGTTCGCTAAACGAACGGGGCTTACGTCACTTGTGCATCGCTCTGATTGGTTGTAGTGCTATCCAACTGCGTGCAGTGGCATTTGAAATGCACGAGTAGGAGCCGCCCCTAGAGTTGGAAATTACTATTGATCGTCGCCAGACCCTCTATCGTTCAAGATATCAGGGTCAGGATTTCCAGGCTATCATTTTGTAAGTTCCTGGGAAAAATTGGACCTGTGCAAAGGCGTGATAAATAAAAATTGTGTTATTTTCACGGATGGTCTTGTTTGCTGCTTTATGTAATTTGTGATCATCAGAGGAAACATTTGACTGTTTCTTAAACATTTAAAACTTCCTCGTAGGAAGTCCAAGGATAAGATTAGCTATTGATTATAAAATAAAGCAGGAGTCCAACAAAGCTAAATGTTGAACACAGTTATCTGTATTCAAAAATTGTGATTACACGACACACTATAGCATATACTGTGTGTTGTCTTAGAAATTGCTATTAGTTTAACGTAATGTGCAAACTGTCAATGTCTTATGTGATTTGAAGTGAGACAGTCAAACAGTGCTGTTGTTTGGAGCATTGAGGAGGAAGATTATCTGATATACCTGGATGGTTTAAGCAGTAGGCCAAAGGTGTGTTGGCAAAAAGGGAGCCCAGACGAAACTCATTATCTATGTGACTGTGTGTGCGTGTGTGTGTGTGTGTGTGTGTGTGTGTGTGTGTGTGTGTGATTGTGTGTGTGTACTTCTACCCACGCGAGAGCCTTTGCATCAGGTTTATGTCCCTGTGAATGCTCTTGTGCCTTTCTCTATCTAAACTCCTGTGTCACTCTTAGTCACCAAATCTCAATTGCTCGCTTTTCAGTGCACAGAAACGGCTTTCCAAAACTCCATTGTGACCTGCCTCCTCCCTAGATCGTTGGTGAATGGATAGATTGAAAAGAGGGGACGGGGGGGTTGAAAACGAAGAGGACATGTATCTCTAATTGGTAAGAAGGAGGAAAAGATGTAGATGTGCAGGTGTACCACTGTGTGTCTATGTGCACCTGAGAGAGGGAGACAGGTAAGGTGAGGGGGGTGTGCTGTCGCTGTCTGTGCTCTGTGTGCCTTGGTGAACGCGAGCGGGAGGCTGTAAGCGATACCCTTGTCTGCTCCCTACTTGCCCCACTCTGAGGCTGCTCCACCCTGGCCAGCCCGGGAAAAGAGTGGGGGTCCCCTGGGAACTGGACAGGACAGGGAGAGGGAAGGGGGGGGCAGCATAGAGGCCAGGCTTTCAGTCACAATGAAAAGGAACGGAATCAAATACAAGCAAAATCTCCTTCAATATACTGTATCCCTCACCTGAGTAGGGCAGCTAGCTGAAAGGAGATCTGCAGGGGCAACTGTACAATGGGCCCAGGGAGGACAAGAGAGGAGAGGAGAAGGGAGATGTAGTTAACTTAAAAGGGGAGTGGGGGAAAAATTGGCATGGTTTAGTGAGAAAGAGAAAGGCTAAGGAAAAGTATTAGGGCTACAGGAGTGACAAAATTGAAAGTTATTTTTCATTGCGCACTTTGAGAGTAAAGTCAAAATGTTGAGAATCAAGTGGAAATACAATTTTGTGAATAAATATGAAATACATTGTTGAGATTTATAGACGAAACACAATGTCAAGAATAAACTCGACAGGTTAAGAATGCTGTAAAGTTGGAATGAAGTTGACAGAATAGAACTCCCGATATCAATAACTTATAAGTAAATTGTTATTACAACACAAACTATGCATCTTTGCAATGGCATGAAGACAGTGGGCTGCAACCTAATTTTTGCATTCATCTAATACTACTTATACTAAGACTAAGACTAATACTATATTGCTCTCTGCCGTCTGTGAGACAAGAGCGCCGTCTAATAAGCACAAACCCAATGTCTCTATAATAATACTTATATGGTGCAGTAGTCAAGCTTAGAGGATTGAGTTGCGTTCTTCCAAAATTAGTGTGTAGCAAAGATGCTTCAATTGTGTTTTAATAACATTTTACTTGTAAGTTATTGATACTGAACATCAAATCTAACAACATCTTTGCATTTTTTATTTTATTTTATTTCTTCTTTATTCTTAACAATGTATTTCATCTGTATTCACAAAAATGTATTTCTACTTTATTCTCGACATTCTCTACTTCATCCTTGAAGTCCATAATGAAAAATAAAACGTTCCTCCTCTCATTTTATTCTCTCCCGTGGCCAAAATACTCTTCTGTAGAAAGGCGAGGAAATATACTGTATTCTCATATTTATTCTGCCTTTTTCACACATCCATCCACTTTCATAGTTTGTCATCATTACTAATGAATTGATGCAGGTTCCTGATACTTAAAAGGTTCCTGATACTTAAACAAATTTGGGACACCTGGTTAAGATAATTGGACCCGACATTGGTTATTTATCTGAACTGACATCCTGTGACATATGAGGCATGTGTGTGAACACATGTTCATGCAGTACATGTGAATCTGGCAGATTGCCAGCAGAGGTTACTTGTGGTGAAAATGACACGTGGGTTTGAAGAGGCACATACATGTACACCCATATAAGAGCACACCTCTCATGTTCCAAGGTGGGTAAATGATGGAAAAATCAACTCCAGCCAAATCACTTCCGAAGCTTCCAAAGGTTTTCTTTTCATGTGTGCAGAGTCCATCAGTGGCAGTGAAGGAGTCTACCCCAGCTGAGGAGGGCTGGCCGCATGATCTTGGTAACCTGAACCTGCTAGAAGTCATACTGGGTCAAAGGGAGTAAATAGCCTTGCAGTTGACGCGTTAACTACACTAAACACACACTCATATAGGCACACACTCGCTCATTGCGGTTGAGGTGTTTGCGTTGTGTTCTAATAATGAAAAGTTAGTTTAAAATCGAAATAAATTTAATTATTTACTGGTCAATATGATAAAAGGGATGAATAAAACATCAAGGTGTGTTTAAAGGATGATACTGATGACACACATATAATATGATGTTCACACAGATTTGCATTGACGAACATGCACAGCAATATACAGACAGAGATTAAACCTTTACTTCCTCAAACATGCAACTCCAACAAACACACTCACCAACACACACACAAACCCACACAAAGCCATGTAACTGATTCCGCAGGAGCATTGAGCACCGTGGATAATTGGTCGCACCATTGTGCTGCTCTTCTATGGGCCGGTTACCCAAGAAGCCTCATGTTCGTGTTCATGTACATTTGCTTTGAAGGTGGCGGACACAAAAAGCTCAACCCTGTCCACAACAAAGCCCTGGGAGACCCTGCTTCACCCATGGACGTATTTCATGGAGAGAACCACAGAGATAAATGATCTTCTTCCTTGTGACAGTGTGTATTTGCCGTGTGTGTGTGTGTGTGTGTGTGTGTGTGTGTGTGTGTGTGTGTGTGTGTGTGTGTGTGTGTGTGTGTGTGTGTGTGTGTAGGTGGACATGCTTTAAGGGATGAGCTGCTTGTCATCATAGAAACCACAGGATGTGTTTAGTCAAAATAGTTTAACACCTCCTCTTTAGAAGATGAAAAGCCCACGGCTTTAAAATAAGGGGGGCAAAAATGTAAGTGTCTGTTTTGCAATACTATTGTCTCAGTAACTGTAACATATTTGAAATGACTATGTTCTCTCTATATTCATTTTAACAGGACCTACAGTATATATAATTTACCACATATAAACACGTCAATAAGATGGAGTGAGATGACTAACATAACAGATTGCAGACAGAACAGTTTGAATAAACTGAGGGTATATCCCGGTTTGCAGGTATATCCCGGTATGACAGGTTTGCAGTCTGCGCAATGAAAGTTCCATGTACAAGGAAATCTATCTCAGTCCTGCAGAAGTTTTCGTTTGACACAGATGAGAGGTAAACAAAAAGTGTTTCAGCCGCAGTTGATGCTGTCTGTTGCGTAAATAAATGCTTGAGATATTTAATTAGCATTTAGTCTTAAGTATATATATGAACGAATACCAAACCATTCACGCCCAAAGTATGAGGCTTTTCTTTTCAACAAAAAAAATCATCAGATCATAGCATTTAGCAGATTCCTCTATAACAAACAATGAGACCTGTGCTCATCTAAAAACAGTGAACATTTTACTTTAACTGTCTACTTGATGTGGCCCATGATCTCCTAGTACTCCTACTGTATAACATCACACAACATATATCTTTTTTTCAAGCATAAATGCAACTCTACCAAGGAAAACTCATTAACAATTCATGGCATCACTGCATCCGAGCATGCAATGCAACAGGTGCTCATTGCATACCAGCTGCATTGTGTGTGTGTTTGTGCGATCACTATAGGTTATGCTACAGTACATGATCATACAGGGCGGTGGTGGCTAATGATGGGTGAGAGCTTTTGGGACATTGAAGGGAAAACAAACAAACAAAGGGGTATTTATGGTGGTTATTCCTCAGACTACTTTGAAGTTGCCTTAGCCACACTGTAACTCTACTTTATCTATCTATCTATCTATCTATCTATCTATCTATCTATCTATCTATCTATCTATCTATCTATCTATCTATCTATCTATCTATCTATCTATCTATCTATCTATCTATCTATCTATCTATCTATCTATCTATCTATCTATCTATCTATCTATCTATCTATCTATCACCCTGCAACTACCCATCCTGTCCCCTGCTGCCTGTCTCTACCCTCTCTTTCCCCTCCCTCTCACTTATTATTCTGTCCCTATCTGCCCATGGTGTCCTCACTCACCACCCTCTCTCTCCCCTCTCTCCCCTCTCTCCCCTCTCTCTCTCTCTCTCTCTCTCTCTCTCTCTCTCTCTCTCTCTGGGACAGCAGATGGAGACTATGGCCCAGTTCTGCCTTTTGTTCTGGGTCCCCAGAGAGAGCCGTGGCTTTTTTGGACAGCACACTACTCCGCTCCCCATATCTCATACAAAATGCAAGCGTCTTTCTTTTCATAAGAAAAAGGGAAGCTGTGGAATGCACACTTTCTGAATATATTTACTTCAAAATGAGCCTGATGGAGTCTTAATAACATACTGAATGCACCTCTTGATGTAGGATTGTTTATCACCTCCGGACTAAGCTGCCTATGCTATGTGCCACAACGAGTTAACGATAAATGTTCCCTGATACTTCTTTTGAGCCACTGCCACTTGTTGTTTATTGCATCAAGGAAAGTGATTGATAGTACAATTTCTTTGTCTGTTGAAGTGCTTTAGAGGAAGGCAGGTACAAGTCCTTGAATGGCCTTGTTACACAATGTCAAACATGAGCCTAACTGTGAAAAGATGTCAAAGAACTTTTTTTCCGGACTTTTTTCTATTCATCTTATACACTGCCCCCTTAGCAATTTTTTATTTTTTTTTTACAACGTCCGTGCATAAATAATAAATGTGCGTGAAACAGTGAACCCTCAACGTGACCAGCAGCCCACTTGTTGAAGATGAGCCTGTTTTACTTCCCACTTACTATAGATAACAGCAGTGGTTGAATAAATAAATAAATAAATAAATAAATAAATAAATAAATAAATAAATAAATAAATAAATAAATAAATAAATAAATAAATAAATAAATAAATAAATAAATAAATAAATAAATAAATAAAAAATAAATAAATAAAAAGTGGTCATCATTATAGGCCAGTGGCTTTAGCCTACATTCCAAATATGACGAAGCCTTTTACATTAGAATATATTTTAGATAAAGACAAGGATATGGGATTTTTATTTATTTTTGGAAGTCGCACCAAGTTTTTTTGCGGTGAACCCTGAATACGCAAATGTTATGTAAAATGTGGATTTCCTCATTACCCATTTGGTGGTTGGTTACTTTGCATATTATTTATTTTCAGTGGAAAACATTCATTTATCCCTTTCAAATGTTTACGGAAACTTGATCTCCTTTCACCGCAACACGAACTCTCTGCAGATGGCTGTCTAATCATAGCCTACTCGGATACAGTTCTACCCGCATAAACCCTGTTAATAATTAAACGCTGCATCCTCATTATATTTCCCTTTACTACATCCATTCAAGGGGCGAGCAAAGGGGCACGGGATGTGATTGGCTGATACCCGTGGGTGGGTGACACCTAGATTCATAAATAATTTCGAAGTATTTTGCTCTTTTTACCACACCCTGTTGTCCGCCAGGATTGGAAACAACATGAGTCACAAACATGTTGCTGAAAAAGAAAGAAAGAAAGAAAAAGATTTCGAAAGAAATTCGGTCTGAGTCACACAGGCTGCAAGAGCTAAAGTGAGCGTGGTGCGTGCGTCCACATGTGCGTGTTTGGTTGAGTTGATGGAGAGATACAAAGAAAGAAAGGCGAAAGAAAGAAGTGGCGGTGTACCGACGTGTGTACCGACGTGTGTGTGTGTGTGTGTGTGTGTGCGTGTGTGTGTGTGTGTGTGTGTGTGTGTGTGTGTGTGTGTGTGTGTGTGTGTGTGTGTGTGTGTGTGTGTGAGTGTGTGTGTGATTGTCTGTGTGGCTTTCTTCAGTCGAGAAAGTGTGTTCCCTATCGAGTCAGGTCCGCGGGGACACGGTGGGGACCCGCGAGCGCTCACCAGCTGACAGCGCGTGCTTCATTGAGGCCATCCAACACCTCGGCCCACGAGCCTGCCAACAATGGCCTGAAATTAATGCACACTCTCCATTACCAAATCAACGACATGGCAACAGTTAAAAAAACAAAACAAACAACAACAGAAACTTTAAGAGTGTGGAGAAAGAAAAACAACACGGTGCTATAATTTAATGTAGCGTTCTCTGCGTCAACGTTGCCACATACAATTGCAGTTTGGAACACTGAATCAAACGACTAGGCCAGGGGGCGCGTGCACGGTGCACCTGCAGCATATGGCGAGCAGGCTCTTATGTAAATTACATAAGAGCAGATCAAGTGTTGAAAGTTACTTTGTTAAATGGAAATTCCTTCGTGTTTTGAAGAACATATATTTTCCCTAAGATCATTTTGTTCGAACAGCAAACATGTATGCCTATAAGTGGGTTAGTTTCTCTTCTGTTTCTGTTTCTATATTTATTTTTTATTTTATCTTTGGATGATTGGTTGTTAATTGATGGTTAGACCGGATTTATGGTAGCCTAATGTAGCCTATGTCATATATTTATTCTGTTGTTTGGTTTTGCGTTGGTGGAATATGACTTTTTTTGTGGAATAAAATAAAACATTAATGCTATTTTATTATCCCTTAAACCACACTTAGTAGACCAGAGGCCTAATGGGACGAGGTTCACTGTCGTCAATGCCTGTTAGGTGTATTAAAAAAAATTTAAAGTTGAAGAAATAGTTTTTATTTCCTTAGTTTATTTTAAAGTATAGTCTAATGTTTTTTTTAATGATCTATTAAAGCCTTTAATATCACTATTATTATTATGATTATGATTTTTATTATTATTATTATTATTATTATTATTATTATTATTATTATTATTATTATTATTATTATTATTATTATAGCTTAAAGTATTGGCCTACATACGACATATGCCTGGTCAGTTGTAGCAACTCTAATAGTGCTACATGTGTTGACCAACCATCATAAACAACCAGTTAGTATCATTCTGGGAATTGGTTTGGTAGGAACACTTTATTTATATATAAAACACTACTCGTAGAGTTAATTGCAGTTGTCTGAGAAAATGTGCTTGAAACAACAGAGACAAAGAAACAGAGCATTTTCGTTTTGATTTTTATTCCCAAATTCAAATGAACATAACAATAAATGGCAAAAGTATCGCTTTTTTAAGCAAATGGAGTTATAAAAGCAAGTCAAACATAATAGTAATAAATACATGTCAATTAATCTCATCCAGTGAAAGCAAAAGACACACAAGTTAATCTGAAGATACAAAAGAAAATACAAAACAAGGCAGCAATGATGGCTACATTAAATATGATATTTGTATTGGCAGTACTACGCTAGCAAACAAAGCAAATTATCGTCTATAGTTTGAAAACAAAGGTCGCATTTATCAAGCCTCTGGCTCGTATATTTTTAAAGTGCACATCATGAACTTTTGAAGTTGCAAAACAAAACACATTATACAAATTAAAATGTAAAAACATCAATAACAACAACAACAACAACAAAAAACATTGTATTGCTACTACAACAAAGATTTATTTATGACATTTAAAAATAGCCTAAACAAATTATCATGACTTTGTGGAAGACAGCTTTTTGGTCGGGGTGACGTGGGAGATACCCATGGCAGTGCTGCACGCGACATGGCAGAGGGGTCTTCCAGCCACCACGTCTCCATGGAAACTGGAAATTATAGGCCAAGACTACAACTAGGCTATTGGCAGAATCGAATTAGGCCTACAATATAGGCAGGGCTATTATTAAAAATAGAACATGACTTTCTTTGAAGAAACACAAATGTCTATTCTCTTGTGCATTTTGTCAGCTGGACGGTAGCCTATGATTGACACTGTTTACGGAAATGAATATGCTGCAATTGGCTATGGACTAGTGAACCTTTAATATAGCCTAGTCTGTATTATTATTATTATTATTATTATTATTATTATTATTATTATTATTATTATTATTATTATTATTATTATTATTATTATTATTATTATTATTATTATTATTATTATTATTATATTACTTTAAGGCCTAACTTTTCAGAAAGCAACAGTTTGATGATGATGATGGTGATGATGATGATGGCTGGGCAGCTTCAATTCTGAAATATCATCTTCTTCACTCGAGTTGAGCTCCATTGCTATTTCATCCGAGTCACTGAAGTGGGAGTGAGGGGAAAATTCTCCGTCGCTCCTTGGAGACTCTTTCCTCCCACCTCCGAGCGGGGCGAGCGAGCTGCCAGCCCGGGTAGATGAGGAGGACGGAGGGGAGGGCGAACGCATCGCTTCTTCGACCATGGCTGAGAACGAACAGTCATCGAAGGAGGAGGAGCGGAAAGGCATCCCACCGATATGGACAGGTAGACTGCTGCTGCTACTTGAGACGGGCACTGCCACCGCTGTCCTACAGGTAGCAGGGGACGGGGAAGCTCTTTCCTTCGCAACGTCAAAAGCAACTGCGGGCGAGAGCATGTTGTCACACTTTGGCGAGTTGCTGTTATTGTTTGAGACGTCGTTCTTGTTGCTGCTGCTGCTGTTGGAGGTGGCCGGATCTTCAAGCAGATCTGCCAGGGCGTTTATGTAAATCTGAGCCATCTGTAAAGTTTCATACTTCGACAGCTTCTTGTCGTTGTCGAGCGCCGGGATGACGCTGCGGAGCTCGTCGAACGCATAGTTGAGCCCGTGCATCCGCCTCCTCTCGCGCGCATTGGCGGCCGTGCGCCTCTGCTTCTGCACCCCGTTGGCCGGTCTGCTGGACGGGGCTCTCTGTCTTGTGTCTTCCTCGGGCCCGTCGACCGCGCCTCTAAGGCGACACAGGTCCCTGACTTTGAGAGAAGAGGAGGGGCTCTTGGCAGTTTTTCTGTTGCTGCGAGGGCTGGGATGGCCCGAGGACTCCGGGGAGCCACTATCATCTGAAAAATGAAAACAAAACATTCTCTGAATTTGTCTGTTTTGACAACAGTTCAGAAAAAATGATTTGAAAAAATGACACTTTCAGGTGTGAATCAAGAGCAGTTTTTTTTAATTGTACCAAATGCACTTCATAGCCCACTTTCAAAGTAGCATGATGCTCTTTCTGTCTGTTCGAGACCTTAAGTGCAAGCAAAGTAATCACCAGTGCTACTCCCTGTTAACTGATGCACGTGATGTTGCATTGCAGGTGATTTTGCCTTGGAAGGTTTGTCCAATAGGCTATTGAATTCATAAGCGGCATTGCTCACCTTGGTAGGAGCCGGTGCTGGGGCAGGGCGAGTGCCGCAGGTAGTCGGGTGAAGTGGCGTGTGCCGCGCAGGTGCCGGAAGGTTGCACCAAAGCCAGCCAGGCGCGTGGGTCACTGCCGCTGTCCACGAGCGTCAGTCCAGGTTGGTAGCGGGACTCGTCGGGCTGCTTCTCCCCACCCCTCTTCACCAGAGAGTCGAGGACCACCGCCTCCTGGGTGTCTTTGCTCCAGTCTCCCACACTTAGGACATCCATGTTTCCAAATAACCCCTAAAGGTATAGGTGAAGTTAAACCGACAAACAGTGCTAGAAAAAAAGTTATTGGAAGCACACACTACTATGCTGTCGCACTGTGCGGAGTATGACTGGCGCGTGTGGGACTGATGTCTCAAGGCAAGGCGTCGGTTTAAAAAGCGGCACGCGTCTGGGAGCCCCCCTCCTCGCGCTGGTCGCGTGTTGAGGTCCAATGAGAAGTCTCGGCAAAGCCCAAGAGAGGTGATTATGCCCCCCCCTCGCCCCCCCCCACAGCCGGACTGTTTATGATAGCGTTACAATTTAAGGAGTGTTTAACGCAAGGGAGGTAAGGGGAACCTCCCACAGGACGCACGTACACGCACGGCGAGGGGACGGCTTGAGGTGAGGAGCGTGGACAGCGCGAGACGTGCACAGCTGGGACAGAATTCCTACCAGATTCCTACCTATACGTGTGTCGGTCTTACGACTCAAGCATGCCAAAGGTTGAAATGGGTTAATTTGTCACCCTCAACTGTTCAAAGTTTTTCCAGTGAACTGTTATCTTCAGTGCAGAGACTCCAGTATACGTTTGCATCCCATTGGAAGCATGTTTTTCATCTTAAGCTCAAAGTTCTCGTCAACACAGACTAAGGTGTATCACACAGAGCTTTTTAGTCAAGAATAACCTGCTGAAAGAAAACAACTAAATATTTCCTTCAAATCAACGTGAAAGTATGTGGGGCTTTATCAATAGGCTACTACAGCCCTTTAAGGCCTACCAAAATAGAGACCCTTCTGGCTCAGTAAAACTTGACCAAAAGTTAAATGCGGCAAAAAAAATAAAAAATAAAAAAAGTTTTGTGGCTCCTGGGGGCTCGCTCTTTGTCAATTCATTCATCCTTAGTTCATCTCCAGTTTCCATTTTTCTTTTGTATCGGGTCTAAAACCTTTTGATCCAGCTCTCGGAACGCCCTGACGGTAAAAGGCTTCACAGGGAACGGAAACACGAGAAGGGGTCTCGCGCTCTACACTGTTTCCGCACTGATCCGAGCTGTATGTGGCGCGCGGTTGCAATTGGTAGCAGCGAGGGGGAAAGTACACGCGCCTGCACACACACACGCACACACACACACACACGCACGCACACACACACACACACACACACACACACACACACACACACACACACACACACACACACACACACACACACACACACACACACACACACACACACACACACACACACACACACACACACACACACACACACACACACGAGGTGTATAAAGTAAGACAATATATAGCATATTTAATTTCCAATATTCACATTTGAATTATGGCTATATATACAGAGCTGTTGCTGAAAGGAAATATTTTTGCTAAAGAACAGGACAACTAATCTTTGGACCAATTATAGCTGTTTAGGGAATCGCCTGCAGTCTACTGATCAAACCATTCTTACTGAGATGCAAACATTAGGTCTAAACGGGCAAATGGAAAATGGGCTGGGGGCCTAAATGCTGAGTGGAAATTGGTTATCAAACCTAATTGCCACTATCGATTTAGGATAAGATGGATATCGCATCAGCAAGGCCTACTACATGTTCAATACAGTACAGTATGAAACACAATGATCAAGGGGTTACTACCCCCTGCCAAGTCCCAGATTTTGTAGTTAAATTAAATTAAATTAAATTAAATTAGCCTATACCTGATCATCAAATTCAGACAAAATAAACACGATATATTAGCAGTAGCATAAGATCAGCAATTAAACCTGGCAAAGTATAATACTTGTACAATAGCGTGGGCCTAATATGTTGAAAAGGGTTATAAATGTCCTTAAAAGACAAACTCCAAAAAGAGAGTGGAGCTGGAGATTGTGGGAAAAAAGTCTATTTATGGGAAGAAATCCCATCATTTCAGAGATAAGTCGACATCAATCTTTTCTATTTTTTATTCATGTATTCATCATGGGGACGTCTTGCGGGTTAGAGGTCTGGCGCCGAGCGCTCGCCCCCTCTTCCCACCTACAAGTCCCCCATCCAACGGACCGGGCCGGGCTCCTGAAGCTACCGACAGGTTGGATATTGTAGCTGGCGATTATTGAAGTGTCGCAGTCACAATGGAGACTCTATGTTCCATTGGTCACGCCTGGGGGGGCTCCTCGAGGGAGAGGGAGGGGAGGGGCTCCCATTCCAACGCGCGAGAGGAGTCTGCGTGCTGCTGCTTCTCATTCTCATCTCCTGGGATACCGGGGCGCGACGGGCACGAGACTGGAGTGAGGGGAGCCGGACAGGGACAACTGAACTGTAGCCTTTCCTAAATTCACAAAATCCAGGTTATTGTTTCAAACCTTGTGCTCAAGTATAGGCTATACATGTATTGGAAGCTGCGAAACTATACTACACCAAACAAACTTCCGAATATCCTAACATAATCAGTTTGCCATGCAAAGAGGCCTACCTGGCAAAATCCAGATAGGCCTAACTAAATTATTGAAGTGTTATTCAGTTTTTTTCTTATATTTAGAGCCAAATTGCACTATAAATAAGCAACATAGGCTAAGTTCGAATTTGTACTTATCTATACGGTAGCCGAAGCCTACCTTTAACTGTTTTAGTTGGTTAGGCTTACTTTACTTGAAAATACAAAATACATAGCCGAATCAGTAATTACGCTATTAAATATTATAGATCAAATAGGAAATTAGATTTTCAAATTAAAATCGCCTATATAGGCTGCAATATAATAATAGTATAGCCTACTTAGTCATTTATCTTGATAATGCCTTTTTGCTCTTAATATGAACTAATCCAGGACTTTTTATAACTAGGCTACAGTAATTCATGATGGGTTACATTGTTTAATTGCTAACAGTATTTAAGTAAATACATTAGATATCTACTATAGGCTACTAAAAATAAATGTATGGCTTTATTTTGCTTGTTCATCTACAGTTCATGGTTATCCCCTTAAGTGACCAAATACTAACTGATACTTATGATGTTTAATGCCACATGAACATGCTGACTTTGATCACTTTGCTGTCTGAAAATAAAAATATTTAGCTTGACGTTATGATAGTTGTCATAAAGTTGAATCCAGTGGAATTCGAAGCACCATCACCATCTGATTATTCCTTTCATTTTCAAAAATGTTTGCAAAAATCTGCCTGTTAAGCAATAACTGAGTCCGATAGAGTGACAGGGAGATCTGATAACTGGAGGAGCGAAACAGTGCCATTCTCTGGTCAAAATGTAAAACTACAATGTAGTGCTCCATTGAACTTGACAGCAGTCATCCTCTGCAGTGTCTCTATCCAGCTGTTAACAGCAGTACATAGGCCCTTTGAAGTGAAAGCCTATTTGAAGTGAGATACACAAAAGCTTAGCTCATGCTTGAATTTAAAATATTCCACACATAAAATAATCTCAGGACATGCAAACCAATTAAAAACATGCTATTGCAGGCATTTGTATACTTTTTTTGCATCCTTAAATCTATTAGGTTTAATAATTAAATAATTAGAATGTATGAATTCCTTTTTCATTGATTATAAAATGACACCCTGCATGCACCAATCACGTTTACTTGTGTATTTGTTTAGGATCAATTAGCTATTTGAAAAAGAAAAGGTCAGAATTCCAAATTACAGTGTGACATCTCAGCAACACTGCCAGGTGTATCGTTATTATTAAGGGTTAGAACATTAGAGTATATGTTTTTTCTTCAGAACTGCTTAACAATTCTTCTCTAGCTTAAAGGGGTAGTTCAGGATTTTAGACATAGGGCCTTATTCCCAAGTTAGCCTTGGTGTTCTTTATCAGTGGAGACAGTTTTCAACACATTTAATTCAGTCCTTCTAGTTGCAGAGTGCGCTCGTGCTAAGCTAGCGCACGGCATCGGGGGGATACCTAGCCTGCTACTAAAACAGTCTTACCCACTCCACAGTACACCCGAGGCCAATCAATTATAACGCCAGACTATCGATGTAAATGTCTGTGTTGATAGAATAATTTTAGAAATAAAACCAACCTCGCATCGCATGAATTATCGCATTTTGAGGGACTACTTTCTTAGCAGCAGCGGACTTTTACTTTGCTGTGTAACCGAATCACTACAGCAGAAAGTAAACAGAGCAGCGTGGGACAGAAACTGAAACTGCACTGCCACCAGTCTACCGTCATTCTGTCCCGGTTCTCTGCTGCAGCTCCAGCGGGGGCTGTCTCTACAGACGCTCTTTCTCTTTCTGCCCTTTGAGCATCCCTCTCAATTCTTCATCAGTGTATTCCGGCTCGTACAGGTTACGGTTCGTTGGATACAACAAATTCCTCATAATCGTCTTCAGAAGCAGACGCATTGGTGAGTCCTCCAAACGTGGCGATATCTTGTTTATTGCATAGGCTAATACAACTCCTTTGTGCACTGTACTCTGCGTCTGTAAGACAGCAGCAGGTAAACAAACTATTATAGAGCCTGTAACCTAGGTATTAGTCCGCCGCTGCCGCAGCCTACAAGGAATAAAGTCCCTCAAAATGCAATATGCGAGGTTGGTTTTATTTCTAAAATTATTCTATCAACACAGACATTTACATCGATAGTCTGGCGTTATAATTGATTGGCCTCGGGTGTACTATGGAGTGGGTAAGACTGTTTTAGTAGCAGGCTAGGTATCCCCCCGATGCCGTGCGCTAGCTTAGCACGAGCGCACTCTGCAACTAGAAGGACTGAATTAAATGTGTTGAAAACTGTCTCCACTGATAAAGAACACCAAGGCTAACTTGGGAATAAGGCCCTATGTCTAAAATCCTGAACTACCCCTTTAACATAAGCAAATCGTTTGTGCCTATTGACAATTGAGAAAAAAATGACTAAAATTGCAGTTGGAGTGACTGTCTCAATATAATAATAATAATAATAATAATAATAATAATAATAATAATAATAATAATAATAATAATAATAATAATAATAAATATAGTGGGAGCATGATACTTACCAGTACCCAGTTCAACTCACCAGTAAGATTTGAAGTGCAGAATTGGTATCCATTTATTCTGGAAAAGATCAAGACGAACCACATTGAAATCATAACGCTGTGGAGATGAAAAAAAACGCCATTTTGTCCGCAAAAGGAATATCGAAAGTCTTCTGGAGCTATTCATAGAGATCTTTTAATATTCCCTTGCTTCTATCCATCAAAGGAAATCCACTGTAGCAGAGTTTCAGGGAATTTACAGACATTTGGAGTGAACAGAGAAAAAAAACAAGGTGGAAACATAACCTTGCGAAGTCAGTCCTGCAGGGTTAACTCCATAACATACACAGAATGAGAGCTTTAATTATTCACAATTATAAGATGAATAAAATATTGTTGCCTGGATAAGCAAAAACAACAAATACCATACCACTGTAGAAAACCTGTTTATTAGACAAATTATACACAGAAAGCTTTGCCACTTGTAACAGAGGCCCCAGTTTGTTCAGTTTTTGAATAATATGCAACACATACAACAAAATAGGCCTATATTAAATACTGTACATCATAAAGTTTTGAAAATTATCAAGTAAATTCTGTAGCTCTATGTATGAAATAAAAAATGTTAACAGATAGCGCAATAGCAAGTTGTTGCATGCTTTCTTTTTAATCAACTTGCCACTTTTTGTTATTTAGCCAGCAAATAATAACATGAAGCCAGAATGACATGAGAAAAGCAGAGTTTGTGTTTCATGTTGACCATGGGCAGAACAAGGGACAACCAAATGCAGTAATGACCGCTTAACTCAACACTAAAGCTCATCATGATATATTCTCTTTTTGTTAAACAAAAATAGCATCAACATGTAAAATATACATTTTTTATAATGTCTCTTTCATTTATACTAAATAAAACTTTTTTTTTAAATGTCTGTGTCCTATTTTTCATTCATCAGCCATACTGTAGCCTAATAAAATAACAGAATGCCTAAAAATGCTTGCTTCAAAACACTGTGGCTTGACTGAGTTCTCTACGCACAACATTTTGCAGTTTTAGTTCTTAAAGATAACAAACTGAAAACTTGTTCTAAACAACTAACATTATCAATTATTAATACAGTGTTAGTGAAAAAGATTTGGTTCCATTTTACCAAGCCGAACCTTAATCCACAAAATATTTCTTTAATGCTCTTAATTTACCTTTCCCCTCCCCCGCCCCCAAATGCACCTTAATGTTCTAATTTTAATCAATTGGCACTTAAAAAAAAAAAAAGTTATATAAACAGTACCCTTTATATTACAGTTGAAATACATGAAATAGAAGTATATTTCTGACTCATCTCATAAAAGGCAGCCATTTGGTTCCGATGGCCGTTGACTCTTCGTGACATTCCAATGACCCAGAAGCACAACCACTGACTTGCTCTACAATGTTTCCAGTACACAGTGATATTTTGGGTCGGACTGGAAGTCGGGAGGGTACAGCTAAGCTAGTTGACATATAAGGCCTGTACTGAAAATGCTGTTGCAATGGCTTCTCCTCAACACAAAGTTGTCTCCGTCCATTCCACCACTTGAACCTGATAAGAAGGGGTTAATGAACTCAATCATGACATGACTTTGCAGAATGAGGAGATTTTATCTTTAGAAACCTGGATCATGGCAGCACTAAATTAGAAAAACAATAGAATAAAGAAAAATCAAACGTAAAAGTTTGTATGACTTAATGATGCAAAACCAGAGACTACAGCACTCATTTAGCAGTTTTTCAAAGTTTGCAGAGATAAAAAAAAACAAGTAGACAGCTCAGAACAATGTTATTTTTTGTAATTCCTGACCAAAACACATTCCACGCATTAAAATCTATCTTTTTTTTTCAAAAACAAAAACTCAATTAAAGACATATAATTAGCTTTTTGAAGTCTTTTGTCTTTTCTTTTATGTTTTTTTTCTTTAAATTGTTTTTTGTATCATCCCTTTTTACTATCCCTCTGAGAGTCTGTGTAAATGATCTCACCTTGACTTGAAAAGCAGATAGCACAGTACAGGTGAGAAAAAGAACAGGTCAGATCTACATACAATCACTTACAGGTCTGTGGGCACTTGTACAGTGCAGTGGGATTGACAAAGAGTCTTTTATGTGCATCAAAATGGTGAAAACAGTTTGAGGCTGATGCACCAAAATGGCAGAAATAGTTTAAGATCAACAACACCAAACTGGTGATTCTACAGTGTCATATCGTTGCACTGTCATGGCATTTCAGCAGTCTCCAGACCGATGCACCATGATGGTGTTAGCATGTGTTCAGCTGTAAAGTCTTAGGTCTAGTTAGGCGACCATGTGGACACCATCTTGGAGATGATTACACATTATAACTCCGAGTATTGGTGAAACAATACTGAAGAAGAGAAAGCTCAGTATGGACTCCCACATAGTGAAAAGGCAGAGTGAAACTGGAGAGGAATCTTCCAATATTCACTGAGATGGGGCCTTTTCAAAATTACAAGTGGCTGCTGTATGTATTCCCAGGGCTACGGAAAAAACTATTTTTATATATGTCTTCATAAAATAACTTCCCCATAATTCCTCATATCATAAAAAATAAAACAAGATCCCCTTTCACACATATCCCCCAAAGTAATCCCCAAAACAATCACAGGAACAACAATAACGCGAAGACTCAAGCCCCCCACCCCCACCCGGCCGTCTTCCCTTTTTGCACCTCACCAGCAGGGTTTGCAGGAGAATACTGGATGCCCCAATAGACCTCAACCTCCTTCACCTACTCCACATACAAAACGGGAACCACCCCTCCCCTTGAAACACCGAAGCAGAAACTGAAAACGTTTAAGATTCCTATGTACACAGATCTCTTTATCTTCTGTCTTTTTTTAGCTTAGCCAAATTGTATTTGTTCTACCATCCTCAGCAACCACCCATTCTGCTCTACCTCCTCATTTTTAACCTCCTTAACCAACTGTTATACTTAGCACAACTCCTCATATAGAGGTGCCCCTGTCTGGATCATTGCCATATCCAAAGTTGGGTCCAGGACCTGTGGGCTGGTAGGGGATGGAGGACATCGTTTTAATGGGGCTGCGGAAAAAGCCACCGTTGGGGGCCCTCTGCCTGAAAGGGCCCACCCCGCCAGTCCGGTGATCCTGGAGGACTCCCCCTCCACCAAAACCACTGGAGAACCCAGCAGAAGCTTTGGCGGAGAGGGTGCGACTGAGGGTCTGGATCTGCTCGGGGATGAAGGTGGTGGTGGTGATGTGCGTGTTGCGGAAGTCGCTGATCTGCTCCAGGGCCTGGCGCGCAGCAGGCAGTGCGTCCATGTCCAGGGGCGTTAGATCGACGGAAGAGGTGGAGAACTGCTTATGGGGGCTCTCGTCCTCTGTGCACAGGCTGTTAACCCGGCGGTGTAAGTGCTCCAGGTCGATCTCCTTATCGTCCTGGAGGTGGGGAGGGGCAAGGGAATGAGTAGGACCGAGAAGAAAAGGAAGCAATGATGATGGTACATGGTTAAAAGGGAAGAGGGTGTTAATGAGAAGGGAAAAACAATGGGAAATAATATGAGGTAGAAAGGAAGAAATTGGAAAAAGACGGGATGAGAAGGGATTGGATAGGAGAGAGATCCGGGGGGAATCAGGGAGTGTTTAAAGATGGAAAAGGGTATGATGGAAATGGAGATGGAACCAGTAGGACAGGACAGAAGGCATGAGAAGGTGGGAGGAGGGAGATGTTGAGCAGGAAGTTGAAAGGTAATCAAGGTAAGTTGGATAAAGGAAAAAGTAAGGAGAGAAATGGGCCAAAGGAAAAGGAAAAGGAGTGCGGGTAGTGCAAATAGGAGTAAGGAAATGGAGAGAACAGAGTGTATGTGCAGAGTGGACAATTTTAAAATAGAGGTTATGGACAAAGATGGGGTATGTTTGTTTATAGAATTAGGGTTGTCATCCATCCGACCATTATAAATGGAAAGTAAAACAAAATAGTGAAAACAAGAGAAGGGTTTTGGACAACGCAGATGATGAAATTATGAGGCAAAGGCGGCGAGCATGGGGCCAAACAAAGTTGGTTTTGTTGGCACCATTCAAAATCAGATTCAAGTTCAGGTAATTGCAAGAGTGAGCAAGAGAGGGAGGATGACATAAAATTAGAGATCATGAATATATGGTTGATGGTTGCAGGGAAACGCGGATGTGACATTAAGCAGCACGGAGAGCGAAAAGAGAGGGAGGAAAGATGGAGGGAGGGATAGAGAAGCACACTGTGAGCTGTGGTCAGGATATTGGAAAAACAGAAACATACACACACTTCTACAAGGTCTTTAAGGGAGTGCAGATGAACTGGAATACAAACTGAAAGCACACCGCCATCATGCTGTGTGCTCCAAGATTCCAGGGTGGTAGGTCTATTGTCAATTGCACAAATAAAATATAAATATGAATTAAAAAAAATATGAAAATAATCAATTTCCTGCATCTTGTATCTCATCATGGTCGTCATGCCAAAAAATTCACATTGAGATTGACATCTCATTTTCAAGCAAATTTTTGTTCAGGCCACATAGAATTTATCTCTGCAGCTATCATGGTTTATTCATCAACTGCATCATAGCATGTAGCTTATTCATCTTTAAAAACACAATGTTTAACAGTCTTAACAATCTTCACTATTCCACCTTAAGACAGAGCATATACAGTAACTTAAGCTTTAACTTAACTTAGAGAATCAGTTCAATTAAACCTATTATGACTTTATTCACATATAGATATTCTTAGATATACTTATCCACATGGTCTAAAGGATGGTAACACTCAGTGTGAGGTGTTTCATGCTTTTACTAGATAGGGAAGAGAGGACAGTGGCAGGGAGCTGAGTTTTCAATGACAAAGATGAGGTTTTAGGGAGGAGAAGGTTTGGGTGAAAGGTGCTGGAGAGTGCATCCAAAACTTTAATAATGTTTGACATTGTCCACACACAACATGTGGTAATGTAAACCTCTAAGTGGTAGGTGGTGGGAAGTGTGGGGTGTGACATAATCTCCATTTTGGTGTTTCACTCTTTTGTTGAAATATTGTTGTAGGTAAAGTCAAACAGGGTTTTGTAGGGCAGGGGAGTCACGTTATTGGGGGTTAAAAGTGTGTTACTGACCGTGTCCTTTTGGTCTGTGGGGGTCTGGAGGGGGCTCTTGGCCTACTGCTCACGGGCAGAGGTTACAGTGGAGCCCCCTGGTTGCCATCTAAGGGAGGTACAGTGGGAAGAAGGCCAAGACGAGGGGACGCTAATCTTTTTCGCAACATCGTCATACACACACTAACCGGATTGGGATTTAAGGAAGGGATGTCGAAAGGGTAGAGTAGGTATCAAAGAAGTGATGGGAAGCGAAAGAGAAGAGTGCATCACAAATGGTCAGTGTATTACAAGGAGTGATCTAAAGGGACCGAGGCAAGGAGAAGTGGAAGGTTGTTGTGGAAAAGTGTGGTGGACCTGAGTGCATTTATGCTACTGTGAAGATGGAGAATTTCATCCATTGCAATTGCGCACTATAACATTATAGAAGTCAAATCCAAATCACTTAAGTGATCATAACATATATTGACATAAGTAAAATGATAATACATTTTAAGTCTTAAATGTATTTAAATATACATTTATTATTTATTATGTATTGCAAAGGATTAGTTTTAGACAAAAAAAGCCACAAAATGGTTTCTGGCTTCATCTTGTAATATGAGGTTTTCCAAAAATATCTATGTTATATAAGATACATACTTTATTGGAGGCTTTTACCTGCATATACTGTATAACTTTACAGAGCATTTAACCTTGAAGGCCTGGTCAAAGTTGATGCTCCATTTTCCTCTAGATGGAGAGAGAGCACTCTCTAATGGCAGAAAGGCCTCATTACACACATAGTGAACTGGCAACATGCCAGCGTATATGAATGATATAAAAAGAGATAGGCCTTCCAGGAGAGCTTTACTGTGAAAACCAACATATTGAGCCCTACTTCCTGATGTCCATCATTTCTCTAAGCGCATTATCATTACTATACTGTGTCATTAAAAAAAATCCTCTATTGTATGTATAACCTTGGGGTGGGAGGTGAGGTGGTGAAGGTGGTCATTCTCATTTTAGGGGTGAGCTCGGAGGGGTTGTTGGGTTCATAGGAGTGCTGCACGATCAGGGCGCAGGGAATGTCACAACATGCTGGGGGCTGGTAATGAGTGGCGGTGGAGCCAGTGGTGTTGGCTGTGTTGGAATTCTGGTTCTGGCCGCCACGAGTAAGATGGTGCTCGTTGGGGTTGTGAGGGCATGGACCGGCAGCTTGCCTGGCAGAGGGGCCGTCTGCCTGTGTCTGGTGTGTGTTCAATGCGCGTGTGTGTGTGTGTGTGTGTGTGTGTGTGTGTGTGTTTGTGTGTGTGTGTGTGTGAGCACATGGGACAGGAGGAGATAGACAGACAGACAGAGAGAGAGAGAGAGAGAGAGAGAGAGAGAGAGAGAGAGAGAGAGAGAGAGAGAGATATGTGGATTTATTCATATAAACGCATTTGTGTGTTTTTGTGCATACAAGTTAAGTGGGAAGATTAAAACGAGCCCAAAAACCAGAAAAACAACAACAAAATCAAACAGACAGCCAGGCCGACACACAGGCAGACAAATGGCAGACGGACGAAGACAGAGTAATGAGTGACAGACAAGATCAAGCAGATGAGGAATGGTAAAGGTGTGGGAGAGAGAAGTCAATTGGGGAGACAGACGGGTGGGGGTGAGCGAGAAGAAAGACATGGCAGTCAGTCAGCACACAGTTAAGCAGGTCATTCTGTGTTGTGTCCTCAGAGAGAGAGACATCCACACAGTCGTTATATACCTGGAAAGGGGAGATGTTTAAATGGCATTTTGTATTGCTCTCTCCCCCTCGCCTGCTACACCCCCTCAACACAGAGTACTTATCTACGAAAACAAAACAAAAAAGGCAATATGAGAGCTTTGAGCCACAGAGACACAAGTCATTATGTAGAGTTAGGATGAGTTGACCGGCAATTCCCATCCAAAACCAGTGAACTTTAAAAAAATAAGACTCTTAGGTGTACCAAAGAAAATAATACACATGGAATTGCCTGATCTTATCACACTAAATCTACATGGATTATGTAAAATATCAGACATGGTCATAACCACAGATGTAACCAGTATGGAAGAGTTCTGACATGGATTTTGTCAAGACAAAGCATTCTAATTATTCTCAAGCTTTTGAATTTTTGGGGATTCAGTGGATTCCAATGACAGAACTCTTTCATACAAACTTTTGGTAGAACATATATGTAACAATAAAAGGGTAAATCAATACAACCGACCTATTATAAATAATATGTGGGCCAGATACTCATCTGGAAATAGCCCTTCAAATTAAAAAAATTATAAAAAATCCATAGGACAACATTTTGATCCATTTTCCGATAGCTATATACAGTGTTACTGCCATTATAAACATACCCAGGGACCAACCCAAAACTAGTTTGGATGCTTTTGAGCACAATAAAAGGGTGGCAATATGAGGGTAAAATGTATATTCATGTGTTAACCTACTCATGATATAGTAACTTTAGCGGTGGTTGGTGTTTTGTCATCCCAACGGAGCCTTCAAGGCAGCCTGAGGTAAGGTATACGGTTAGGGTAAGGTATAGGGTTAGGGTTAGGGTAAGGGTAATGGTAAGGTACAGGGTAATGGTAAGGTAAAGGGTTAGGGTAATGGTAAGGTATAGGGTTAGGGTTAGGGTAAGGGTAATGGTAAGGTACAGGGTAATGGTAAGGTAAAGGGTTAGGGTAATGGTAAGGTATAGGGTTAGGGTTAGGGTAATGGTAAGGTACAGGGTAATGGTAAGGTAAAGGGTTAGGGTAATGGTAATGTATAGGCCAGGGCCTTCCAGGCAGCGCTGACTTAAAGACTCCGTTGGGAGGACAACACACCATCAAGCAACTTTAGCGCACTACAGTCATAATTAATTTGACAAACATATGAACTATCAAGGTTCCTAAATTGGCAGGGATGACTTGAAAGTAGACTGTTATAACACAGTTACACAATCCCCCTCTATTTTAGTGCAATTCCCTGTTCAATCAGGATATAGTTATCACCATTGGTGACCCACATTTATCATCTCTGTGGAAATATGTGTATTTTTTGTTTTGTGAGTGTAAGCCTGGTATAAAAACAAATAAGCAACTGTTTACATCGAGAGGCAGGCACATAGATTAAATTGTCAGCCATTCCACAACACACAACACAGAACCATAGCAAAAGCACAAACAATGACATAGAACCCACAGTCAAAAGTGGTTACCAAGGCATTAGAGCATACAGTATGAATGTAAAGCCATGTACAGAATGTGAGTATGTATGTTTTTTAGAAACACAGAGGCACAAACAATATTTAGTTGTATTAGAGTATGAACATTGGATTGTGTTGTGCTTTCATCTATGCAGCAAGCAAGTGTGTAAGTCTGAGGTTGAGATGTTAATGGTGTTTATGACACAATCTAATGTCACTCATGATATTTGACAGTATTTATTTACTGATTTTAAGTGATTCCCATCCATCTGAAGTTGTGTATGTGCTGCTGGTGACAGAGGTAACAGACATGAACTGAAAACCACCGGGGCTTATGAGGAATGTTAAAAACAAACTGAATAAAAATAATGTATATCTTGCATTAATGGATTTTATGATGTGGCATATCTGAAACAAAAATGAACAATCAATTTATTGACACAAGCCAGAACTTATGGAATCTAAATGTGAGCCGATGTTGATGTGTTGAATTCTATATACAGTTGTATGTCTGTCCTGGATTAGGGCATTTGAATCGTCTTCACCCACAATGTATACTCATAAAGCTATTGTATCTTACTATGCCATGTTTTCTAGGCCCATTCCTAAAGAGTGGGTCAAAATGCATTTCTATTTTAAGTAAAACTTGCAAAAAAACGCACAGGGAGCTACACGCTCTTGGCTTAGCTTGGTGCTCTAAAGTGGTGTTAACATTCACCGTGACAGCAAAGACATAGGCCAACGAGTTCTTCATTTAAACTGACAGCGAGCGAGACGTCTGATGGAGTTAATTACAAGCTTTACGGTTTGCTTCACTTTATTAATTTAACTTAAGGAAGTTGGATGACATTAAACACACTGACTGCAGTTACTCCATTGGCCATGACTAAGGCCAAATTGCATGCAGCGGCAGAGTTTTCTCCAGTCGATAAAATGCAATATATGCAATTGAGTCTAATTAGCTGCTTTGAAGTTAACTTAAATCTGTCTTCCGTCCTCCACTGAGCCTGGACATGCTGCAGTGGTCCCAGTTTGACTCTCTCTCGTTCTCTCCACAGCAGCCATTTTTGCAGCTGTTCGACCATTTGGAAAAATTCTGCACAGATGGTGATTTGAGATCTCAGTACGGTATTCCCACTGCTTTTACATATATTATGACTTTTTGGAGGAAATAAGAAATAATATATCAGGCAAATTAAATACTTTGATTGGTGAAGCTAGTGCTATTTTTAAGTTGCGGTGGCCTCCCTTGACGGACAAGTTGTCAGTCTTAAGGCCGGGGTATGAAATTAAAAACTAATTTGTATGACGTGTTTTCCAACTACGTTTGAAGGCAAACCTTTTTTTGTTTTTTTGTTCTCAAACAGCCACACTCCGTATACGTTGTTGCACTCGTGTGTACACAGGAAAATAATGACAGACTTGACAAATAAGATGAAATCCTCAAAGCAGGTGTGCCAGATTGTTGGGTTTTTCGAAAGTAACTAAAATTGTCATATGCAGCCTTCCCAGTTTGAAAAGAAGTGGCTGCACGGGGTTCCAGTCGTTGATTTGATGATGCGATAAGCACTTTGTTTGAAGCATATTGACCCTTGGAGGTTCAGTGGTTACTTGAGCAAACCTTGAGAAAAAACTGACAACATTCAATAGTTCAATGGTTTAGGGTGAAGGATAAATGTCAAGGGTCAACTATCAAATACAATCATGGCTGACTGAGTCCAGTTCATTTTCACCATGGAAGCACTTAACTTGGACATCCCATTGCTTTGCTCTCACTGACTTCCCAATGCTTTGTTTTGATTTGTACTCAAATTAAATCTTAATCCCTCCCCTAAGCATAACAAACTAAATCATTGTCATTGGTGCACAATAAATCACATACTAACAAAAGTATAATCCCTAAATAGAAATGTATTAAAATGTACATAAAAACTAAGTGCACCCAATCATACATATGTGACTCCTGAATCAATAATAGTGATTTCCATATGTTACCACCTGATGCCTTGATACGCAAAAGCTTCTACAAGATCTACAAAGAGAATCAGGGACTATCACAATCTAAATCCCTGCTGTCCCTCCCATGCACTATTGCGACTCCTGCGCTCTGTCCGGGGTTGATTCCACTGGCTGCTCTTTAGTGGCTAATGAAGATAGCGGGGGGCGTGTTTGTTGCAGCTGAACCACGCTGTGCTTAACATGACTTTGGCTTCAACCAAAGGTTTGGTGTCTTTGTGTCTGCTCACTGGCAGACACGACTACTGATCTGAATGACAGATTAAAGCTGGCAACTGGACAGGGGCGTGTGGTGTGTCTGTTTGTGTGCGTACTGAGAAAAAGAAGAAAACATTGTAGATTGATCAAAAACAAAAAGGATATTGGAAGGTAGCTGGGTTTGCAATCAAATACATCAAATATTCCTACAATTGATAGATTGTGACCTATTTCTGGTTTGTTGGAAGGAGGGCATGTGGATTCACCTGACTGGGCCTCAAAATGGATCACTCTGTTTTTATTATTCAATGCTTAAAAGTGAACGGACTGAGCGATATAAATCTCTGTTTTAGTCATTTATAAAAGGATCTCTATATGATGGGTAGCAGTAGTATGCACTGTCTGTGAATATGTAATAGATTCACACTTGATTAACTTAAGTAATTAGACAGTGGAGTATGGAATTATGGCAGCAATATAGAATAAACTAAATTTAGGTAAAGCCAATCACACTGCATTCAACCAGCTGCTGAACATATTGCTCTACTCTCAATGCAGCTTGTAGTTTAACGGCACATCAAACCAGATGCATTACAAAGCTTGTATAAGGCAAATAGAGATATATTGGAGTCTGCATATGACAAGAACACCAATTTCAATTTTGTTTGGAATGTAAGTACATACAAAGATGCATGTATTTTTCTTTTTCGTGTAAAGGAAGTCTCCATCACTTAAAGCGACTCTTACCTTTGGTGCATTTTTACACTTTTTTTGGATTAGGTTAAAATGGTATTAATAAGGTAATTACACTCTAACATATAAGACAGACCCACCAGGAGTAAAAACAAACAATGATTTCAATCTCATAATATTATGAAAAATATATATAAAATTCAACCAATCAAATCGTTCGGACCGAACGATTTGATTGGCCGACAGACCTGTCTGTTTGCGGTCTGCTTCTGTATTGCGCATTCTCAACTAGAGGGTTTGTTTTGATTCCACGGCAGACAGTAGCGAGTAGCGACCATTGTAGAAAAGGCCCCAACGTTCATAAATTACAGTGTTGTTAGTTCTTACAGTATGTTAAAATGTGTTTTGTTCAGTGTGGATAGCAGTCAGTTAGGGCCGTGACGTCAGTCGGACAGAGAGCCTGTTTAGAATATATATATATATTAATATTAAATGTGAATCACCCGTGTGTGAGTATGTACATGCAGTCCCGATCATTGTTATAATATAGTGTGCATGCGATTCGCGGGTCGCAACAGCTGTTGTAACGTCTCCTCACGAGCGGAGTTTAAACCTTTGTTCTTTTCCCGCGATCTATATGCGACTGTGCCTGTGAAAGAAGGAAAATAAAGAGCGGATAAAACCCTACTCCTCCTCTCCTAGTCTCATGCTTATAGTCTGACGCCTTTGGCCATAAGTGGTATTCTGGCCGACACCTCTGAAGTGAAACCAGTGATACAAGCATGGAACGAGGGTGTGGGGGCATTGGAGGGAGGCGGGATGGTATGATAGTGCTGTAATTCTCAATTGCACGATGGGTGTGAGTCCCTTTAAGTCGAATAAGTATAATAACAGTTAAATGACCACTCATAATAGAATAAATTATCTCTAAAAGGTATTGTGGTGATGTATTAATGCAATTATTTGTGATGAGGAACCACAGTTAAACCAAGAGCTGCGTGTCAAATCACTTGGATCCGGTGGTTCACAGAGTTTTCCTGTTGAAAATTTCACTTTAAATTACCTTCCAGATGATTGGTGTTATCGGTCTGTCATCATTAAAAGTAACCTGGTTTGACACTGAATACTCCTGGGTATAGTCGCAATTTCCATTCCAATCTTTTTGTCATCGTTTTATAATTCATTTGGTGGAACCTTAAATAAGCATCCCACCAAAGATTAAAGAGGTGGGTTATGCTTCCTTTCCTTGTTTTTGGTAGTTAGAGTCATGAAGGGAAGTTCATTTAGGCTGTCCTACTTTGTAGTCATCTTTGCCCCCTTATGAATCCCCATTTTAAACTGGGCAACTATATCTGTAATACGTTATGGTAGATGAAACAGGAATGCAACATGTGAACAGTGGAATAATGGATTGGAAAATGTTCTACATTAATTGCCTAGAGTCATAATCCACGAGTAAACCTTAACCTGCCTTTATCAAATAGCCTCCTCAGAAGAGAAAAAAAGCAATTGTCTGAAGCTAAAGTAATTTACCTGATGGCAAAAAACACTTTCTGCTCAAATGAATCTGTGCTGCTTCACGCCTCAGTCTAAATGACCAGCACATAACTAATTAACTCTAAACCAAAAGTGAAAATATTTTTATTGCACACCTTATTACATTTCTTTCAGTTGATCAGCGGCATGTTTTGCATACCACATTTGCTACACGTTGCTGCAATTTCACAGTTTTAATTAAAGTTGTTTAGCTGAACACCTTCTCCCTCTGTGTTTCGGTAAACATAGCAGTAGGCATGGGAAGTAATGAGGAGGATCGGCGTTTGGAAAGTTGAATTGGAAGCTGGTTACAACACCTTGTCAAATCCCTTTGTGGATAAAACAGCTACTGAAATAGAGAGGCTGCAACAGTGCCTTGCACTCTGTTATATTCCGGTGAAAAGGCTGGTGTAATTATAATGCATCAATAGAAGCGACTAAACAAGCTGCCATTTTGGGTTTTATTTCCTCCAAGATGTCAACCTTTCTTATCAATGATGGAGCAAACAAAGCCACTGCATCACAACAGGATGCAGGGTTCCTACACTGTCTGGGGATGATGCTGCCAGAGTCACTTTGATTGTCTCCAATGATATCCCTGCTGAGGTGATCAACCGCACACAGGCTGATTGGATATTTCACAGGGCGCTGCAGCTAATTTACAAGGTGGAATGTTGCCACAGTTTGGGAGAGAACAATGGTATAAATATCCAGGTTTTAATACAGTGAGCCAGTCCTTCTTCTGACTCAAGGCATGCTGCAGCATTCCAACTGGCCCTCAGGCTGTGTGTGTAGTCTGCTTTTTTAACAAAGTGTCTTTTCTTTTTCTCCCTCAAAACATAAACTTTTCAGAAAAGTAAGTGGTTGTTTAAACTGTTGACACTGAAGCATTTGTCTCATATTAAATTAATCAACTCCATCATAATAGCATTAATAAAACATCTAAACAAAAGTTGAGATAATACAAGGCAGCCGCCGTAGCAGAAAATTGAATACTTTACAGGGCCAGTAAAGGAAAGTTACAAATGAGTAAATGTATCAAATGAGCTATCAATATTGAGGATTTGATTAGGGGGCTGCATATTAAATATGAATTGGGCGACTGTGGCTCAGTTGGTAGAGCGGGTTGGCCGATGATCAAAGGGTTGGAGGTTTGATCCCCGCCCTGCCACCTATGTCATAGTTGTTGTGTCCTTGGGCAAGACACTTCACCCAACTTGCCTCGTGTGAATGTTGATAGTTAGCCTGCTGTCGGTGTATGAATGTGTGTATGAATGATAACGTGGGAAAGGAAAACAGGTCTCCCTTGTACAAGAGTCTTCGGTCTCAATGGGATATACTTGTATAAATAAAGGTTAAAGAAAAATTAAGACATGCAGCTACATAGACTAATTTGTGTTACCCAAACTCTCCCAGTATGACTACATAATTTAAGTATAATGCAACATGGATATGTCCACTATGGCCTTCCAATATGACATCATAGTTAATGTTAGATATCTTATTCTGTAGGCGTGAACTGGCAGTACATTACATCAACTATGACGATTCAGACGGAATAACAAGTGACTAGGAAAATAATGTCTCTTTGGTTAATAATTTTTATGTGATTTTGACATTTAATCATGCAAGCAATTCGAATTATTAACATGACATGATGCTCTATAAGCTAACAGTCCTGTTTCAAAAAAGCACCTCCAGGATTCTTTTTGACAAAATATGCAGACGCCAGAGCAAAAATTATAGTTGCAGCCTGTGCTTCCAGGATAGTATTGCTGATGTTGCATGTGTGCAGATTTAATTCAGGGGAAGTGACATTGTGAACAGGAAGTTTTTTAAAGGTTCCAGACACTGTCAGTGTCACAGCTCTCTCACAGAGAAGACTCTGCTCATACCGCTCTCCCTCGTGTTACTTTGAGGAATTAACTTTGTTTCAACTTAGCACCCCTGCCAAAAAGTCTAGACTTTGTAACTAGAACTTCTGCACCATTCTCCACTAAACCCACCATCCATCCCAATCATCATGTCCACTTTTACTTTATTTTTGATCCCTATTTCCCTTATTTCAACCGAATACACAGCTCTTATTAAACAAAAGCAGAGGAGCTGGGATCTATTGTAGGCCCTATACCCTCCTTTCAGTCACCCATCCATCCCCCTACCTCCTTGGAGGGGACCCTGGATCCCTTCCTCCGAGACCACCAGCTCTCCACCATGGCAATGAGGCAGGAGAGCACCACACCGGCTGCCAGCACGCAGAAAACGCCAGCAAAGCTGTGGATGTCCAGGGCGTTACCCCGCTGTCGTGCCTGGACCGAGCTGTACAGTTCACAGGGGGTGTCCTTGGGCCACCACTTCTGTTTGAGGATATCCATGTCACCGTTCTGCTGGAGCTCCAAGATTCTAGGATAAAGGCAGGGGACACAGGCAGACAGTTAGTGTGCATAAGTTACACACACTGACGTGGAAGCTACAAATGGTTAGCCTATCCATATCAGTCTGAAATATCTGTGTTGTGAAATCTGTGATTCTACAAATCTTCCTTTTCTTTTGCAAATTCAGGTTTCTGACAAATGATTGAGGTCAAAAAGCAGGCACATAGGAAATGGAAGGTATTCATGAACCACTGTGTACATGCAAGAATGAGCAACAAGGCAGCAACATTTCGAAAAATGACATAACGCCGTCCAGAATGAGCAAAGTTATTGGGTATGATAACTGGTATGGTCTGAGAACAATTTATTACTGATTAAAAACTCTAAACGCTAAAAAAAACATCATGGACAATCCATTGCACACAACCTGACAAAATACTGCGGCTTTTGCTGCATTTGCCATAACCCATCTCTTCCATTTGAGGGCAGTGTTTGCCAGTTAAAATCCTCCCGGATGCCTGACAACCATATTGGGCTGTCAAACTCATTATGGGTAACATTAATATGTTTTGCAGCACAGCGCGAGTACACTGCCACAATGTCATTATGCAGCCTAGCTTTAGTCCCACGATTGATGGCTTCAGAGAGGATACAGCTCAGAGGTTGATGGGGTCCCTCTGTTAGCCTTCAGCTTATTATTTAACTGGGTCGTTTGTTTTGGTTTGGAGGAGAGCTGCACACAGTCAGACAGAAAGGCGTACTGAGGCTCTGTAAGCATTCGGCAGGATATTTAACACGCAATCTGCCATGGAGGAGAGAGGGGCACAGGAAAAGGGAGAGACAAAGAGGAAAAAAGCAATCTGGGACCGTGCACATACATATACCACCCGCACAGGCACACAAACAACAACACAGAAAACAAATAGATGCTAATAATCCTTAATAGATAAACCAATACTCCACATTGCTTGAAAACAGCAGGGTATATGCACATTCAGAGATGACCAAAGTCAAGTCACAAACCTGACTGCATGCATGTCCAATCAAACTTCAACAAGATTCATACACGTGTACATAGAGGCAGATGTTTGCAATTATCTGCAGAACTTCCTTGGGGCAAAAGCCTCCTTCAAATTCCAAAGACAACATCCTGACACCGATGACAGTGCCCATCTCTCATCTTCATTTTTCCCTCATAGGGAAAACACGAAAATTAACCGAAATCAATCAAGAAATGCAAATGAGCCCTGCAGACAGTTTACATAATTAATTCAATCCACAATGGCCAGCAATGCATGGCTCATTTCAATGTAAATCGGCTAAACAGGCTCAGCACATTGCTCTATAGCCACACCACCTTTCATCGTGGGACAGTCTCTAAACGCTTCCTGAGCCGTGCTGATCTGGTGGGAAAGGGGAGTTGGGAATGGTTACATTGCCAGTTTTGGTTTTATTTGATGGGACAGAGTAACATTAAAAAATGAGACAATAAAGAAAGAGAGTAAAAGAGTACAAAATAACAGCAAATCCAACGGCAGATCCACCAGCAGTCAATCTAATAACAGATCATGTCCACCAACTGCTGGCATGATTGTAGGATTGTCAGGCTAAGATCAGCGCAGATTAGCGCCAAGCTTAAATAGGACTTTGTGTAGATGCTAAACAATATTGACCGAAAACACATTCAAATCAGACTGATCTCCAATAGAGTTCAGCGGTAGTAGTAGTAGTACATTTGCAGCACTGGCCTACTTGTACGCCCTGGTTATGATTCTACTGGCAATGAAGGAAAGGTTGTCAGTATAGAAATCCCTCATCGCACATCAATCCTGCATCTGTTCCTTTTTTAGTAGTGCAGTTGGCCCTGTTTCACTTTCTCTCAAACATGATAGTAAGTTACTCATGGACTGTATGAAGACTTGTGCTTCTGGAACTGCTCCATGCTTTACCACTCCTTGCAGCACGCTCAGTGCTTGATGGCTGATTGAATTCAGGGCATGCACGGAACCTTTCGCTAAGCTTCATATCAACACACTGTCGATATGAAGCTTATTGAAAAGTTCAATCAAGGGAGACTGACTTTTTTCATACTCACCCGTGATAAGAATTTTCTTTCTCTCTCTCTCTCTCAGCCCTGTCTTCTCAAACGGCTGACCAATGGGTATCTCTCTCTCCCTGCTTAACCTATCATATTCATCCAGACCGCCTTGAGTCAGTCATCTTGTTAGTGTGTCAAACTTTAAAAAACATCCTCTCTCTGCGCTGTCAGTTGTCATTTCCGTCTAATTGATTGCAACCCGCCTCCACCTCATTCAGTGCCCAGGAGTCTTTCTCGCCACTATAACCAGAAGTCATGCCCTGCATCAGAACCTTCCAGATCGTCTGCATTGACCTTCATTTCTTCATCATCACCATCTCCAGTCTTTTTTTCAGGACAACCCATGGGCTTCACTAACCCCCTTAAAAGGCTGTCAGAATGGGGTCTGATCGCCAAGTACTCCTCATATTCTGGAATGTCTGATGACCACATGTCAATAAATGTAATTGTTCATTCGCTCGATCTCCGTTACATTTAAGTCTTTTCTGGTTTAAATGCAAGTTGACAAGGCTATGGTTGGGTTTTTGAACAGCACATTCTTTTTGATAAAAATGTAAACAACATCCTTTTTTAGTTTTATTGTTAGCTGACAAATATCACAGAAAAATCCCTGTTTATGAAATCTTTACCAGAGACGTGTCGTGCCTATACAGTACTGACCTTTTCATCTGTCACTTTGACAACAAAAACTTCACACACGCACAACAAGCCTGTACCTTGGCAGAGGCTTCAGAGAAAGAAGGATTACACACAGGCTAATGAGATGGGATAAGAGCGATCCCACCTATCAAAGTAAGTGAGGCAATGTTTTGTCAAAATTTCATGATTCCTTGCTTGGAATTCAGCCAACTTCTCAAAGATTTTCCTGTCTTTGTTGATGTCTTTTCATGTCTGTCGAAAGAGAAGAGGGACGATTCATGTTTGGATGTGCCGTCTGTTATCTCTGCTCGTGAGTCGACTGTTCTTATGTGTCACAAATGTCATGTGCTACAGGTTTTTGTTGTTTGGCACTTTAAGGAGTGGCAATGCGCAATGACATTTTCTTGTTTCATCTACTGCAACATCTGTGAACACAGTTATTGTAGTAAATGCCTTTGTGACACAGTTCTCCAAAGGTTGTTTACTATCGACCTTTGATGGAGAACAAATGAACAGTGGAGAAGGTAATTAACATTTATTTCCTTGCAGAGAGAAACAGCGATGCCAACTGCATATAATCAGTGAAAGGTCCAATACCAACCATTCAGTATAGGCTAATGGCTGGATTTATTTTAATTTTGAATTATTTCAAATATCGATTGAAAGACTCACTATATGCCAACATTTTCCTATCCTGTTCTAGACAATCAAAACGATGCCAAACAAAACAACAAAGGATAACTACAAAGGCTTACTTCCCAAATTGATCCAAACATCAAATACATCAAAACACAAAAAGAAACATTTCAAAAAGAGACTTTCATCACAGGAATTATAAGGATATGACTAAGCTCGCTATGTGACTTAGGTACTAAGGGAGGAAAGGATTTGAAATTCAGGGAAGACTACTCTATTACGACCCTGTCTGCCCATGCAGCTCATCATCTATCATTCTGCACTAATTGGCCTATCAGAGTTATGCAAATGGTGCTTGCCCCGATAGGCCTTTGAATCAAACCCTAACACTGAGATTCACTTACACAAGAACACACACTCACACACTCACATATTAGCTATATTTACATTACATCTATCTCTTTGAGGTGAACTTGCCTTTACCCGGCATATAGATTGACAAAAAATACATTGGTTTGACTCTCAATAGTAAAGAAGAAAAAGAAAATAGAAAAGGCGACCATATGAAGATAGAAATAGCTACCATAATGGTAGTATTATGTGATGCTTGCTGACGTTTTTTCCCCCTGACATCAACATACTAGACCCTATACTAAGAGACAGATAGTACGAACCAAAAGTGAACATGAATATGTTTACTTGCTAAACTGCATGGCCCTTTACGACAGCAATCAAGACCTACTAAACTCACTCCCATAAATGTAACACGAGCCTGTCGGAGTAATTCTAGTGTTAATGCTTAAATGAACCAGCCTGGAGCTTGGATTGACTCCACACATGTTAAGTCAGTTACAGACAAGCCTAGAAGGGATCTTTGTTGCCACAGCATGGCAGACGTAAGGAATACTTAAACTTTGGGAGAATAAGTTTGCATTTTTTAAACACACGCGCGCGCGCGCGCGCACACACACACACACACACACACACACACACACACACACACACACACACACACACACACACACACACACACACACACACACACACACACACACACACACACACACACACACACACACACACACACACACACACACACAAAAAACACTTCTCTTCATCCATCTCCATCTCATGGCTGACAGGGAGGATGAAAGGCCACCGTGAGCTGCGTCGCAAAAACATGGGTTGAGTCAAAGGTTTGCTGCAGTACACCATCTGTCTGGTCTGGTTCTCTAATTTGTCTGTTGCCTTCTCACCTAAAGAGATACATCTTCCCACGAAAGCACATAGGCACACACGTTTGCCTGTACACACACACGTACACACACACACACACACACACACACACACACACACACGAAACTGCAGATATGTGAACATGTGCACATGGGTATAAGGCCTATTCCCACACTTAGAAATACACTTCAACTCTTCAATGCACGGTTTGTTCCAAAAATCATGACAAACTGACATGAGGAGAGGTAGGAGCAGCTACTTCACGTATGTGTGTGTGCAGCTGTCTTTATGTCCTCATGAAAGATCCACTATTATTCTGAGTTCGATGGAGTTTGTGAAAAAGCACGGGAGAAAAAATCTGACAACTCATTTATTTACCCCCACTGTGGCACACTTTTTCCAGTGCAGTTTTCCAAACCTGTGTGCACTTCCATGTGTTTCTTAGTTTTATTCGTCACTCAAGGTGTCATCAATCAGCAAACTGCTGCCTGAGGTATCAGAGAATATATCACTTTATTCACTAAAAATAACATCTATATGGCATCATGGCAGTCTGAGTATATACAGTGCAGGTATTAGTTCCATACCCCGCATTATAAAATGCAGGGGTTGCTATACTTATGTCAACTGTATGTTAACATCCAATTAAATGCAACATTGTCAACTAAAATGTAGGCTACAGTATGAGTGATGGTTTTAGTGTCAATACCAGCTACATGCATGAGGTATGTAAAGTGTGTGTGATAGGTAATTACAAAACAATTCTTGTTTGAGTGTCTACTCGGCTGAAAGCCCTTCTTATGTGAAACAGCTGTCCTGTGAGTGTATGCGTATTTAAGCTCGTTATGATGGTATGTGTGTTTGTCTCTTTAACATTTACTTGAAGTGTGTGTATGCAGTGGCGGCCTTAAAGCTCCCATATTATACACTTTTCGGTACTATTATACACCATATTGTATGGTCTTAGTGGTCCCTAATACGTTTTTCTTTAATTGTTTGCTGAAAAAAACTTTCAGATAATTTATTGTACTATGCTGATGTTCAGCTAATCTCACAGTGGCCTATTTTTTTAAAAGAGCTGCAGCTCCCCTCGTAAATATACAATCTTTGAGCTGCCCCGGCAAAC
Source organism: Ammodytes marinus (assembly GCF_949987685.1). Taxonomy (NCBI): domain Eukaryota; kingdom Metazoa; phylum Chordata; class Actinopteri; order Uranoscopiformes; family Ammodytidae; genus Ammodytes; species Ammodytes marinus. The sequence goes on along the minus strand of NC_137231.1, from coordinate 21,400,179 downwards.
TGGAAAGCTTCTGGCTTTCCAGTTTGTGAGGTCAGAAAAGGGGAAAATTCTGATTGGAGTATATTGGGGGGGAGGGGTGGGGGTTTCAGAAAGGGGGAGAGTGAGAACAGGAGAGATTGTTATTTTTTTTAATATTTTGGCAGTCTCTAGGCACACCCATGGATATGTTAGAACACATTTAAAAAGTGCATTTAGCATAATATGTGACCTTTAACGAACAATATATTTAGGGGAGAACGGGGGAATCTGAGGCATCGGGTAATGTGAGCCACCCCCTGTATCTAGGCAATGGAAAACATTTGTGGTCATGTGAGATACTGTATATGTTTTCAAGCCCCTCTCATTTCCCCATGGCCCTAAAAGAGAGGACCTCATTGTGCTGTGGTAAGCATGTTTTTTTCACCAAAATAGGTATTTTGCATGTAAAAGTACATTTTCTTGCTGTCAACTTAATCAACTGTTGTGCCAAAGAAAATGTATTCACGTAAACAAACTTCTATCATACGTGTTGATGAACTACCAACATATGAAACCATGTGATGCTGATAACTGAAGATTAGCCTGAAATGCGAAGAGAGGTAGTTTTTTCTCAAATTATGGTGGTGGGGGAAAGTGAGCCAAATGCTGTGGGGGAAAGTGAGCCACTGTCTCACTTTCCCCCACCATGAGGTACAAGTTAAGTTTAGTCTTAAACATATTTTAATGTAATATTACATGACATATGTTTTATTTTAATGTCATACACATTGTAGAAAAGCCATCATGCCAAGGAAATACACCAGGAAGACGACCTGGGGCAACCACACGGAAAGAGCACCTTCTCATCTTTCCCTGTAACCTTCAGGGCTGATGTTGTAATCCAGTTGGGTCTCCTCCTGTGTTCTGAGTCCCAGGCTGTTCTCGCTGGTTCTGATTTTCCTATGCTTTGACCCCCAGACACTAGCTGGCTCTAAGGGTCCTGTGTTCTGACCAAAGATAGTATAATAAACCCCCAGACTGTGTTCTAATCTAACTGGTTCTATCTTTCATTTGAATCTTATTAACACCTTTTGAATTATAATATGTTGTATTTGATTTTGTTCAGAGTTACTTTCAAGTGTTTAGAAAATTTCCTTTGCTTAATTGACCAAACCCCATCATTCTTTTACTAGTCCGACATTAGTTCTGGAATGTGTGGCTAGCTTTCAGGATTCTTACTGTTACAATATGTGTTGTTATGGTAGTTTCAGAGTGGAAAAAGTAAGTGGATCAGTTTACCCCACAGCTGGGGTAAAGTGAGCTATATCAAATCTTGAGATGCAGAAGGAACATTATTTTTCAGATTTTTCTTAATCAGGCAGCACTCTTTACTCTGCAACTGTAAAAACAGTACAGTAGATTGGTCTGCAGACTCATGTTCTATGATGGAGAGGCTAATTTCAACAGATAAAGGGTGGATAGCTACTTTTTATGAACAGTATAGAATCTACGCATATAAATCTTATTTCTGTATGTGTGGGGGCCCTAAAGGCTCATCATGAAACCCCTTAGACAGAGCTACTAATGCTGTTTTCTTATGCTTTTGTATTGTATATATGCGACATGAAAATTTACAATGAGTATCTCTGGCTTAGGGCCCTGGGCCTGGTAGCATGTGCAATACTTATTTATTATATATTATATAATTATATAGTTATAATTGAAACGGGGCCCGTTTCAATTGAATGGGTTGAAACATAGCTCAGGCCGCTACTGTGTGTATGCATATGGTGTATGCGTCTGCGCGTCTTCCTGCACCTGCGACGAGGTCCATGAAACAGCTGCTGTGCTCTGAGATGTGTTTGCACTGTGTGTGTGTGTGTGTGTGTGTGTGTGTGTGTGTGTGTTTGGGTAATGAGTATCACCTTTTTTTAAGACTATTTCCCTTGACTGGGGATAGCTGTAATGACTTTAAAACACCCACTGCTTGTTAAAGCAAATGAGTGAGGGGTAGCCTGTGTCGTTCAGGGCAACTGTTGTGTGCCTTTGCGTGTGCGTGTGTATGTGTGTGTGTGTGTGTGTGTAAGTGTGTGTTGTCTATGAGCATGCACGCTCCGTGTCTGTCTCCCCGATCTCTCCGCAGTGGCCGTTACCGCGTGGACTAGATGTTGCCATGGCAACTCTATGGTAGCAGCCTTGATGGTGGTAGGATCACACATTATTAGTTGACTCGAGCTGGGGAAAAAAAACAGTGATTTCGATAAAGAAGGAAGGGACAGAAAACACCGAAGTGAGGAAGAAAGGGGTGAAAAGGATAACGTGACACATGAGAGAATGCTGCAGAATGAGTCACGCAAAGGAGGTATAAGAAACATTAGACTGAGATCACACACAGGGAGGAGGGAGGAGAGAGTGAGAGAGAGAGAGAGAGAGAGTCACTGACTATCACAAGAGGAACGTATACGTAGTCGCACACATACAGCACAGACACACATTTAAGATATACATCATGACTGTTCACATAATTGAAAGCCTGAAAAGACACAGGCATGAGCAAACAATGCTCTTTCACTTGTTGCCTCTCCTCTTTCCTATGGAGAAACCTACTTTTAGGACAAATATGGAAGTGCAAATGTGTGCCAGGAGATGCAATACAACAACAATTCATAATTTTAAGCTAAATTGCTGGCACTAAATAGAGAACGACCAAGGGAAATCATCAGGTGATGTTCCGTGTTTGCTTATCATACTTTTGCACGGCCCTTTATGACTCCCAATCTGTCTTATTTCTTCCAGACGAAAATGTGTTATGTTCAAATATGTTCAAAGGGGACTTATTTTCTGCCTGCATTACCTACAATGTGGGCTTTTAGAATGTCATTTTACATCGTTTGACAGGAACTTTCATATGCAACAATTCAATGAGCATTCCCTACTGTTATAAATGATAACCCTAGTGGAGTTTAAGTGACTGTTAAGAGACTTCACACCATGTTGCTGCAACACCACTGGGGTACGGTGGAATCTCTTTCAAACTATAGAACGTATGGTGGGCCAGAGACCAAAGGCTACAAAGTGAGTTTTTAAAAAAGCCTGTTATCTCAGCACCTGGCAAACGGGTTGTTGAGTCATTGGTATTGATCAACTCGGCTATCAACCCCCCTGTAGATATATTATGGCCATTTGCTGCTACAGGACTATAAAAATCTCACTTGGCCCCTTAAATGTACTGTTACTCCATACATTGTGTTGATTCTGCAGTCTTCCCCGGGCCCATCCATAAGGCCCCTATAAATGCCTGTTATGTGCTATACTGCTTTTCCCACCAGCAGCAGGTTTTACTGCAGCAGTATAGCCAGTTAAAATGCAGAGCGGCGTGGGTTAGATGATCAAGCATAATGTGAAACAGTTCAGTGATTTGCCAGACCATGGCGATGGAGACCTCTTAACTGTTTTCCGTGACCGTGAGAGGTGTTTTGTATTGCAGTGCGTTGATACAGAGCCCACTGCCTTCTGAGGAACTGTGGAATATGTCTGTCTGTGGCAGCTACAACCCTCTTGCTCTTCTGTACGAATATTCTACTCCTGTCTACTCTGTAGCGCACACAACATTAAGTTGGAGAGACAATGAAACGGGGACGGGTGAGAGGTTGAGAGACAACATGCAGACGGGGAGCTGAGGAAACGTGAGTGAGTCGGATACATAATACAGGGAGATGGGAAAAAAATTTAGTGAGAAAAAATTTGAGTGTAGCAAAAAAAGAAATACAAATAAAACACCTGGCAGTATGTGCAGTTTGGATGGCTGGCTGACAACGGAGGAAAATAAACGTGCAAGTGAGAAAGTAGGGGAGACAGCGGGAGGGCGGGCATCAGAGACAAGAGGTGGTATGGTAAAAATTAGTTTGTTGCTCTGAGAAAACCGTCGGCTGTCAGCACCTCAAATGAATCACTCGGGTTGACAGGTCCGTTACTGGCTTAACTCAAAGCAGGCAACATCAGCGGTCTCCGACAGGCCTCACCGGCCTTAAAGCCTTGCCGGAAAAACACGATGGAGAATAATGTTTATATCATAAAATCAAACATGTTTTCTAAAAGTAGTGTCATTACGGGGTCAGAATAGTTGAACATTTTGCTGTCAGTAGGCTACGCATGCTTGCAATTTTGAAATGTGATGAAAATATTTGTTTTGTTTGTTAAAAATATGTGCACTAGAACTATTACTGTGAGACAGACATTTTTCAAGTAGAAACCCTGCGTGGCTGCAGCAGGTGCTTCAATTGCTCTGGGTAGGTGAGAGTGACATGCTGATCAGGGTGGCCAGCCTTCAACTAGAGAGCTGAGCTCAAGCACCTATAACAGCAGACAACCTATACTGACGTCTCTTCAGATGCTGCATTACCACAAGCTAAGAGTCTGCTCAACCTGCTTTTTGACCTGCACATAGAGATGATGGTGAATCAATAAAACATTAGAGGACTATCATTATATCATGTTGGGTTTTTGCTACGTGACCTGATCCAAAGCCATGCAAGTCACAACACATATAAAAGAGGCACGAGATCAGCTACAACCTGGCCTGTGTTGCAGTCACTGGCTTCAAATCGGTTTACCATCATTGCAGCAGGGCAGTGAAAAGTCTGTTTATTCAACCCCTGACTGCAGGAGTCATCTCAGACAGAAAACCAACAAAATATGATTCCAGGACTCATGGTGCATAGGCCTATTTGAGTTTGCATTTGAGTGGGTTTATTTTGGTTCCAAATGTAAGTTTGAACCACAGAAGTCTCTCCAGTGACCTTTCTCAGCTGTTGACTTGGAATTTCCACCGCCTCATTGTAGTGGCACAGATAACATGCCGGCCTTTATCTCACAGTTACAGCGTGTACGAAACCTGGTTGGATATTGAGGAAATTTTTCAGAATTTCTAAAGAAGGCCGATTAAAGGAGAACGGCCAGGATTCGTGTTGTCCAGGAACACTCACTGTTGATTTGTCTTAATCATCTGGATAATTTCAAACATGTTGATTTTTCTTCTTTTTCTTCTCCCTGAAGATCTGCAACAAAGACGATGTGGTTTGGTTTGAGAGCTATGATGTGTTATAGTGAACATGTCTTTACCATGCATGATGAATAGTTGCAAACTAACTATTATAGTTGAAACCCCATTATGTCTACTGTACAACAAGTACAACTTAAAACTCAAAGAACAAGCTGTGAAAACTTCAAAAGCCAAACCGTTTTCTAATCAACAACATTTTGTAAAATAAGAAAATGGTGAAACCATTGCCACAGCCAGCTGAAATGGAGCTATGGTCGATATCCACAGATGCACATATGTGGAGCTGCTGGGGGGCTTTGCCAGTGTGCACTCTTTGAACGGCATGGGAACACAAACAGCACAGGTCGCCATTGGAAACAAACACAGCATGCATCAGGAAAACGCCTGGGGGGAACAAGCAGCGCCTGTGTACCCACACAAGTCCCTCCTACTGTGAGGCACCGGCGCTAATCACTGCACCGCCATCTTGTCCTTTGAATTAACAGAGTGTCACTCAATCCAAGCTCAAGGAATGGGTTAAGAGAGGTCATTCACCCACGCGTCAGTGGTCTCTCAAGTAAAGTTAGCAAAGCTTAATTAGTCCAATTAGCGCTCTCAGGGTTCAATGTCATACACCTTGTCAACAAAGTTTTCAATTAGGCATCATTAAGCCACAGTGTGTGGGTGAACTGGAACAGATTATCAAGATGAACTATGATGAACAACAGACAGAAGTCAAACAGTCATTAACCATCATTAACACATTGAGAGAGTGAATAAGAGACAGAGAGACAGAGAGAGAGAGCCACATCCCCATCATTAATTGTGATTAATAGGGATTTAATGTATGCACACAAATGTGTGGGCTAAGATTTACTCTGATATATTGGTAGGAAAGTGACAGCTTTGAGTGAAAGAGTGTTGGCAAAGAGACTGAGAGGAAAGCAATAGCAGATTGACACTTGACATTAAGTTATAAGTTATAAAGACACTAATACACACGTGAAAACACACACACACACACACACACACACACACACACACACACACACACACACACACACACACACACACACACACACACACACACACACACACACACACACACACACACACACACACACACACACACACACACACACACACACACACACACACACACACACACACACACACACACAAAATCCCTTTTTCTATGCTCACAAATCTCAGAAAAGATGCATTATTTTCCCCATGGGTAGTGATTTTCATGGATTGAAAATTCAGAGGCTCCAGAGCCTCCAGCTTATCTTGAGCTCACTGTGTGAATGAGTGTGGGTGTATGATGGAGGGAAAGACGGCGAGTCTAATAACTTTCTTTTTAGCTTTTGGCTTCTTTAGCAGGAGTCTTGATCAAGCTTCTTCTGTAGAGATTATTCGTGTAGTTAATGAGATTATCGTCCACAATGAGCCTTGTTTTAAATCTGACATCTAAGAACCAATGTTCGGCCATTTTAAGTGCAATTGTTACTTTTGTTGAATGCAAGTATCTCTTTCTCCACTTGGCTTTAATTGTCGTTGTTTTCCCCTTCCCATGGGATATAAATGGAAATCTGGATTTTTTGTTCAAATGAAACAGGAATGGTCAATACAGTAAATTAAACTACACGAAAAAAGAACTAGAGAAAGGCAAGAGAGAGAGAATAGTAAATATGTTATTGGTCTTTGGGGTCCCCGAAAGCAGAACAGCAGAAGAAGCAAAATCATATTTCTTAACGAAGATTAAGAACTGAGTGACAAAGCAAAATGTGTCTTTCTATTGTAGTTTCAAGACTTCAGTTATTTTTCTAATACAATATACTATTATGTGAGCGAGCTAAAGCTGCTTGAGGCAACTTGGCTAGTGAGATTCACTGCAGTGACATTCATAAAAGTGTTATACAAGCTTCACCATTCAGGATGAGTTCTGTTATCATAGTGATGAATCACAAACTTTAGAACAAAGCCCAGCTCTGCTCAGTATCAGACAACATGGTTATGGTTTTACATGGAAATTGGCCATCACATTATTATCAATCCATTGGTAATTTAAGTGATACATTGTTTGGTTATTGAAAAGTCATAGGATAGTGAAGAGTAAGCTCATCAACATGAGGGTTAGTTAAGGGCTAATTTATAATGATATAAGACAGAGGATAACTAGAAAAACCTCATATTGGAAACACTGCAATCATAAGATTTTTAGTCACATTATATTTACTGTACTTGACTAGTTAAGATCATTTTCTACAACCACAGACATCCTATCAAAGTTGACCTTTAAAAAGAGGCGAGACAACTGTGAGAGCTCACAGTAAAGCACCAGTTATGATACCACAAGCCCTCCTATTGTTTACAACCCTTCTGGTGGGACTAAAACCTAAGATTTACGTGGGCAAAGCTAGTTTAACAAAAGCCATATGTGCCCTTCAATGGTGCAATTGAGTTTATCGTATACATTTCCGAAGTAAAACTCCAATTTACTTTCAAGGTTCGCAATAACCAATCTTTCCCTGTCAGTTCATCAACATATATAATTTTTTTTTACATATTGCTTACAAAGTTATTGTGATGAGAGCTGCTGAGATAAGACCTTGGCATAATTCTGAAAGCATCACAAACAAACAGCTTTTATGAGTCGTACAGTTTGCTTTGTATTTACTGGGACCCAGACCACTTTGATATCACTTAAAAAAAGTTATTCAGTATCTCTCTCTCTCTCCATCCATCCATCCATCCATCAGGGACACATGAGCGGAGGTCTGCTGCTGTCACATTACTCACTTAATAAACATTTGCAGAATTGCAATAATGTCTTCTTGAAGCCCTTCCTGATCCAGTGTTTACTAAATGTTTCTATTTTAGCTCAAAACATCCTCTTTATGTGTAGGAACACAAAATAATTAAAACACTTGAGCCCTCAGAAAAGTTCCAATCCCCCATAGATGTCCAAACTTCTCGCTTATTTGCAACGGAAATTACAGCTGATGGGCAATATTTTTTTATACTACCCAGTTCAGGACTTGGAAGCCACAGAATAACAGGCTATTGTAATTTCTTCAGAATGATGCCAGCCTCTGATGCATGCTCACCCCAGCAATCTAACCCATGTTCTCTGAGGTGAAATGTGTCTGTGATCATGGCAATGATTTGTCACCGTTTTGTGTTTCATTTGGCCCCTCAGGCGTACCATACAGCATGCACTGCCGTGGTCCCCCCAGAATTACAGTCTGCAATGGCTCCATTTTAGAAGCACTCAACTGTCAGCCCTTAGGCAACTGAATAACACTTGCCTGCAGCCAGGTAATACAATAACGGTATTGTTGTTGAATTCATATGGTAGATGTGACACTCTTTACATGCCTACAATTAAAAATAGGAATTGTAACAACACTCAGACATCCTGATCATGCAATTATGATAATGAACATATACATTGATTAACTTGTACTTACATTGATCCTCTACTCTCTCTCTCTTTCCCTAAGATGAGGTCACAATTCAAACTGTGCAACCCTGACCATATTTATTTTTGATATACTTTACATTTTCAAGATTATTTTCATATTTCAAAATGGGATGAATATTATGTACCTCTCTTATCTCTTTACCTTTCAAGTTTTCGTTTGAAAGTCTCTATGCAACTGATTGGTTTGTTATAACATTTATGAATAAAGATTCCAGACTGTATCCAATGCATGTGCGTTAAAATTTCAGATATCCTGCAATTTCCTTCAACTATATCAGTTAACATCATCCTTCATGTGCATGTCCTTGCCAGTCCTGCTCCATGTTTTAACTATGCTGGCAATTGTTATTCTACATATTAAACATTGTGTTATTCCCATTTCCCACAGAATATTATTGAAGCTAATGATTGAATGGATTCCATTTCCTGACCATATTCATGAACAAAGAGGCACCTATCTCATCATCTATCTTGCAATTGAAATGTGGCACACAATTGTGTTCAGTGCACGCAATAAAACGTCTGGCCCGGGGCTTATCTTCTTCGACTCCAGCTCCCTCAAGATGTCCATCTGCTGTGGATTAAATCTTCTATTTTAAATTTCAACATCAACGCCCGCAGCCTCTCGCAGACAAAAAATAATACATGCCTAGGCGAGAAGGCTTATTTCCTTCACAATCCTGCCCCTTCAGCACTTCAAAACAACATGTCAGTAGCTGTCAGTTCAAATTAGTGGACTAGCCCTTTATGGTGCTGTTTTCTGACTCTGGTAAACCTGCAGGCTGCCTCCATCAATCACGGCACAGCAGCAGCCACCAACAAGCGGCAAGCACGCACACAGTCGCACATCATTTGTTCTACAGTGCCGACAAATACACCCAGATTCAAACACAAACACAAACACAAACACACACACACACACACACACACACACACACACACACACACACACACACACACACACACACACACACACACACACACACACACACACACACACACACACACACACACACACACACACACACACACACACACACACACACACACACACACAAGTAGTTGAAAAAAGTTGTAGAAATCTGTATATTTCTACATACATTGCCATTCTTTATTTCTTTTCAAAGTCTTAAAGCAAATACAATCTATCTCATCTCATATTATCTCCAGGCAGCTGTAAACACTCCTCAGGTATGCGGAACACATGCATTCACAGACAAAGTACATCAAGTACTCTGCAGAAGTTGCGGATTCTCAACCCCAATTTTGCAATCTCAAAGACACAATCACTGACTATTTAGATCTTTATGGATTACTGGTTTATTTAAGTATCATCTCAAGTATAATCTCTTTCCTTGTTAATCTTTATCAATTGAGGACATTTAATTTAGATCAAAATCTATTTAGCAAACGGGACCTCAGGACAGATAACAGACACAGAAAAAATCCTCACACAATCAAAACCTTTAAAAAATAAAGTAAACCACAAGCCTCTCAGAAGAACAAATGTCTCAAACTTCAAACTGTGTTGTAATAAATGATTGTAGTAATGAGCACACAATCTATAAACCAGCACAGATAAGGGATACTTTAAGAGTACATGGCTTGGTGTATGATGAAGACGGTGTCTTAATGAGAGTTGGACAAATGTAATTATGAATATACACAGAGACCCAATATCAATCCTTGTGGGACACCTTTCTACGTACTTCATTGGGCTCATTTGAAAACACTGGCAAGAACAGAAAGCTATGAAAAAAAGAATAAATACCCAAGGAAAGCAGCTTATCTGAAAAAATAAATCTTTGTGTTCGCCAGAATCAAAAGTCTTAGACAGATATATAATGTGTTCTTCTAAAACAAAGACAGAATAGCCTGAGGCTGCCGTCAATAGTCTTCTTCTGTCATGAAATATCGAGACATGAAATATCATTCGTCTAAAAAAGAAAAAAGGAAATGCCTGAGGGGATAAACTGATACAGAAGCTACAGTATTGTTTCACTGAGACTGTGGTGTCTAAGTGTAACACATGTGCCTTTACTGGCATAAGAGAATGGTTAGGTAGGCATAGCAGATGCTGGCTGATTATATAATTCACCCAATTAGCTCCAGTGGCTTTTGCCCTGTTCAACCTGCACTGCGTGTAACTGCTTTCGATTTCCTCTTTTAGTGGATGATAACCTCACAGCGATCCACTGACAAGAAAATCATGACTATTTCCTTTCTGTAGATACAGCACATGTCATTTGGTCGCCTTAATAACTCCCAGGCGTGTACATAGTTCCACAACATTCCCCCTCAGTATTTTGGAATGGTGCCTTCACAGCATTCTGGCCTTGTTGACTGTATGGTCATCTAACGACCACGACTTTAACAAAGTCAAAATGAATCCTCTCTTCCACTGGTCTGTACTAGCAAGACTAGTGAAGTGTTTTATTCAACAATAGTTGTGGTTAGTGAGCAAACCTTTGTAGAAAACTTCTACAAGGTGATTATGTTCTGCTCAAACACAGCTGTAGTTGGTCTGATATATGTAAATTATAGTTTTATTTTGAATAAATGGAGGTGGACCATTCACCCCAAATCCAATATATCATCAACAAGTCTCCAAATTGTTATGACCAGGCCACACAATGTGATTAAGCCGAGTGAAACATTTCTCTCTGTGGTGTTAAGGCGTGGAGTGCTAATACAATTCCTGTTAAACCTCCTCTTAGTGCTACATTAATCTGCATAACGTGAAATGTCAGGAGGAAAAACCCAAGCTAAGAAAAACAAAACAATTATACAGCTGTGATGATTTTTTTCCCCCCTGATAATTTCTGTCAGTTTATGTTTGAACCATGGGACCCAGTGTGAGAAAACTGTTTGAAACTGTCTTCCCCGAGAGTTTGACATTGCCCCCAAAATAATAGGAGGGAATTGGAAACATGGCCTGTCGATTAATTGCTTGTTTATTTTAATAAGAGCCATGATAGGCAATATTCTGAGAGGTAACGCTCCATTGGATATGGCGCTATTCACAGACAGGCCTCGTCACTCACACACTCACACATGTCGTCCCATGTGCATGAATGTGTTTCTATCACAAACAATTAAAACAGATTAATGAACACATTTGACTTTTTCGATTTCCCCTCCTCTTGAAATAATGGAAGGCTCGATCAGATATAAAGCCGACACGATTCTCGGTTGGGATGCAAGCAATCCTTACGTGGCCTTCAAAAGAACACTGCATACGGCTGAGCCTGCAGTCTGGTGATGCGGTCTAAATCGCAGCGCTGCATTAAAAATGTATGCAAACAAACAAACAGTGACCCTCAGCATCGTAAAGCACAGCCCGGGCAGAGCTCAACGGCTGAGAGGAGATGAGCGAATGACCTTTGTGCGGTTAGCTTCCTAATAGCCATAAGGGACTAAATAAATAGTGAAGAAATGAATGAATGTATGAATCACAGTATCCATGAGATACTTTGAACTGGCAAATCTCCCACTGTGTACTTTAGGAACAAGATAAACAGCCGGGATCAGTGAACGGTAAATGGACTGCATTTATATAGCGTTTTTATCCGAAGCCTCAGACTCAAAATAACTTTACAATTTTTTTCCTCTTATTCACCTATTCACACACAATAACACACACCGATGGCAGCGGGCTACCACTCAGGGGTTGGACATGTTGCAGGATACGTCTGCACTGTATGCTGCCTTGTTGTCAGACTTGCTTGAATTCCATGTGAGCCAATAGTTCATGTTGAGGTTCAGCCACATAGCTCCACACAAGTTGTAAATGTGCCATTCACCTCTTTCCACTGGAAGATAGATGCACAATTTAATCTGCTATTTGCTTGGAGTCTGACCTAAAGAGGTTTTTTCAAGCAGGAAGAGGGGCAAACTTTATGGAAGTTTATGAAATTTGGAGTATAAAAAAAAAACTGAATATCCACAATTTATTTCCTAAAAGTAGGGGATACTTCTCAACCCTAAACTGGAGACAAATATGACTCCTGCGTTGAAACGAATGGGACATAAATGGTTGCTCCATCAATATGTATGCGAAATGGTTCCTTTGAATGAAAAGTAAAATGCAGTCAAGGATGTTGTTTACGGTTTTTCGACTCCTACCTCTGGGAGAAGATGTCCCTGTAGGGGCTGCCGTGCTGCATGGCGATACCATATCCGCGGTCTGGTGCATTGTTGGTGACCGTGTAGAAGGAACAGTCCTCGTCATTATTGGCGACGTACTCCAGCACTGCCGCATCCCACACAAAGCCAAACCGACCGTACTTGACCTGAAAGAAAATGTACAGTCAGTTAAAGGTAACCTTTTAGCAAAATGCACGTTTTCATGTTTTTTTCATGGGTCCCCTGTGTGACAAAAGACTCCCCCGTATTTTCCCCCATATGATGTCACAACCTAACGGTAACACTTTACAATAAGGTACACAAAAAAGAGTAGTTACTCTTTTAAAAAGGGTAATTAACCTTCCAAAAAAGAAAAGAGTAGTTGCCCTTCCAAAAAAGAGTAGTTACTCTTCCAAAAAGAGTAGTTACCCTTTTAAAAAGAGTAGTTACCCTTCCAAAAAAGAGTAGTTACCCTTTTAAAAAGACTAGTTACTCTTTTAAAAATGGTAATTAACCTTCCAAAAAAGAGTAGTTACTCTTCCAAAAAGAGTAGTAACTACTCTTTTTTGGAAGGTTAATTACCATTTTTAAAAGAGTAACTACTCTTTTTAAAAGGGTAACTACTCTTTTTTGGAAGAGAAACTACTCTTTTTTGTGTACCTTATTGTAAAGTGTTACCGTGAACGATATAAACTAACCAGCACACAGATAGTTCACAACCTGTCCATTGTCACATTAAGTCCAAAAATGCAGTGTTGCACCAAGATAACACTCCTCATTTACTGCAGGATGCCAAAGTCTACAGCACAGCAACTTTACTTTTTATCGTTCCCTCTAGACTGTAGATGTACAAGTGTTAATGGCTTTGTTGGCTCATCTTTGTTGCGCCCTGTGTGGGTATGTGTTGGATATGTTTCACAATTATATGTCCATGTTCTTTTTTAGTGTGTGCACTGTATACACGTTCACTGTAAGAACTTGTCAAGTGTGTGCTCTCAGCTTGTGAGAAGAACCAGCAGGCCAAAGTAAGTCAAGGGGAAAATCACATTTTGTAATATTGATGCTACTGTGCCTGTTGTTAAAATGGCTTCTTGTTAACATCCAACAAATCGCACGCACGCACGCCAAACGCACGCACACACACACACACACACACACACACACACACACACACACACACACACACACACACACACACACACACACACACACACACACACACACACACACACACACACACACACACACACACACACACACACACACACACACACACACACACACACACACACACACACACACACACACTTTTCTACTGACTTTTACATTTTTCTGGACTTGGTGTGTCATTAACTTTAATGGAGCTTTATTAAATTTCAAACACCTCTGCCTTCACTCAGTGTGTGTGCACGTATGTGCATTGTGCATGCGTGTGAGTGAGTCCTAGTGTCACCTAAGTTGGCCTATGCATGATGACAAATGTCCTAGAACCGACAAGACCCTCTGATTGGGTAATTTCACAGTCTGCAGGCCTTCCTGAGTGTGTTTGTGTGTTTAGGGTGTGTGTGTGTGTGTGTGTGTGTGTGTGTGTGTGTGTGTGTGTGTGTGTGTGTGTGTGTGTGTGAAATAATTCAACGGTTCATTCTGTTCTTTGAAACCTTAAAAAGAGTGGAAATATAACTCTTTGAAGAATTACTTTATGGCTTTTCATTTCATTATTGCACTTGAATTGGAAAGATTATGGTCTTCGTGTGAAGGGAATTAGTAAAAGATTGGTTTCAAAAGGGAACTTTTCTCTGGATAAATTCTGGTGAAAAGGGCTGAGAAGAATGAATGTGTTTAATTTGACTCATGAGCCCTTCAAAAAAAAGGAAACAACTCAAAGTTAGATATATGCAGTACACTTCAATAAGTATTTTAATAATACTTTATCAAATGGAGTGGATGAATAAGAGTGAACAGGGTGCACAACATAAGACCATTGACCTAAGACTGATAGTGAAACAGAATATGGGCAGAGAAAATGTTCAGGCTTAAATGTTTTTGTCTGAATTTGATATTCCTATCCACTGTGTTAAATTTATTCCAAATGTGGGTTCAAATGTACCAGTCTGTACATCACTATAAGCATTGTTACTTCCCGAAGCTTTAATCCAGTTAAACTAGGCTCAAAACAAATTATAATAGCATTGCCAACATAGCATGCAGTCACATAAAAAGGAATAATCCCTACGGTGAAAATGATGCCGGAGCCTGTGAGGGGAAAGTCTCTTGCCTGCAGCTGTGTATCATAAACACAGACAATGTATCCGTGAACTGGGAGCACTTGATTTGATGGACCAGAACAAAGCATCAGTTGAATATTGGCTCCAGTTTGATTTATTGCAGACGATACAAAATCATGTCAAAGGTCAGTCTACCTCTCTCGCTGTTCTTCCTCTGATTGTCAGTTTTTACGCTGGTCACTTGGGGAGTATCACTCAACATTTAAACATTTGAAAAATGTAAAGAAGAAAAACAATGTAGTGGGCCAGAGCGCTCTGAGAAAGCATTTACTTTTGACTATTTACCATGACTCACAGCACATTAAATGGACTGCTTATTTGTTTTGCCTATCTCTTTTTTTCTCATGGTACTTATTTGCCAATTCATCCGCAGTGCCACTGTTTCTGGAGTGCCTGGCACTCCAAGCACATGTCCCTGAGGCCTGCAGCATGCTCACGTCAAAACAATGGAGAGCAAAGAGAAGAGTGTTGAACAAAGAGGGTAGAATGTTAGACTTTACCTTCTCTCTGCTACAGGAAATGTAAGGTCACTGGCAAACAAGATGGGTGAGCTCTCCAGTTTGGAAAGGACTCAGTGGGATTGTCTGGAGACTATGTGCTTCAGAAGCCACATTTGCATGCATAGCATGATATGGCACTGGGCCATTCTCCAATTAATGTATTATCCAGGTTTAACTGTTTTCATGCACCTCTTGATACCCTGCGGTAGAGTCTCCATGGTTACACTTAAAGTAAAATGTGATGTCCTCCACATAGACAGAAACATAAATATGCAAAGACACTTCAACTGGCTGCTTCCTGCTTATTTGACTGAGGCCCCTTGAAATAAAATTTATTTTTTCAATAGCATAAATAAATTATATGTAAAAACATGTGCTCTATGTAAATGACTGTACACACAATTAAAACCAGACAAATCAACTTGTGAGAAACCACCAGAAAATGAAATCACTTCAGGGAGTTTCCTGCTGGTACAGTATGAATAGACATTTGGAGACCCACACATCCCCCAATGAGGGCATTGCACTTCGCCCACTATCATTAGATAGCACCCAGAGAATTTTCTAAGACTTTCATTTTAGAGTTGCGTTTGCTATCAAGCGCTATGGAGCTCTGCAGATAATAACTTTGGTCATATTTTTAGGCCTTTTCTCAAGTGAACTACATTCAGACGAAGGGGCTTAAGCTGCTTCAAAATGTCTGTGCTGAGAGATTAGGTTATCAAGCAGAGGCATTATGTATACGTTAGCAACACTTAACCTCACTCAGTCACCCCACACTAACGGCTGCATCTCAAATATGTCCCTCAAATAACACATAGGCACGTTTTCTTTTGTTCCGTGACCAGAGTTGTGACTCCAGTTGTGCCAATGTAATTATAAGAAGCACATTTTCTCTCACACACACACACACACACACACACACACACACACACACACACACACACACACACACACACACACACACACACACACACACACACACACACACACACACACACACACACACACACACACACACACACACACACACACACACACACACACACACACACACACACACACACACACACACACACACACACACACACAAGAACCGACCAATGCACATTAGCACGCCTTCTAACAGACCACACAATCTCACACAAGACATCAAAACATCCACCGGTGAATACTAATCATGGCAATGTTGCATGGAACACGGACAACTCAGAAAGATCTATAATCATTCAATTCAAACCATTTCCATGTTTCCTTCTCCTTCTTTTTTTCTCAGGCCCCATTTTAATTTAAATGGCGTAGCTCATTTGATGAAGCCATGACACTACTGAACTATGAGCCGTAGCCATTTTGCTGCAGATCTGATTTGGGTTTTTCCAGGCAAAGGGACAGGAATATTGGGGAATTTAAAAATATAGTTATTATTTATAATGTTGTACTCTATCGTTATCGCTTCATACTCTGGTATAAAACAGAGACTGGATTGTTAGGCTTTAAAGTTAACATGTTGCACATCATTTGAACTAGCTACAATGTAACAGTCAATGTAGAAATGTATCAGAATAACCTAAATAAAACAAACAAACAATAATAATATTAAATTAATATATACTGTTACTATACAATAGAGAGAAGATAAAGCAAATAGTGTAATAGTGTGCATAAATATTCATTTTAACATTAGAAACTTCAGATCAACAGATTGTTGTTTTATTCAAATAGAGATCCCTCCACTTGCTTCTTGATTAGCCGGATGAAGCAAAATTCACAAATAAATTCAACTTGTGAACTGCACCCATTCACACACACTCATACACCGATAGCAGATGCTACCACGTAGGGTGCAAGCTAACCATCGGAAGCAATTTGGGGATTTGGTGTCTTGCCCAGAGACCCCTCGACATCTTGCAGGAGGCATGAGATTGAACCACCAACCATGCGGTCAGTGGACGACTGCTCTACCTGCTTCGCCACAGCACCCCCAAACACTGATTACCAGAAAGAAAGCCACCTTCACATGCCTGTACTCAAGTGAGCTCATACACACGGTACGTTTGAAAACTCTCTCTCTCTCTCTAGACCATGCTTTCCAATTATATTACAGAACCGGCTCACTGACTGTCCATGCACGTTTCAAGAGGTCCTCCTATCTCATCCATAGTTCAAAAAGTCCGGCTTCAGAGTCGATAGCCATGCTGAGAACTTCAAAACGTCTAAACTACTCCAGGGTGCACTCTGTCTAACTCCCTTCAAGGGCACCCAACATGTAAAAGGAATAATAGATCATTCATCTTGCTCTTTGAGTTTCAACTCAAGTATATAAATATATATCAAAAAACTTATTTTTTCCTCATCTATAAATTACATCTTCAATTACAAGCACTTTTAAAAGTGGCACATAACAAAACGTCCCCTAGTGTAAAGTCAGTTTCTTAAATGTTCAGTATTTAGCCTTTCAGCAATAGATGTGAAAGGTTTTACACGTGGGAGGTGCTGTACTTTGTTCATGCCTATGGGAATAATAAACAGGCTCCAAAACAGTAGACACTTCATATGGAGACTCAGTGATAAAGGACATTTTTGCAAGTTGCTGCCCAAGCATTATTTAATTATTGAGCCTTTTCTTATCCACATGGGTTTATGATCGCTGCATGTTATACTTGCCTCAGACAACATAGTCAATATCCAAATACATTTTTGTATCTGTCTTATCAGGGTTTGAGAATAGAATAGATCAAAAGTGTAATAATAATAGAGCACAAGTTGATCCTAGTTGTGGCATTTCACATTGCATATACCTGCAAATGGTGGTCATGTCTAATGCCAGGTTAACAAGGCAAGTCAGTCTCTAGAGTTTAAAGAGGACCTATGATGCTTTTTGACTTTTATGACCTATAAACGTTGTTATGATGATTCATAGTCATGGTTAACCATACTAAATTATCAAATAATGACTTACATGCATTTCGACGTATTCCCTGCTGACCGTCTGGGGTGTCTGTGCCGAGCACTAAACACTATTCTAGCCAGTCGAGAAGTCACGTCTTCAAAGCGGTCTACCCTTTGTAACTTTGTGACGTCGCATGTAACTTTGTGAAGTCACCAGGCGGATGTTTCCATGTATGGTAATGCTGTCACTTCCCTGTTCGCGTCTGCCTCGCGCCCTTATAGGTCCATGCTTGCGCTTCCCGCCACTGAAAGTGTTCCGGAAGGAAGGTAACCAATCACAACGGAGTGGGGTTTGCAGGAGGGGGGGAGGGTAGCGGAGATGGCCGATGCACAGGCGGAGGGAGCGGAGATTGCCGAAGCACACACACTCAAGTGTTGACATGACGTGCTGGATCGCCAAAATAAGAGAAAGAGCTTCCCGAAAATCTACATAGTTTTTTGTGATGTGATTCGTGTCAGGTTGCTCTATAGCAGTGTAAAACAAGAAATTAAGACCAGAAAAGTAGTATAATAGGTCCTCTTTAATGAACCAAGAAGTCCTAGGTAATTTGGCATTGCCTTCCATGACCACCGACATGAATGTGTTCTGATCTAACACAACAATGGAAAAGGTTTGGTTTCATTTGGGCAACTAAAACTTTCAATAAAAAGAAGTGACTGTGGGAACCAATTAGGAAGCTTGTTAGCTGGGAGAACTTTTTTTTTTTACACGTTTATTTAAACATTTTATTTAATGCAAAGATGCAGAATCCAGAGAACAAAGTGTTGCTTGCTAAGTACATTAGTTAACAAATCTAGGTAGAGTACTTAACGCGTCAATTATTTTTTGAAGTGCTTCTTTCTGATGGCAGTTTATTTAATGCTGAAATAAAATTGTGATGATACTTTGGTCTCTGCACCTAAGAGACAGCAGACATCATTAGCACTATACCATCTAACTTATGCATATCGTTTAAAATGCGAGCATACATTTTTGAACAAACAACCGATGCTGTTGTGTGGGGAGTGCTGTGGGGCTTTTCAATTCCATATGGAATCTTTAAGTTTGACTCCAGTGTGGCGGTTTATGCAGCAGATTAAACGATGGTTGGAGTTCAGTAATATCGTCATACACATGTGTATTTTACTGTCAGATCTCTCTGATCTGTCTTTGACTTTGATTCGTTTGGATTTGGAGAAGTGAGAGCGATGTAGGACAGACACAGAGAAGAAAGCAACAGCCCAGAGACAAGCTCAAGTCAACTTCTACTAGCCTTAGATCTCAGGCCACAGGCACCCAGGGATCTGAAGCTTTTCCCAACTCATAAACACTATTGATAGTCTCTCTCGGTATCTGTCCCTCTCAGTCTTTCTCACACACAAAACCACACCATTGCAGCCCTACGGGCAGTTGTGTCTGTCCTTAAGCCAGCAGCCAGCTCTTTCATCCCCTTAACCCACAGGCCCTGTGCCACCTTTGTGTGGGCCTTATTTGGGAAATCAGAGAGCATAAAAATGAGAGGAAAAAATACAACATTCCCATTCTTCTATTCTGCAATAGATCCTCTTCCTGCAGGTATGTGAAGATCTGAATTAAGACAGGGGAAGGTGCAAGCTAATCAATCAAGGCATGGTATAGAGGGACCACACCTCCCCTTCCATGGAGCATTCTGCATCGATAGACACAAGGAGAGGTTATTTCGCGATAACTTCTCTTTAAAATGTGTGAGCAGAATGTGTATTGTTGGTTCGGGTTTTGTAGTAATGATATTATTAGATCCATTAAAATGCTAAAATCTCAAGAGAATAGAGCAAATATGTGTAGTCGCCACTTAACATTTACTCTTCGTTACTGTATATGTTGCAGATTTTCGTAGAAGGAGGAAATGCTTTTGAGTTTGGCGCCACAAGAGAAGTGCCTTTAAAAACAAAATCTAAAACCACAGAGAAAATTGCTTTACTTGTCAGTCTGTCATGATCAATGATCAATCATATCCGTCCTTCGAGAGGCAAAACACATAAAGACGCTCATAGGCAAATCTCAGATGATAAAAGCCAGGCACGCAGGTGGCATGAATCCCTCACGAGGGGTTCTGTTCTAGTGCTGCCTGCTCCAGAGGCAACAGTCGCCTCCGTACCCCAGAGACGCAATATGACAACTTCTTCACTCCCTCTCCTCTGTTTTTCTCTGTTGTTTAATTACCCTCAGCTGTCATTAGTCCTCTTTGTTTCTTCAGGAAGAAGGAGAGAGAAAGGGAGAAAAAAAGAAATTAATCGCCTATTGCCAAGCTGTATGCAAATCTTTGCTCAGACCCCGTTAAGCCGATGAGAGATGTGATAGTGGAAGAGAGGAGTAATTGGAGACAGATGTTGGAGAGACGGATCATCCGAGACGGATCAGTGAGCCAAAACTAAGATGCCACCCTTAATAGGATATGGCAGAAAATATTATTATTTCTCTGTTTCCTTTTTATCTTCTCTTTGTTCAACTGAATTTTTCAAAATGAAATCTTGTGTTACATTTACCCTCCCCTGAAAAGCCTCAATGATTATAATTGTAAATGGTTTTGTGCCCTTGTTTCCCCGATCAGTTCTCTTAACACACAGATCATGCACTTAAATGTTTGAGGGTCAAACCACGGGTGTTTGTCATGCGCGTATCCTGTTGCTCAGCAATGAAATGCAAAACTGTCCACAACAAAGACAACACAAAGCTTGTGAACCTGCTAATTAGACAAATTATATTGACTGTATAAATGACCTGAAGTACTTTGTAAATCATAGCACAGAGTCCAGCAATGATTCAAAATAAAATATTTTCAAATATTATGCAACAGTCAATTGAACATTTTAAACATACAAGTGGCAATTGCCAGCCGGGTAACTTTGTTGCTGGTATAGTCACATGATATTATGTTGTCTTAATATGATGTGCTAAATGCAGGACCTCTTCTTAAATATCGATTATGGAAACAAATCCCAGGTTAAATTATATTAATTAAAGTTTTTTAATTCAGAAATCCAATGATATTGCCACCCTCCCCAGTGTTATTTTGTACTTCAGAGGAAATCTTAATTGCACAGCAGAATTTTGTTTTGCAAAATAAAAGAAGAACAAATGGCATGAATCTGGCATTTGTTGCTTTTGAGTGGTTTTCATTATGTTATTTCCCCCCTGCCTTATTGAAAACCTTGTCTGTGAACCCAAGTACTCTTGCAGGACATTAAATATTCCTGCTCAATCTATTCTGCATGAATTGCCAGGCAAGCACATAGTAGAAAAAAAAAGAAAAGGAAAGGGCATTTCAATACACATGTTCAAAAATGTACTCTCTTCTGGTTTAAAAGGGAATAATACTAGACAAGACTAATCACCATGGAAGGGTTTGGGTGCAAATCACAGCTGGATTGAAGCCATTCATCTGTGTGATGTGCAACCAGCATTTGTTGTTCGGGGAAGGACGACTGGAGCGGAAAAAGCTTCAGGTGGATGGTTGCACTGTCTAGTTTTCCAAGAGGGCTGAATGAATGGCATACAGGAGGGGATTGACTGACAGACTGGACCCATTCAAACACACGTAACAGTTGGCTACAAGGTCAAGAGCAATGTGACACAGGTACAAACCAGATGCAAGCCTTACAATATTGTTCATGGTCAATAGGCTGTTTCCAGTAAAGGTGTTCAAAACATAATGCATCATTAAATGGCATAATGTTGGCACACGGGGGACAAGGGCTTTACATTAATCCATTATTGTAAGTCATTGGTGTACTTAATTTCCTTTGAAGGTCGATTAATAAATCTGATAGAGAAAGATGTTGTGCAATTTGTGAATAAGCAGAGAATAACTTATATCTTCGTATGGCTCACGTCCAGGGTTAGTTTTTTTTTCCATTTCTTTTATCAAGTTTGGTCTGGAGAAGGGAAGAGATTGAGACAGACTGCCAAACAAAGAAAGCAACACAGACAAAGGCCAGGAGAGAAAGTCTGTGTGAGACATTCGGCTCTCTGAGTAGAAACAGGTTGTGTTTGACCTCAACCAAGTTACCATTTGTAAGTACAAAAAAAAACAAAAAACAGACAGACAGACACAGACACACACACACACACAAATATGCCAACACATGAACAGAGGTTTTGAAATGCTAAGGTTGCAAAATGAAAAATGAGCTCATTCCTTTTGCTTTTAATTGACTTGGTCTCTTTGATATGCATTTCCCCCGCAAAAAAGGAACTAACAAAAAAAACAAACAAGTCAACATCTTCAAGAAAGATCATTGCACAGCGGGGTGGCCGAGTAGAGGAGCGCTATGGGGAGCTGGGACTGATTGAAAGAGAAACGGGGAAAAAAAGAAAGAAAGAAAGAAAGAAAGAAGTGAAATCTGAAAAAGTGAAAGAAAGAAAAACACAGACGGTGACAGGGTGAGCCGGATGAGAGAGAGAGAGAGCAAGTTGCATATGGAAAAAATAATACAAAGCATGTTTGAGACTATAGCAGAGGAGACACAGAGAGAGAAAGATAGACTGGAACTTAACATGCCTGTTTGTAAGGCTTTGTCCCCCAAGCCGTGAGAATATGAATATGCTCATTATCTCCGCCTGAAAAGTGCTGTATTATTACCGCAAACACTGACCTTCAAAACATCAAAACACACGGCCACGGGAGTGCCTCACCATTCCCACACAGACAAAACGCAGCACCCTCTATTTGCCAAACATCCTGCACAAGTGACTGCTTTGAAAAGTGGTCCGGAGAGTTTTCCATTACCTCCTCTCACTGTACTGCCAGTTCATTTGTGACTGGATAAGTGTGTGTTTTTTTTTTAGCTTTATCTCATATTTCCTCTCTATGAAAAAATAACTAGCTGATAGCAAAAACCAAGATACTCACAGGCACCATATTCTCACTAGGTGAAAATAGCAAAGATTTTTCACATTTGTTTCTGCTATGGTTGTGTGTTGGTTCAATGCTACTGTGAAAAACAAATAGCTCTAAATCAACTTTTGAAAAGTGTTCCCCTCCCAATACTGAAGAATATGCCAGTACCAGCAAGATGTGCCATGATCCTTTAAGTCAATCAGATTAGAAAAGCTATAGCACGTACTGTCTGTTTCCATCCTACCTCAATGGGTCTGCCCCTTTGTCGCCGTGCACTCAATCAAGCTCGGTGGACACTCCTAATGTGTGAACCGTGTCTGCCACCTTGTTCCTCTCAATATGGTTAGATCAGTGACTGACTTTCAAGGTCGTCCAAGATTTCTGAGCTCCTCAGCTTGTCAAGGTAAATAGGACCAGACACCCTGTGAAGCGATTTCATATGCAAGCTTGCAAATGTCTGGCCTCTGGTCACCCTTCAAATCTCAAGAGTGTCAGAAATGCAACAAGGTCAATAACACTTTTTTCCCCCTTCGAGGCTCTCTCAACTGCCACAGTCAAACCACATCCCAGCAGTCACTGCACTTGACTTTCTGTTCCTTTATCTCCCTGTGGAGCGTAGGTCGTGTAGAATGGCAGCCACTTACCCTTGCTGGTGAAAAAGATCAGCTTGGATAGATGAAATCATCCACTTTAGGAAAACGCTCATCCCCTGAGATGGAAGGGGCGGCGGACGTCTTTGTTCATGTTGATCCCAAATGCATCGCAAACAGCGTCAAACCACTCTAGAGCACGTCAGACAGCATTATACAGTATATAAAAAAAGATGCTAAAAGCACGGTGCGCCACTTTAACGACACCACAGTTAACACTCTGCAGCCCAAGATTCAAGACAGGACCCTGAATGTCTCCTGCCAGTTAAACATCTGAGCTGCCAAAGCAGCTTGGAGAATTTAAAGGGCATGATTAAATGTAGGCTGCTGTGTTCAACCCACCACAAAGAAGCTGCCAGCCCTCCAAAATTAAGTTAATTAGCAATGGTTTCGCTGGTGAAGTCTGGTGCCAAATGGTCTCAGTGCAGTGTCAAAGGCCCTCAAAGGCCCTCCACGCCATCAAGGATTAATTGCTAGGGAAAAACACTGGCACATAATGCAGGCGGCTAGCCTACCTTGTGTGAACCACCTTTTTAAACTCAATTTCTATAGTCTATAAGCATAGTTAGCATATCATTTGAATAAAAAACAAAGCCTTGCATATATTAACTTAAATGCAATACAGTCGAATTTCGGGGCGTTTTTATTGGAACCATGGTAAATAAATAGTTATGAGGGAAAATGATGACCGATACACTGATTTAGGAGCATGAGTGCTCTCAGTCACCGTCGCTCCATCTAGTCCCGAGGGTAATTAAGTGGAGTGACTTTCATTTCTCCACAGTTGTTATCTAATTCAGAATAATCTAAAATTCCAGGAGGAAATTTCACCTGTAGGACCTGAAGGCAGTCTCAAAGTTTATGAATGTCAATATGCCTAAAAAAGAAGATATTACATCAGAGATAAAGAGAGAGAGACAGAGAAAGAGAGAGAGAACCTTACTATCGGTTGGCAGCTGACTGGCACACTATGCTAGCATTTCTGCCAACGCTTCTGTTAATTTGAGTGGCTCCACAGCCGCACTCACAGAAAATGAATGAACAGCTGGTGTTTTCTTAAGATGAATCTTCCAAATCATACCATTCCCATTGGTCCCATGTCTCTCTCAAAATCTTAAAGCATCTGCTATTGTGTTGCTGCTTGACCATCCTTGGTCTGTCTGACCCAACCATCATGTGAACATTGACCCCTCAAAGGCTTCCAGTCCCTGCGTGCACATGTAGAGATGTAGACAATAGTGAGATAGAGAGGACATCGTTTATATGCCTGTCGACTGTCAGAAGTTAAGGAAAGATCAAGACTGAAGGGGGTTTCGCACAGGATTTTGTGAGACTATGGCTGGTTGGTTGATCTGACTTGGGGGGTTTGCGGGCATGCTCCACCAGAAGAAAAAGTACTGGTGGTGAGACATGCTTTGCAGAAGCAAAGGAACAAAACACGTTGTTAAATAGATATGTCCGGTTCCTAATAGACTGTGGCAGGATAAATTAGACTGTGATGAATGTCGCCGTCTAGGTTATTAAAGGGAAACAGTGCCCGTTTACACAGAATTAATTAAGTTATGCCCACAGTTCACAGAAACTTGCTCCGGAGTTCAAGTGGGACCTGAGCTGAATGTTAACAAATGGCAGATTCTGCCCCTCACAGTTTGTGGGTTTACTTGGAGATGGCATGCCTTGCAGTTTGATGATGTGCAACTGAAAAAAGGAGTTTGCCATTAAAGGTCTGCACTTTTCAATTGGAGATACATTTAAATATCCACCCAACCGCATGGACAACTGTATATACGTATATATATATGGGCACAAGTTAAGTTTAGTCTTAAACATATTTTAATGTAATATTACATAACATATGTTTTATTGTAATGTCATACACATTGTAGAAAAGCCATCATGCCAAGGAAATACACCAGGAAGACGACCTGGGGCAACCACACGGAAAGAGCACCTTCTCATCTTTCCCTGTAACCTTCAGGGCTGGAATGTAGAGTAGGCCTAGATGTAGAGTATGACAGGCTGATGTTATAATTCAGTTGGGTCTTCTCCTGTGTTCTAAGTCCCAGGCTGTTCTCGCTGGTTCTTATTTTTCTATGCTTTGACCCCCAGACACACGCTGGCTCTAAGGGTCCTATGTTCTGACCCCCAGACTGTGTTCTAATCTATCTGGTTATATCTTTCATTTGAATCTTATTAAAACCTTTTGAATTATAATATGTTGTATTTGATTTTGTTCAGAGTTACTTTCAAGTGTTTAGAAAATTTGCTTTGTTTAATTGACCAAACCCCATCATTCTTTTACTAGTCCGACATTAGTTCTGGAATGTGTGGCTAGCTTTCAGGATTCTAACTGTTACAATATGTGTTGTTATGGTAGTTTTAGAGTGGAAAAAGTAAGTGGATCAGTTTACCCCCAGCTGGTTCACTTTACCCCGTTGATTTTTCTGGTCTGCCTCAAGTGAGCCAGATGACAACTTTTTTTAAAACAATCATATTTTCACTGCCCTTTGACTTGAAAAAATTCTGCTAATGCCCATTTCTAGGAAACATCCTGAATTAATGGGAAATTTAGCTCGCTTAGAGTGGAGCAAATGTAAAAAGTGGCTCAGATTACCCCGTTCTCCCCTATATATATATATTATATATATATGTGTGTGTGTGTGTGTGTGTGTGTGTGTGTGTGTGTGTGTGTGTGTGAGTGTGTACCTGCCTATGCATGCATGCTTTGGATCGTCAACTTGAGATGGGACCCAGACACCTGAAATGATTTCACCTGCTAAGCCTTAAGCTACAACAGTCCTCTCACTCCTTTTTCTCTCTTTTTTTTGGAACTTCCTTTCAAATAAAATAAAATCTGCTCGGTACTTGTGTCTTCATAGGAAAAAAAAGTTTCCCAGTAAAGTGATGGAGAGGGAGAATTTAACAAAGACCAAGTTCACTGTGACACGGAATGTACTTCACAATGTTGAGTGATTAGTTCAAATACAATTACACAAAAAAAAAACCTTTCTGTTCCCCTTCAGAAGGATATATATAGTCTGTGTTACTGAGAACTTAAGTCTGGCGGGCTTATAAGAAAAAGTTTTGCGGATGTGGGACAATATGAGCGAACTGAATTGTCTCACTCCCAAACATGTTTTAAAATTCTATTCACGCTTCCTAGACACATTACTATTTTTTTCTCTGGGAACATTAACCGCAAATCACTCATTTCTTAGTGAGTTTCTATTAATGTTCTCCAATCTTACTATATACCCCCGTGGATCTCTCGCATCTTTTCATAAGCTGCTTTCAAGTATTTCAGGAGGAAGCGTTGGCACTTCAGAGGTCCAAAGTTTTATAGAACAAAAAATGCAGCACTGAGATACTAGATAATGATGATGATGATATAGAGTAAATTAGTTTAACCTGTTTAAACATACATACTTAAAGGAGTAGGCAAAATGCTTGCCTCTTATTAGCCTGATGTACAGAAACAATCAGCCTGTCTCTATTTTGTATGAAGTAGGATGATTTGGGTTTAGAAAACAGCTATCTTTGCGGGAGCCTGGTATGTGTCATGGGGAGAGAAAAACTCATCCGTGCTCATGTATCCAATTTGAGCTTTCAATCTAAAGAGACTATTTTCTCTAACACTCTATCCTTTCACTGTTTTCTGTAGACAAAGCTCAGCCTTTTTTGTTATTTCACTACCACTCTGCCCCTTGCACAAGTTTTCCTCCGTCTCTCTCTGAAACCACTCTACCTTTCGGCCTAGCTCCAAATCTCCGCTCCCTTCTCTCTCTCTACCGAGCTCTGTGGACTGTGATGCATGGCTGTCTGTGTTTTCCAAGAGTCCATTAGTTGCTGGCACTAGGCCGCCTCTCCTTTTCCCACAGACACAGAGATAAAGACGGGCTGCATGGCTGACCAGAATGGCGCATGGAAATGAGAGCACAGGGGCGCGAGAGAGAGAGGGAGAGAGAAAGAGATCGAGCGAGACGAGGTAGAGAGAGGAGAGGAGAGGATGGAAATGAAACTAGCTTGACACTGGCCAGCAGCACAGGGATAGAGAAGAGGATGATGGAAAGAGGTAGCATGAATATCTAGACCCACATCTGGAACGATGTAGGGTCTGGCCACACGCAATAGACCTCCCCAACTCAAGGGGCAGTACCAACGCATGAACTTGACCAAGGTGACGTATTCAGCCCCGTTCGTTTAGCAAACAGCGGGGTTAACTGGTAAATTAAACTTTTGCCGTGGTTTGTCGGCAAAACAGAAAATTCACCTTTCTTGCTAATGAAAGATTTGATAGCCCTCTTCCAAATCGTTAAGGGTCTAGGCCAAAGCCGTTTCAAACTCAAACAACGTATCCACAGCCATCCTTTTTGTTTACTATCAGGGCTTCGACGGTGCATGCACAGCACTGTTGTTATCCAGTTAAGTCCGCCCCAGAGCCCCATAAAGAAGGCTCTGGCCCGCCGATCACAAAAAAAAAGAGCTTTATTTTCCGACAAAGTTAATTAGCACCAATGGTTCATGTCCAGACGAGTAGGCTGGGCAAATTTAAAGACTGCCAGGTCTGGATTTCCGGGCTAGGAATGAGGGAGAGGATTGAAACAAAATTGAGGAGTGAAGAAACAAAAAAAAGACCCAAAAAACATAACCGTGCAACATGAACAGAAATAAGAGCGGGATTAAAAAAAGAAGGAAACGGCTGAGAGAAAGAGGGCAGGAGCTATGAGAGGGAGAAGACTGAAGAAAGAAAGAAAGAAAGAAAGGAGAAGTTTTTCCACTGAGATTAAAAAGGAGTGTAGATATTGGAAGACAACATTTTGCCAAAATAATGCCAAGGAGCAGGGACCGTAGGTCAGCATGAGAAATGGAAAGGGCAGAGGGTTAGGTGAGGATTAGAAAGAGGGGTCAAGTGTAAACAGACATCCCGCCAGCTAAAACTATTAATAAAATGCTTTTTTTCACCCTTTTGTAGAACATCCCTCTTCCTTTACCGCCCCACTGTAATTCATCTACAATCCAGTAATTGAACTTGCACCAACCTCTTCCTTCTAAAAAAGAAAGAAGAAGAAATGCAGGGGAGTTACAGTGATTCATCTTCAATTGTTATGTTTTTATCCTCTTTTTATCTTGGAAGTGAAGATGTTATCTAATGGTTAGCGTTAGGTCGCAGATCTGGCCAGACAGGACGCAGGATGAAAAATGTATTTGAAAAGTAAAAAAAAAATCTCTTTCTTTCAGCACTGGGGTTCGGCCCTTTGATTAAATACTTTTGTTCGAATTGAGCAACTTTGCTCTTGGTGTTTCTTTTTGGCATAATTGCTTTTGTGCTCCCCTCCATATTTCTCTCAGCCAATCTCTAAAGTTACAGGCCTATATACGTGTATCTTGGACTTTGTTAATGGATCAAAAGAGAATCAAAGACAGTGATCAAAACTAATTAATTATATTGCCTTTAAAAAAGAAAAGGAAAAAAAAGGGAAACGTTGGCTGAAACATTCTAATCACATGGAGAGCAGCTGCTTAGAATCAAGAGGCCTTGCTCCAGATTTACATGTACTGTGTTTTTTTATCCTTACAATGAATTGAAATTCTATTATTTAAATATTTGGTATAAACTTATATCTAGCAATAAATGACCATGGGGTAAGGGGTATAATTATGGCCACAAAACACATTGGAGAAAAGTAAACTATTGCTTTTTCAAAATCAAACATAATGTGCACTGAGCAGAATGATTTAACCAAACTGAACCCCTGAACAGTAAACACTACTGAGCTGCAGAAATAAAACTTAAAAACAATCTAAATCACACAATTGCTCACAACCAAAAATATATTATAGGTATAAACATTTCATATATTATTCATATACTGAGCTGTATCTTTGTATAAAAGCTTTTTCTTTTTTATGTTTTGATGAAATTTTAAAGCACACCACCTATAAAGTGAGCCATTGTGTTTAGCAAGCCACTTTTCTTTAGAACCTTTTTTCTTTAGTTAAACATCAATAAATAATGGGGAAAAGTGGAAGATAAACTTATCTTGTTTTCTTCAGCACTGGATCAGGTGAGGAATGTGAAACAAGTTGAAAAAATATATGTTTTTCTTAAGGCTTCAACTTATCTCTACCAAGCAAGATTGTCTGCTGCAGGGACTGCAAACTTATATGTTCGCTTTTATTGCAACCAATATCCTGCATATAGATTTAATTATATAAAAATAATTCAGCTGCTATTATAAACAAAATAAATTGTATCAAGAAGTAATGGAAAAAAAGTATTACTTTCGCTAAGGCCATTTAGATCACCCCTTCGAAATCCATACAATAACTATCTGATGTGAACCATAACAGCTGAGGAAAATGGTTCAAATTAACCTGAAGGATACGGTGTAAAACAACATAACTCTCTGCTGAAATTCATTTAATCTAAACTCAAATATAGAGGTTCTGCTGTCACATATTCACCATATATGCAGGCATGCCCAAACACAGACACATACTGTACAATATACTACGTTCACACAATCAAGCATCAGAGCATTTGAATGGAAAACCAGATATACTGAGGGCCAGAGAGAAAGAGAGTCAGGTCAAGAGAGGGAGAGAGAAAAAGGAGGAGGGAGTGAACAATGTCTAGACTGGTAGAAGAGAGAAGCGAAACAGATAAAAAGGCAATTAGACTTCATTGGTAGACACGGGACAATATTGAATATAGAAATAAATAATAATAAAATATAGACAGAAATAGATTATATCATTTTTTCTTTCCTTCTTGCTGTTAACAAAGCAAACACCCATTATCCCCTCTTTTTTCCCCTTGTCTCCCTTGTGTCCCTCCAACACGAGCCCCGATTTGTCATATCTCTAGCAAACATGCCACTTTTTAATCAATCACCACGATTGGGCGAGGGTGGCTTCTATCTATCTTCCTGTTATGTCTCCACTTTTTTTGTAGCGTCAATAACTCTGAGTCACAACACAGAAAACACTGTCATCACACAAAGGCAGAGAATTGTAACAGCAGGGAAATATGTTTGCTGTTTGGGCTTGGTGTGTTGAATCCTAATGAGCTATCAGGACTCTGCAGGAGAAAAATAAAGAAAGAGCTTTCTCTTTTTCCTGTCAGGGTGATTTGCTCCACTACAAAATAGAACATGAGAGAGAACCAAGCAGCCAAAAGGGCATTTTCTGGTCTCAGCAACGGAGGCTCGGTTATTATGGAGGATATTGCAGCAGTCATATCCAGGCATGGTGACAGATATATATCAAGCCAGCTTATGCCTCCACAGAGATTTCAGTCAAATCCAATAAACTACTAGCCTGGCATTCCCAGACCTGCCACTAGGCGCTGGCAAATTAAATTTGCTGCGCGTGTTGGTCTGGACACGCTCCGTTGAAGCTTTATCAAGAAAACCAGAAATCTGGCTATGGTTTCAATTGGTTCTATCTAATATGGGCGCGCCAGAGCCCCTTATATGGTACTCTGGGGAGGACGTAACCGGATGACGACAGTGACGTGCATGCGACGTCGAAGCCGTGATAGTAAACATCAAAGATGGCTGCGGATATGTTGTGTGAGTTTGAGACTGCTTTGGCCTCGACCCTTAACGATTTGGAAGACGGCACTCAAATCTTTCATTAGCAAGTAAGTGGAATGTTCTGTTTTGCCGACCGACAACGGCAAACGTTTAATTTAACAGTTTAACAGCTGTTCGCTAAACGAAAGGGGCTTACGTCACCTTGTGCATCGCTCTGATTGGTTGTAGTGCTATCCAAATGCGTGCAGTGGCATTTGAAATGCACGAGTAGGAGCCGCCCCTTGAGTTGGAAATTACTATTGATCGTGGCCAGACCCTCTATCGTTCAAGATATCAGGGTCTGGATTTCCAGGCTAATAAACTACGTGACAGACACAGAAATATCACATACATTTGTACTATGGCTGCACCATGACGTAGCACTGGCTAAAAATGCAGAATACCACAAGCATCACACCTGACACGATCAGCTGAAAAAGAAAACCGAAAACACTGAAAGAAGAAAAAGGAATAAAGGAATGGACAAGAAGGGACAATGAGAGGGAGCGCAGGACTGGAAGTTTTTTTTGTGTGAATTTGGCACGTGGTAAGAAAGACAGGTCACAGAGCCCTCAGGCAAACAGGAGCCCGAATGCTTTGTTTATAAAAAGTTAACCTCAGCCTCTTAAATAGAGAGGGTGACGAATTGCAAACACAGAGCCTGTGTTCTTTTGTCGCCCGAACACACAGCTGGGCCACCCTTCTCTGTAACCTTGGCAACTCCCTGACCAATAGCTGGTTGGCAGGAGGTCCTTAAAGAACTGTGACACACACACACACACACACACACACACAGGGGAGCACCGCTGCCGATCTCTTGACTGGAACTTGAGAGGGTTAACAGGTGACAGAGAGGCCTTTCTAAGTCGAGAGCACACCGGTACACCGACGCATGCACACACACAATCATTACACATACGGGCTAAAGCTCATTGATAAAGTCAGTCAAAACAGCATCTTTCCCCACCCACTTTGCTTACCATTGCTTGACTGACTGACTAATGAAGAGAAAGGTAGAACTTACAAATGGCAGTGCAGTGTGGAGAATATTTTACCTTGGTGTTTTTTTTGTGCATTTTTTTATGGAATGAAAACAGTGGCAAGATTGGCAGCTGAAGGGAAGATACAGGTGGAGGAGAGGATGGAAAAATGGGATGGAACAGAGCAAGACAAAGTGGAGAGGACATGGGTCCGTGATTGCTCGCCATTATTCGCAAATGCCGTCTTACCAAAATCTAACTCTCTCTCTGTTGCATTTACTTTCTAACCACGACTCCCTCCATTAATCTCTCTCACACTGCACTTATGTGATCATTCTCACCAGCCTTCATATTCGTCTTCCTTTTTCTTGTATCTGCCTCCCTTCATCACTCCCACTACATGCTGCCTTAGTCATCCTTCTCTCTCTCTCTCTACCTCCCTCCCTCTCTCCATCCATCCATCCATCCACATTTCACTGATTCACACTATTTTCCCTTTAATGTATTTTTCTCTCACCCCCGCCTCTTATGTTAATTCAATAACATAAGCTGCAACTAATGAAGTTTCACTGTGAGGAAGAAAATACAACCCGAGCTACTTAAAGCATCATTGTCATTAAAGGAGAGGCCTCATTTGTAGTCGCACAAATTCTGCGTCTCTTGCTGCCTGTCTCTCTAAATTCTCTTTCTGTTTGATAGGGAGGCGGGTGGTGTGTTAGGGTCTTATTATTTTGTGTCTTTTGATGGTGATTAATGCACCCCGAGAGTCCATTAAAGCAATAGGAATATAAGGATACTATGTATTAGTAAAAACATTGTATAAAAATCCACCCACGTCCTCCATCTTCTGAACTTGTTCTCCTACAATCTCCTCTTTTCTTCTCCTTCTCAGTTCTTCCATGTAGTAATTTTTCTCTTTTTCTTCATTATGACTCCCAGGTCTTTGTCCACAAATTCACTCCATCCAACGCTCTGCCCATCCTTCCGTCTGCTTGCCCTTCTTTCTTTCTTTCACGCCCATCCACGTGAGCTCCTTCAAATCTCCAGCACTCCTTTGCCTCTCCCTTATCACTCTCTTTCCACCTTTCTCAAATCTCCCAATTTCCCCCTGTCTCCACTCCCCGTGCACTCGTTCGCCTGTCCTTATCACCTTCTCCCCTCCTCCCTTCATCTCTCCGCCTCAATCGTCCTCCCGGGTGCAGTGGCGGCCTCACCCAGGGCATGAGGGATCTAAGCAGGTCTTGGTTGATTTACCATCAGCCTCTATCTGGAATCTGAGTAATCTTTTATCATCATCACTGAAGTCATTATGGTAAATTGGTGGAAGCTTATAGGCTTACATTATACAGCGCCTCACTTCCCGTCTGCAGATATATGTAGCAGAGGTGAAGAAACGATGGTCATTTTAATCATCATTTCTGGGAGTGATTATGCTAAATGGACAGAGACGGTGAAAGGGAGATACTGTATAAGGCGATGGGCTAGTAACAGAATGGAGTTAAACACACGGGAGACAATGTGCCATTTTCAATCGTATTATACAACATGTAAAACATGTATGTGTGTGGGAGGTAACATCACTAAGACATTAGCATCGGTGGCAAGAACAGTTACATGTACGTGACAGATGTGTCATAGGACGAAACACATTTTGGGGGGCAGTGGCGCAAACGCATGCCTCAGGGATACATCAAATGCACAGGGAGTGATAATACGACGTGACCTTAACAGCTGAACGGGTCAGATTCATGCATTATGGTAATTAACCAGAACAAATTTGAAATTCAAATCCAAGAACAGTTTTTTTTTCTCTCCTTTGGGAAAGGCTGTTTTACAAATGACAGCAGAAATGTAAAAAGTGCTTTGGCGGATGTAAATGTCCTCCCTACACTATAATCCGAACATGTACATATGCATGAGCCATTTGATTTGCTGTATAATGCACATATTGGTGAAATGGTAAATCCTCCACAGTTCGGCCCCAAAGGCGCCATTACCCTGTTCAAGGCTGTTCAGTTAAGGGTTAAGTTGGAAGGATAGTGAATTCACAACCTGTCATAGGGTTATTGTTTCTTTGTTGAAAAGTAGAACTTTTTCCACGCTTTCTTTATTTCTAACCTTGCTTTGCGGTTAACGTTGCAGTAAAGGTTTCAATAGAGTTTTTTTTTTACTTCGATATGAGCACAAGGGGGTGGGGGGGGGGGGGGTTTGGCAATGATAATTTATAGTGTGCAAGGACATTCTGGAAAAAAAGACGTATTTCCTAAAGTGGAACATTCCCATAGTGCAGCATTCTTAGAGACAGAAAATCATTCAAACTGGCAATCCACTCAACTCTAAAATCACTCAGCAGTCATCAGAGACTCTTGAGGCCTGACAGAGAGGAGCTGTCATTCACACAGGGAACCTTTCATCATATGAGTCAGGTGTGTGTGCGTGGGTGTGTGTGTGTGTGTGTGTGTGTGTGTGTGTGTGTGTGTGTGTGCATGTGTGAGTGTGCGCGCGTGTGTGCGTGCTGTGTGTGTGTGTGTGTGTGAGAGAAGCTATTAGTGGTTGGTTTGTGTGTTTTACCTAAAGTGCGTGAGTGCAACATGTTTATAGGAAATGACTTGAAAGCCACTGGGAGATATTTCTATTTCCTGTTCCTTTCCATGCCTCTATAGTCTCAAGTGGCATCAGCGGGAATGACACAGATCAGCCACAGATTTCTGGTTTAATATCTTAAAACACTTGGGGATACGTAAGCAAAAAACTGTGTTTCAGTCAAAGCTACTGTATGTATAGCCTTCATATGATGTAATAGACTGCTTGTTTTCTTTCTTTTTTGTAACACATATATGATGGCTCATATTATAAGGCCTGCCTTAAACATCACATGCACATAAAGGACTGAGAAAAAAAAGTCAAGTAACACACTGCCTTAAATGGAGACGGCATTATATGGAATGTTGACATACAGCACACTTGTCGCTGATATATATGTGACACCAAGTTAATGGGATATCAAGTCTGAGGTGCAACACCTCTTAGTTTATTGAGCGCCTTGATAATTGACTGAAAAGAGGGAGAGACATGTACTTTAGCCTGTCACATGCCCCACCCTGCAGCATTTACGTGTGTGTGTCAATGCACGCATCATGCGCATGTCAGTAAATATGTTGGTGCAGGTGTATAAAGCATACTGCCTTTGGACGTGTGAAAATGCCTATTCACATGTATGTGCATCTGTGCGCGGAAGTCTATAAACACAGCTCAGACACTCACCCATTGTGACATATAATATTACTTTGCTGCAGGGAATCAAAGCTGAAAAAGGAAGAAAATCCGTAGTGCACAGCAGACAATGCTGACAGAGAGGAGTAAGAGGTTTATTGGGGAAGAGAAAGGGCCCGAGAGAAAGAGGGACAGAGGAAGAATGAGAGCAGCATTAGAAAAAGGAGAGAGAGAAGAGGAAGAGAAAGGGCAATGCACTGTGTGTGTGTGTGGGGGGGGGGGGGGTATATGAAGTTTCTTAACCTCATAGGAATCAAATATAGCAAAGGGACTGGACTGAAGAAGACACACAGATCCAAATAAATCAAATGGAGCCGGAGAACAAAAGATGTCTGAGTCTGACTGACTCACAGACTCTGTTAATAACATCATGGCCTTCCAAATAGCCTCTGGCTTGAGAATACTTTTCCAGGTACGCTTCCCTGGCTTCCAAATATATTTGTGAGTATATCAGAGGATATCTGAACAGGTTGAAAATCTCCACCTTGAGGGATTTTTTTTAGATTGTGATCGTTTTGGTTTCTAAACCATTAAGTGCACAGGGAACATATGGGCTAAATTAAGTAATCTCTTTGTAGTAGACTGTGTGCAAAACAACAGAGAACAAGAGATAATTTAGCCTTTTACACGTATTTTCTCATCTTAGCTCCGAGATACGGTACAATTATAGTTTAGCACGTTTCTCTAGAAGGAAGATTATTTTTAATCACAGAGTAGCTACTAAGTGTAGGAGGAAATAAGCAGTAATTGACAGGATGTGTTAAAGTTCAATGTAATTGCATAGCACTGTGTTCCAGACACTACAAATAACACAAGTTATGTTTCCTATAGAGTTTAATTGTATGTTCAACCATAAAACCTACAGTTTCACTGATCACTGCAGCAGAAACAAAACCTCAGCTTGTGGCAATGCAGCTAAGCTAGAGTGGCATTAGTGAACCACTAGAGTGCAGCCTGTAGCCTTTAACATAAAGTACATGACAAAGAGACAGAGTGGTGTGCAGAGAGTGAAAAATAGAGAGATAGCAGTCAAATTGGGGAAATAGCGGACGTGTCAGAACCATAGTGGTCAGAACGTAGAATGAAAAGTAATGCAGACTAATAGGTGGTGCACCGGAGAAACAATAACAACAACAACACCACCGTATGGTGTCTGTTCACCTATTAGTGAGCATCATGCAGCCTCTGTCTGATTGGCCAGCTCCAAATCACACCGTAGGCTCAGCTGATCCCCTGGTCACTGCTGTCATGGTGATACTGCAATCATCTGTCAGCTGCTTTTTGGCAGCGGTGAAGTAGCAGTGACGTAAACACAGAGGGGACTGATCTTTCCCAACACTCCCTCTAGCCAATCAGTGGAAAACAACATTGGTCTTGTTGGCCTTCCGGATGAGCACCACAGTTAGATGATCACAAGCTGTGGTAGTAGATACCACTGCTGTCTCATATATTGCGCATTATAACATGGTTTTGAACAGGGGAGCCTATCCAGCAACGTCCACAATAGACAATGTGAGGACATTATCCTTCTGTTCTATGCTACACCATGATAATGACCTGGCTCCATGCTCACACAGTGGCACACTCCTATTATTCCTCACTATTGAACAGAAATGTCTTGCAGCAGAAATGCCGGAATTTTTTTATAACCACTTCAAAACAGTTTTGGATCCTTCAACGGCAACTTTGTCATTGGTGTGAGCAGAGCCGGCCCGAGGCATAAGCGAACTAAGCGGCCGCTTAGGGCCCCCGACTGCCCTCGGGGGCCCCCTCCAAAAAAATTTTTTTTTTTTTTTTTTTTTTTTAGTTTGTGTGTTTGATATTAATATCATATTGTGCAACTGTCAGTTATCATACAAAAAAAGGAATACAATGTTTTGGTCTAGATAATTAATAGCCTAAAAATGTAATCGGTTCATCTGGGAGGAAATCCGAAATTATCTGATCATGTCACGTTCACATCCATGCACAGTGTGTATTGAGTTTATTTAAAAACAATTGGAAATGGGGCTGTCCTCAGTTGCCCATGCACTGTGTATAGTCTATAGCCTATTTCAGCCTCGTCTGTGGAAAAAAAGATACAGTAGCTGGACAACAGAGTTCTTCTGCTTCGTTCCTCTCACTGCATTTAAATGCATTCACTATAATACAGAGAAATATGTCCCGTAAAAGAAAAAGAGCTCCAAGCCCAACCCAGAGGACCCTGCATAATATTTAATTTTATATTAATATTTTTATGGAAAATCCATGTGTCCTTCAATAGCTTCTAATTCATCTGACCCAGTGTCTCCAAATTATTTGTTCACACAAAATTTCTCGGATTTAGCCTCTTAATTTTCCTCTCAAAGTGCACCAGATTCATGCATTTCACTTTAAAAAGGTTAAAAAAATCTCCCGGGGGGGGCATACCCCCGGACCCCCCTAGGAGGGTCTGAATCTCGGCTTTCTAATACTTTCGCACAGCCGCACAGTGGAGGCACTAGCGGAAAACATTGGGTGTGTGAATGATATTTAACAAACATCTATGGTTTCAGCAGCGCTAACATTGGAGGGGGGCCCCCTAATCATATTTCGCTTAGGGCCCCCTGAAAGCTTGGGCCGGCTCTGGGTGTGAGACATATACAAAATGTATTATGCCATGAGACAAATGTGTTGACACATTTTGTACATCTCAAGTGGCAATAATTTGTGTGTGCGTGTGCGTGTGTGTGTGTGTGTGTGTGTGTGTGTGTGTGTGTGTGTGTGTGTGTGTAGCAATGTGAGAAATGGCCTGTATTTTAAACTTTGGAAATTTTGATATATTTTGTCAAACTTTGGACATCTCTCTGTAATGGACACATGGTGATACTGCCCTAAAACACTAATGTGACTTTCATTGTGTTGCTGCTGTCCGAGTTGAGTGGGTCCTTTGGTTGGTTCAGCCTGTTCACTGACGCCATAGAAGGTAGGTTTTTTTCCCTGCTCCCATCCCTGGCTTTTTCAACAGGCACGTGTTTGAGATTTTCAACTGACATTAGTGATCGAAAAAAAAAAATTTTTCAAGTGGATTTTACCTGACTTTAGTGTTTGTGTTTTAAATCCGAAGATCAGTCATTTTAGAGTCTTTTTCATAGGGTCTGCCCCATGATACTTGTTTTCCATTTTATGAGATATATAAGATGGATAAGGGGAAATAAAATAAGAGTACTTGAATTTGCCATGTATTGTTGTTCTTTAATACATCTTGATCAGAAGTATTTTTATTGGGTATATTATATTTGGTAAAATATACCCAAAACTATAAGTTAGTGTTCTAGGGTTATTTTCTTTTTTAAATACGAAAGATATAATTTATGAGCCCTGTATCAAACAGTGAACATTTAATGCATAACATAAACATTTTCATTATTATTATTCAGACATATAAGAGGCTGTGTGTGTTTCTTTTCATGATGCTAGTGTCAAGATGGTAATCAAAATGATCACTATCATCACCATATATTTTTCACACACATAGTTCTGTTTAGCAATACAATCATTACTTATTAATGATTCTGGACACTATTAGTTATGTGTGCTCCATAAACAGTTCTGCCAACGAGCATTGCGTGTGAGTGAGTGTTAATAGTTGTGTGCTTGTTGCTGTTATGTGCTGCATTTATCGCATCATTTTAAAAACACCAACCCCTACTTTAATCACTCCTCCCAACATTTGCACGCCTGGCTACAGTTCAAGTTGAATATAAAAATGAGCCCCTCACTGGAAGAGAGCAGGGCCAAGCTATCAGGAAGTGCAATGTGTGCAAATGAGATACAGCAGTCAGGTATTTATGATGCCGGGTAATCGCCATGGGAATTAAGTATTTAACCATGTGCGTGTTATCCGTGTATCATTGAAATCATTTATATAGAATTATCCCCTATCAAATGAGGTTGACCCCATATAACTAGTTAAACGTCTGCATCTCAGCAGTATGAGGCTGAGCTGTCTACAATAAGGATGTGTATACCATATAAATATTCAATTTGCTGTATTAAATACTGTATGAACTGGGGATGGAGCTTTACAAGCTGTTCAAGCAATTCACACGGGTACTGATATAAGACAAACTGTGTCATGTGAGTGAGACGAGTTTAATTGAACACCTACACAGTAATCATTTAGTAACATTGCAACCTCTGATAAAGTAAAATGTATTTTGTAGGGAAGAAGAAACTCATAAGCAGGCAGAGTTGCATGGAAACGTTTTCAGTGTTGATCGAGCCCTGTGTTTTACTCATTTGAAATTGAAGGAGATAAATACTCCAAGGGCTTAACAATACATGTGCTGCTTGTTTCTATAGCCCCTTTTACACAGAGATTGCGGCATATTGACAGAACAACATCACTCCAAAATGCCGGCTTTGCTTGCTTCTGTGTTATTTACACAGAACCAAGCAACGCCGGCCTGCTGGCGCATCAGTAGCGCCTTTTACACAGCGCTCCGGAATGAAAGAGGTGCTTGTAAACAGCGTCAGGTGTGACGTAAACATTTAGCGCCGCGCCGGTCAGCTGCTTTACAACAACAATACTGGCCGGTGAATTGAGAGCAGAAGTGCTGGAGCTTGCAGTAAGAGGGCCGTATTTTACTGTCCCCACGATGTGCCAGTTGATCTCGCTACGCGCTGAGTCCAACATCTCTGGGACACTGTTAACCAAACTGACAAAAATCACTCCGCTGCTCACTGCTTCACCTCTGTATCTATCTGTGTGTGTGTGTGTGTGTGTGTGTGTGTGTGTGTGTGTGTGTGTGTGTTTGTGTGACAGGTTGGTTGTGAGCGAGTCTCTTTGTGAGACAGACATAAACATACACACAGTGTGTGAAGTCACGTTACTGTAGGCAGAAATAAAGTGTGGATATACGCTCAGACTTAGGATAATAATAGCGGCGGCGGAATCCAGTCAAGACGATGTGAGTACGTTTGGCCGCATATTAAGACAGTATTCAGGCTGCAGCCCGCAATGTAAACGTTCCGCAGTAATTTTCTCCATGAATTGTGTTATTTATGTTGGGGGATAATGCTTTGTTAGCTAGATGGAGCTCTTGTTAAACATATTGGCCGATTAGAATTATTATTTGTAGAGTGTGCGAGTCTTGA
This sequence comes from Ammodytes marinus, assembly GCF_949987685.1. Taxonomy (NCBI): domain Eukaryota; kingdom Metazoa; phylum Chordata; class Actinopteri; order Uranoscopiformes; family Ammodytidae; genus Ammodytes; species Ammodytes marinus. The sequence goes on along the minus strand of NC_137231.1, from coordinate 21,359,377 downwards.
GTTGTGTTAGCAAAACAGTAGCTCTGTGGCTAACAGCTGAGCCCGAGCCTTCAGTCAGCTGAAGCAGACAGTCTAGCGGGGCGAGCAGACTATTCCACCGTTCCTTGGTCGTTCCTATTTACTGGCGTACTGAACTACGTTTTAGTTACATAAGAACCTAGCGCAAGAGCCCTCCGCTGCGCGTCGGGCTCCTGCTTCAGCTTGTCGGTCTTTATTTCTAGCAAGTGACCCGTTCGCTATACTTTATCCCTTACTTAGCCTAGCCTAGCTTTCCCATTGTACAACTTCTCCTGGGCAGAAATAGACTCATACACTCTGCAAAATGAAGCGCGGGGGTTTGGATTGAGCAACGGACCTTATGATCAGCTAGATTATACGCCGTTCCTTTTATTTGGTGATTTTTACGGGACATCAGGCCGCCGTGGTTAATGTTAAACACACGTCCTTCAACTGCTAACATGGTCGCATGTTTAAAACGTAGACTATGGAACGTCAAACGCCCCCCAGTTCCGCATCAACAAGCTGGAGCATTTAAACAGAGAGGCGGAACTGATCGTGTCGGGAATCTTACTACCCCCCGAGGTAGTAAAATTCCCGGAACGATCACTCGCACCTTTCTTCCCTCGTTCCGCAACTGTCGCATTTATACAGCAGGGCGGAGGGCCGAAAGGCCGGCATATTCCCGGCTTTCACTGGCTGTGTAAAAGGGGCTTATGAGTTGAGACATTAGGTTTTCATTCCTTCTGGTATCATTCCATTTCCTATAATAGTTAAATTATTCCTATGTGCGAATAAATGTAACGTTATTTACAAGCTGCTCATGTTATTCAGTGACAAAGGCACTTGCACACAGCGTGCTGTGCCTTTGTCAAACGTTTTGTGAATGGGTAGGACGTTTGGCATGATTCTGGGCAGAATGGCTCTCAAGACAAGGGGGGAGCAGGGATTCAGAAGGAATCTTGCAGTGTGATCACACCACAAGACTAACCTGGTTTTCTGGGCTGACGTCACTTTGTACTATCAAATATGCCAAGTAAACAGTATGTTTATTAGCAATAATTCACACTTGTTCCCCTTAGCCCCTGCATCTCTAGGAAGCACGCGCACACACACACACACACACACACACACACACACACACACACACACACACACACACACACACACACACACACACACACACACACACACACACACACACACACACACACACCGGTTGCACATATACAAACACACCCCAGCCTCTACTTTGTAAAACTCCAAAATCATCCAAGCTCTACCTTAGTTCATTAAATGATTATAAAAAGCAAGACCTTACCTTACGAATGCCTTCTTTTGACTCCTCAACGTTATTATCTCCTCCTCCAGTGCGGTTAATCATCCGCCACATCTGGGAGTACATGGGATCTCTCTCGAAGGGGTTCATGGACTTGGAGCGTACCTGATCATACACTGCAGAGTCCAGCACTGTACCATAAGGCAGCTCTGTCTGCTTGGATAAATCCTGGAGAGATCTAGAGAAAGAAAGGTAGAAAGAGTATGCACATTATTTCCAGCCATCCGTTTATTGTAACAAAGCACTGTACTGCCTGAATGGGCAGCTTCACATTGGACACGGGTTTCAGTTTATCTCCTGGGTATAACTTTTAGTTGTTCTTTGATGGCTGCAGCAATGACCGTTTTTTGAAAACATGCTCAATGTGCAACAAGTACCCATGAAATACCAAACTACACTGATATTTCATCTATTGCGATGGCAAGATGTTGTAGCAATGCTCTGGAGTGGACCAATTAGGAGTTGATCCTTTGTAGAATGGTAATGAGCCAATAGTACAGTCCAACCATATTAATAAAATAAAGAACATGCTCACTTTTCTTTTGAAGTATTCAAGGATAGATAGCTTTACATAGACACAAGAGAAAGTTTGGTTCACAAAGACTGCTCGTGATGTACGAAACTTGCTTAAAAGACACAACACAGTGCTTTCAGACTTCTACTCACTACACATGTCTATGGTATACGTGAGCCTGTATTTAAAAACTAAACCATAATATTAAATACACATGCATATACTGTATCCATATAGTCAGCATAGGAACCGTGGTTGACACTATCTGATCCCCATACAGGAATGATTTGGATCTAAACCTTCAAAGGGCTTACAGTGGGAGTCGGCAGTGACATGTAATTGACAACGGCATACAAATAGAAAAATGGGGGATTGGACATGACTTACAAGTGTGATAAAAATGGGCGTGGGAAGCAGTTTAGACAGCAGCATTCACTCATTCACTCACCCAATAAAAGGACAGATGTTAACAAATAAGTAGTGATGGAAAAAAAACACACAAATCAGCCCGTCTTTAAATGTTTTTTTTCTTATTTCTCTGTCTCTCTCTCTCCTTCTTTCTCTCTCGCTGTACCCTTTACCCAGGAATTGCCACCTCTGGGGGAATACACGAGCTATTGTTAATTATATTGCAACAATGCTCGGGTTGCCTCTCAAAGAGTGTGGTCGCTGAGAAATGTAATGCAGAACCATTACAGGAACTAATTACTGTTTGTCTGTTAAATGGCTGCTACATACCACCCATGGGTTTGAAACACACACTTGTGAAATGAAATATGCACGCATAACAACAAAAAACAGAACACTGCGCTTAGCAAAGAACAAGTGCACAGTATCTTACTTCATTAATTCAGCTGTAACATACCCATCAAGCACATTTAACAGTGGGCATCAATAAGTACACACTGTTAACATTATTACCAGGCCGCTCACAGAGTCAAACACATACAGACATACATCAAAAAGACTCTTTATGTGGTTCGAGCTCATTCATGCCCCCCTCAACTATCTCTCTAACCCGCTCTAAAAAAAAAAGAAAAAAAAACCCTTGAAGATTTTAATGAACTTTGCTGTGAACATGAATCTTTTATTGTCGTCAATTAATCTTTGGCCTTAATAATCTCCCTTCCCAACCACTCCCCTGTGAATATGTCCGCCTGTCAGCACACTGTTTGACCAAGATTTCCCCTTTGTGAATTGGTTTCACTGGGTACTAACTCAAAGCTTGTTATTTAATGGGTGTATATGCATGTGTTGGAGAGAGAGGGAGGGAGAAATATGCCATGTTTTAAAGATATAAAAATGAAATAGGGTATAAAAAAAATCCAGATTAAAAACGGGTTTATAATGATTTCATTGATTCTCTTAACGCACGTGAAAATAATTTGGTTTATAATGAAGCAAGACATAGAAGAAGTTACACAGAGTTTGAAAGCAGGATGGATTCAAATGCCCAGTGGGTCCACAGTGACTACAACTATACAAAAGCTTCAGTCAAAAAGGATACAGAACTGGTTTGATTTTAACTGAAAACATTTAAAGGGGAATTACTAATAAGGCACATCACAAAATAAGTGGGTATACAATTAAGAACAGTACCCAATGTGTACCCTTTGATATCTCTAGAGTATGGAGTACCCCCTGCTGTGGCTACAATTCACTACTAGAAAAGTCATGTTTGGAATGGAAATATGGAAGGATTTTATACTATTTAAAATAAGACGCATTTACAGAAGGCATGGGTGTAAATATAGAGCATATAACAAGTGTTTATAATAATTACTTTTAATACAACACTATTATGTACATGTCCACACTTTTATTAAAAATACACTGACACTGGTTATCTTGAGATATATTACTGCGTGTGTTCTCTTATGCAGATATGGAGAAATGATTTGTGTGCATAATTGTTTTTTTTGGGGGGAATATTTTGTGTGAATCTCATGTGTACTTGTGTGCGCACACTCTTGTCTTTCTGCACTGTGTGTATGCTAGCACATTTTGCAACCAATTATATTGCCCCTAAGCAGCTCAATGAGCAAGCAAATGAAGTGAACAGCACTGAATGTATCCTGTGACAAATACTAAGTGTGTGTGTGTGTGTGTGTGTGTGTGTGTGTGTGTGTGTGTGTGTGTGTGTGTGTGTGTGTGAGAGAGAGAGTAAGTAAGAGAAAGAGAAAGAGAGAGAGAGAGAAAGAGAGAGAGAGAGAGAGACGAGGCTAGAGTATATGTGGTCATTTGGTCCTCTTTGTTATGAGTTATTGGTGATAAAATCTTTTTTATTATTATTATTATTATTATTCTTCCGGACAATTACACATAATACATCATTTTCTCATTGCATATTCATACATATTACTTTGTGTTATCGTCCGAAGGGAAGCAGGAGAAGCCAAAGGCTTATCGGGTCCCGCCCCCACTGCCATAAGATTCAGATACACAGATACACAGCTACTACAGTAAGAAATTTTTTTTTTCTTTTTTTTTAAGAAGATTCATTCTAATACACAGATAATTTTAGGTCTCTATTTTCCTCTCTGCCTGTGACAATGCAGATATGGCCTTGTCCATTTTGTCCAATGCTTTCCTAAACGTCCAAAATACGTTTAGGAAAGCATTTGTTACAAGGATTAAAGCTATGTAACCTTTGAAGGGTACATTGCATGCAACTTTTTAGTTTTTTGATTTATTTATTAAGATGGAATGACAATTTTTATGACACCTCGGGTGTTAATCTTATTTTCACATATTCATACAACACACATTATTTGCGGAGAGTGAAAACAAGGGTTTTTATTTGTTCCAGAAGCCAAGGGACAAATATGATCTTGGCTTGGTGATTCTTTAGGGAAATTAATTTGAGTTAAGGCACAAGCGCATTGATCAGTTCATTAACTTTTTAACAAATGGCTGTTATAGCTCCTCAGACAGCTGTGCAACCTTATACAACAAGCAATCTGTGTAGACTTTTTTTCTTCTCGTTCTACAACAGCTCAACATGGTCTTCACAGTAGGGTAGCAAAACTCCTATTTTATTTTTGAATAACTATACATTTCCGACATAGTAGGTTTTTATGCCAGTATTCTTCATTATATAATAACATAATAATTATACCAAAAACATTGGTTGACTATGATTCAATGTATGTGTTGTTATATCTTCTTTTCACTTGTTATTGGTATTCTGATCTCTCTTACCGTATAGCTAGCTCATTCATCCCTACTGTGAAAATGCAATATAGTACTGTTGCTATGCTAAACTGTCAAAGGGACAATACCACGACTATCCCCTTTTTTCACCAACAGAGGGCGATGCAGTGACAGTGTGACAGTAATTCAAGACGTTGTGACCCTTTTAGAGTGACTCATCATGTGACATTAAATGACCAAATGATCCGCTGCTGGTTTGATCAATGGGAACCCTTTGGTGCTGCATGACCACTGGGCTGTTTCAGACATGCACGGTGCACACATGACATGTACAACTGATTGGTTTAATTGGCAATCTCTAGCAACCATACAATATGGCACCTCCTATCCAAAAGCACCCCCATTTGTCTTACACTCTTCCCATCCTAACCAGCTCTTCCGCTGCATCTCTTCCATCTCTCTCAACAGGTGCAGACACCCCTTCTCTCCCTTCTTTATTCCTCCAAAATCCCTTTGTTATTCCGACTCACCTCCACTACTCAATCTCTTCCCCTACACCTCTCTGTCTTTCTGGTCTTTTCATCCGACCCTTCATCCTGTGTTCCAGTTCTAACCTTTGCTTACTTATCTCTGCCCCTTTTTCTTCATAATCCATCTACCTCTTCTTCCACTTCATTTCCACTTCATATTGTTTAGAACATTTTGTCTCTATCTCTCTCTCTCTCTCTCTCTCTTTGGCTCTTGCTCTCTCGTTCCCTCTCTGCCACTCTCCTTCGCCATCCCCTCTCTGTTTTCCTAAAGGATTCTCGACCCGAAATTGAAGGAAAACATCCAAGCGTGAAATAGTCCAGAGAGGCTCCTGAACGCTCTCTTGTTATTTCATTTCCAGGGTGAAACAGAGGTATTAATACTTTAAAAACCCTGTCTTTCTTTTTCCTGACAGCTCACTGAGACGGCGATGCCTCCATCCTTTTTTTTCACTGAGCCCCACTCATCTCTCCACCAAGGTGTTGTTGTTACACAGGGTGTGATTCTTCTCACCTATTCACTCCTATTGGAGGAGGCCTAGGGCAATGTGGGTGCTGTTGCTTAGGGAGCAATTATGCCACTAAATACCCCAGAAGAGTCGGCACATGAAAGATAATACATTAAAATGTATGGAAATCCTTAAAGCCACTACGAGTAACATGGCACGTTGGTGACCCCTTTGGACAAAAGCGGGAGTATTTTTACGACGCCAGCTGTCGTGAAGCTGTTTTCTAGCTCGTGCCGGACGTGCAAGATTCAAATGATCAGGAAGCAATATAGTGCATGTCCGTGTGTTGAAAGTGTGAGGGCACCGGACACTTTTCGGCTCCGTGAGAGTGGTTAGTGACACAGCATCAACTAATGCCAGTCAGTGCTACACACACCTGATTGCAATGAGTTGATGCAGCAGTGTCACCTAACTACTCTCTCTCACGGAGCTGAAAGATTGCGTGTCCTCACACAAAGCGAATGAACGAGAGACGGCAGTTAGTATGGATCACGATGAGGTAATGTGTTTATGTTGTTGTAAATAATGACTATTTCAGATGAATAATGCTGGTCATCTGATGATGCTGGTGAGGTATTTAAATGTTACTCAGAGCTGCTTTAATTAGCACAATGAATGCTGAGTGAGGGGGTAAACACTTTCATTAATGACAGCAAATTGAGACAGAATAAAAGAAACATAAACACACACCCATAATTAAAAAAAAAAGGATAGACAACAGAAAACAAGTAAAGTGATTATTTCTAGACAGCTTTCGAGGGACAAGACATAAGGACTTGGTATACATGGGGGGAAAGACAGACAGTGGGAAGATGAGAGGAAGGAAGGCAAAAGGAAAGAAAAGGGGGAAAAGAGGTGAAAGAGAGAGCGAATAAGAGAACGACAGAGAACAAAACTGACACATAAACAAATCAAGAGACATGTAGTGATGATGAGATTTAGAAAAATAAATGTTGTTTATTCCAAAGCCAAGCACAATTAACGTTGGCACTGCCGGGCATGGCGGATGTTTTTGGCATGCTGATTAGTCCAATGAGAGATGAGCATTTCCCAGTGCCACCAAAGGAAAGGCACAGGCAAACATGTAATCACAAGAATACATCAACAGAAGGCACAGATCTCTGGGAAATAATGTATGCGTCAGTGTTAGTGAAGGGGAGTTGAGGGGTGACAGTTATTGTCTTGATATATACTCCCTGCCCCCCAACCTGAGAAAAATCTTGCCTATTTTCATCAATGGAAAAACACACACACACACACACACACACACACACACACACACACACACACACACACACACACACACACACACACACACACACACACACACACACACACACACACACACACACACACACACACACACACACACACACATATAATGATAGATCAAAAGTTGAGGCAGACAGGAAATTACTATCCTACAATTGGGATGATAGGCAGGAGGGGAGTAAGCATAGGTAAAGGGGAAGGACAGGATAGGGAAGTAATTGTGTCTGCACACGTGTGAGTGTGAGTGTGTGTGTGTGTGTTTGCGTGCATGCGTGTTGTCTCACATGCAATACACCTGCCTAGTGTCTCTCTATTTTACAAACAATTTAAACATGCCTACACGCACAATTGGTGGGATCTTGTTGTTTAAAAGAAGTTCAGTGCTTCCATCACAATTCCAATGTAAGAGAAAATAAGTAATGGAATATGGGAGCTAGCATGGTTGCTTTCCACCACTTATAACAGAGAATCACAACATGTTAGACACTGTACTTACTGTATGGAGTTCTCTATGCGTGTGATGGTGAGGAAGGCTGCTAGATTAGCTGTGTACGAGGAGATGACAATAAGAGCAAACATCCACCAAACTCCCATCATCATCCTTGTAGCTAGAGTGGTGTAGGGCACCTCCCCACCTAGAAAGAAAGAAAGAAAGAAAGAAAGAAAGAAAGAAAGAAAGAAAGAAAGAAAGAAAGAAAGAAAGAAAGAAAGAAAGAAAGAAAGAAAGAAAGAAAGAAAGTTAAACATGCAGCATACACAGTAAAATAAAAACAGTAACAACATACAGCCAAGATATCATCGCTGCAAGGTTTGGTTCCACACATCTGATCTTAAGCTTTTTGCACGGATCTGATATTCACATGGCGGGATAAACAGCCAAGAATTGATTTTTTTTGCTCTTCTAGAAAGACATCAAAAGAGCACATCTCTGCTACATCTTCAAGATGTGATCATATCTGTACACTGAGGTAAAGGTGGGCCTGTGTAATGGCTTAATACGCCATTGCTCTCAAAGCACCAGCAGTCGTAACCTGTTTAGTAAAAAGTTGAAAAGCGATGACTGCTGCGCTATTGCGATATATTTATCTTGAAGAACATCTTTAAACTTGATCAATCTGAACATAATGTGTGAATGTTTGTCAGTGCTTTCCATTAGGATTTAATGTTGCCCGGAGCACATTACAATGAAAAATGTCTTGTCTGTCTTCAAAATTAAAACCTCTTTATCCCCCGTCTCATGTTATGAAAAGCTTCCGTGGCCATGTCATTTGAAATATTGTTCTGTTACAGTAAAGAAAAGCTAACCGCCTCTCCTATCCTGTGAGCTTCAAAAAACGGCTGTCACTACAATCCTGGCCTTCACAAAAAAGAATGTGTATATTGTTGCATTAACCAAGCAATAGTACAGTATGCAGCACACGTTTATGTTTAGCTTTACCATTGTGCTCAGGTATATTGTGGGTTAGTCTAATGTATTTAGATGAATAAACACACACTTGCACAGACACAGATTAATCGCAGTTTATTGACAATCATGCCGACACACATATCTAATGCACACGTACTCTCAAAGGCACAGACAATGATTGATTTACCGTCGGTGAGCTCTTCCTCACTGCCTTTGAAGCCTGTTCAAATTAGCCTCATTCATCGTGGTGGCAGGGGGCTCACTGTTACATCAACTCAGACCAACGTACGCTCTCCCCAGCTCCCACTTCCTCTAGCCCAGACTCAATAATATATGTGACACCCACATAATCCCATGTTCCCTTTTTATCCCGAGCCCCTTTTCTTATCCTCCACTATATTCTTGCCTTTTTCCATCTTCCTTTCAGGGCTTTTCTGCATCGCTTACACCATTTGATTTGATTCAAAATGTGTTATCTCTTTCCCTGTGGGTTTACTATATGTCTCAGGCAAGACGTATTGCTGTTGACATCTGGTTTTACCGAGGGCGGAATAACTTGTGGTATTGTGCTCTGTATTCAGCTTTAATAATCCCTGTGCATGTATGTCTATCCTTTTATGCTGTCTGCTTTCATGCAGAATTGTGTGACATTCTCGAGTTCCGTTATGTGTATTTGAAACTTGTTGACATTGTATGGTTGTTCGATGTCCTTCTCTGCAGAGAGTCACATGTGCAATGCTGTGTTGATGACATTTCTTTTTCATTTCATCTCCCATTCCTTTTATCAGGTATATCCGAACTGAGATGGCTTTTTTTTATGGTTCTGAAAATAAGATAAAACATTCTAATCCAGATGAATAAAATAAAATAAAATCAATAACGCATTTGCATGACAAAACTGAAACTTGTCCAGCAATGACTCGGCATATTGACAACAGGGTCTCCACCAGTGTATTCCGGGCATGACAGCCTGCCGTGCTATAAAAGACCCCTCCTCATACCAATTGTTTTGTGTTAGTTTTTTTTTAGTTCCGGACACGACATGGCGTGTGGGAAAGTGGTTTCATTCATATGTTCAATGCTACTCAATCATTTTATGTTTAACATCATTATCACTTATCTCTAAATTTTCCTTGAAAAAAAAAAGCAAGACGATATATTATATCGCAATTACAGCAAATGGAACTGCACTTTTGCCACCATGTCTAACAACTTTTCTTGGGGAAACCCTGGACAACGTCCTATTGCTATAATTGTATTCATCCGACTTCCTCCATCTTTTTCTACTAATTTTCTTATTTCAAAAAGCCATTCAGTCTCTCAGAGAGCTTTGCAAATATGTATACATACGGTATATCATCAAAGAGAACTCAGAGAGAGAGAGAGCAATTGTAGAATACCGGCTTATAAATTATAATATATAATGAATATGTAAATAATATTTTCGATAAAGTTCAATGCAGTTAAGTATTCATGAGAAATAACTGCAGATTTGCCATTTGCCAGTGGGTAGATGAATTGACTCTTTTCCAAGGATGAATGCAACCGGCAGCCACAGATGCTTTTTCCTCATAACAGGGTCTGCCAAATATATGCCAAACCATGACTGCAGTATACCTGGGACTGCAGCAGCTTCACAAACATCCCCTTAGTTAATCATAGCACCTGCAGAAGGCATTTTGGGTTTCATACTGGCAATATCCACAGAGGACCCAACTGGAGGAAACAAAACAAAACTACTGTCAAGTCTCAGGACATAATCAATGTTGATTTCAGGGTCGTCTCGTGAATTTCAGCATCTGATAAATTGTATTGTGTTAGAAAGGAACTCTATATACCAACTCAGAGTCACAAGACAAAACGAGGACATGACCTTTATCCTCCAACAGCACCCATCAGGTCCTTATTAACACATGCTGCACACAGACACAAATAGGCTCATAGCTAATATGGACTGATATTAGATACAATTACCTAATCATCAATAACACACACACACACACACACACACACACACACACACACACACACACACACACACACACACACACACACACACACACACACACACACACACACACACACACACACACACACACACACACACACACACACACACACACAATAGACACGCATATAAGGGGGCCTGAAAAGGCTCTGAGCTTAGAATTTTAGAGCAGCTGTTCAGAGTAGAGTGGGTGGTAGGGGTTTAGCTTCCAAGATGCTGTGTTTGCTTGTAGGGTAAGGGTTAACCTGAAATCCTTTTAATTATGAAGAGTAACATGCAAGTTGTTGGAGCAGCTGCGTCTCTCTCATTGTATAACTCATGATGCTGGTAGATGTAATAAAGCCAACCACCTGTTAAGATAGAATAGTAGAACCCAGCATTTGCCTACAGTCGCACAAGCGACTTTTATAAAATATTAAATAGAGTTCGGAAAATGAATCTACTGAGTTACAATTTTTCCAATTTGAGGTCGGGCAGACTGTTGTTAGGTTCTTTTTCGTTCTCTCTGTCCCTGGACAATGTCAAAATCAATTCGAAAGTCATCAATTCGAAGTCATTTTGGTTTCCTGCTGTGTGTGTGTGAAAGAGACATGTGGCGTAAGCAGAGGAAACAGACAGCTTGAAAAAGAAAGCGGTAACATCTTTGTAAAATATTGTATTAACTTGGATTTATGACGCTCAATAAAACTAACTGAACATTGAGAAGTGGTTTAAATGATTTATTTTAATATCAGTCCGGCATTGATTTGAAAAAGGTGCCAAAATGTCAGAAACCTCTCTCTCAGTTTACTGTGGACTTAAACATCAGCTCTTAAAATGTTGCTAAAATAGTAAGGTGTGCGATAATAAATGTTGGGCTGCCAGCATCAATGTCTCACTCTATGGCATAGAGTCTATGCTCATGATAGTGAACAAAAAAGCGACATCATTTTATGGCACATTACATTCCCGCTTCAAAAACTATCATTTTCCCAACCCGGTATCACGCCGAGGCGTGAAATAGACGCGCACCTCCCTGTGCGTGTCCCTCACAACGCCTTGCCTGACCAGGGCGTGTGAGTTACACGCGGCCCCCCGCCCGTCTAAATGAACGGAGGAATAGCACCAACAGGGGGCGAGATGTTCTCCCAGCATTTCAATACTATCCAGCTGCAGCCCCGGAGACAAACACCCTGGCGTGGGTGGTTAGGGTTAGGGCAAGGGGACATGGAGAGGTTAGAATATAGATAGAACATTGACGGAACACCGCGGCGGCCATCTTGACTACGGGAGGTGGACCGGCGCGTCTTACCGTGATACTGGGACGTGCGTGTAACTCACACGCCCTGGTCACGCAAGGCGGTGTGAGGGACACGCATGGACCGGCGCGTCTATTACACGCCTTACCGTGAGATCGGGTTGCATTTTCCATGTAGGCGACCCATGGACAACATGACAAAGGGCCTGAACCCTCTCGGGGAAAGCTCATCCAAAAGGATTGCCTTTTTGGGAGTTAAAAGAAAAATATCCAATATGGCATATAGTGACAGATCATTATTTATAGATATGTGGTTTAACGTTGGCTACATGTTACATGATAAAATAATCCAACAACAACAACACCAGGCTGTGATTGAGAAATACAATCATTTGTTGTTCGGGAATGACTGGCAAGCTATACCCTATATGCCACTCAGGACTACAGAGCCCTGTGAAGGCCAGGCCGTGCTTGCACACAACCTTTAGTCTTAACTAACAATGATGTTTCATCCGACTGAAACATGAAAAAAACAACTAAGTTGACAAGTGATTGTCAGTTTAAGGTTGAGTCGGCGATTCTGGAGAATGATTGTCCCTATTTGTCAACAATGAAGCGTGTGTGAATATCTACGGTAAGTGAATCAATCAGTGAAAATCTCACACTTTGTTTTGCGCTGAAAAACAAATCTGGTGTTAATACAAATTATAGGCTCCGTTAACAGGTATGTAACGCTTACACAGTAAGGACAAGTGAAGAGATATTCACTGATATTGACAAAAAACACCCTTGGTATTCAAACTTCACCTGCGTTAAAATTAATTAACAAACACTGTAAAAAAACACTTTTATCTATCATCCAGTAGTACAATGTAAATCTGGTAAGTCATTTAAATAACACCTCCATAACCATCGAATATACTGTATACTTTCACCGACTAGTTATGAGCTTAGACCACATTTCCATTCAAGGGGAACTAAATACATTTGTACAGTTACTCAACTCTGTAGGACTTTGAATGCAGGTGTGTGTATGTTCATGGACTTGATATCATGAGACAGCTTTTGTGGATGCCAGCTTTGAAGCATCAAAAGCCCCCCATTGTGTTCCCTCAATACAGCTCTCCAGTCTTACCACCATGTCTTCTCCTGCTTCCCCTCCCGTCCTCTACTGTGTTTCCCTGTAGCTGCGGGCAAATAACATCCCTCCAATTCTTCCTAATCCATTTGAAATGGTTTCCTTAGTATCGCTTTTAAAACACCATACAAAGGATGATGTGTGTTTGAGCCAAATTGCTCAAAATAACGTGCTATTTTTTTCCGCTCAAAACCTGCAGTTCATGTTGCTGTCTTTAACCTACTATTTTTAACGTATATCTCCCAAATTCCTGGTTGCCGTTGGTTTCAGCAGAGCCTTATTGCTGGCTTGCTTCCTGCTTTCTTTAATTGGCTGAGTGACTGGATGACTTAATGAATGCATACCCAATAGGTTAATTTGATAGCTAACTAGCTAGTTGGCTACCTGGCCGGCTGGCTGTCTGGTCCATTGGCTAAGTAACTGACTGACTGGGGGACTTGTTACATCGTTGGCATTTGAGCTGGCTGACAGACCTGCATTCTCATCTGGTGACTCACAACTCTGCTAATTCAGCCGCTTACAAATCCATTTTCTGTGAAGTGACGGGCAACTGACAATCCTGTTTATGTCCTGATTATGATCTGGACTTTTTTCTTTTAGTAGACATTAGATGATATCAACCGAGGACACTTATTGCTAAGCCTTTAATATCTCTTCTTCGTAATGCTGTGTTTAACATAAACACATTGGCCCTCATTTATCAAACTTGCGTGGAAACTGGTGCAGATTCTGGCGCAAATACCTCCCTACGCCAGGTATCGCGTGGGATTTATCAAACAGTCGTATCTCGCCAATCTCGGCGTACGCCACGCAATTATTGATAAATGCAGCGGCTGAAAACAATCGTACCACGCCCCTATATTTTCTCAGTTTAGAGGCCTCGCCCAAAGGTTTTGCGACATGGATATGCGCAATACGGCACTTCCCTGAAGTAGAAATTGACAGAATAACAGCGAAAGTAGAAAAAAAAGAGTTTCATTTCGGAGCATTAGCCTACAAGCAGCATCAAATAACGACAGAAGGCAGCAGTTAGGAAGGAAATAACTGCTGCGGTCAACAGCGTTGGTGTTGACTCAAAATCGCCACTAAAAAAAGCGTGTTGCTGTTCTGAAATGCAACCAACTGGGGGTGCGGGGCTGCGGGCATAATATAAGTGGTGGAGGAGAAAAAGACGCACCAACTGTCCGATAATGGTCCCCATAAAATAAATAGAGGTCTGCAGAGATTTGAATGATTAGAATGTATTGGCCCTTTTAGATAACACTACTCAAAAGGGTTTTAAAAACTAAAAATAACACATTTAGCGTTTTACTGTATGACAGCATGCGCTTGGCACGAGTGGTCAGCCCGGCCGTCAGCTGCACAAGCCGACCCGGCAGCGATCAGCTGTGAGAGCGCCCACTGTCCTGCTGAGCTGCTCCACCAGCAGATCGGAAAAACGTGCCGGTTAAGGTGGAAATAAATCGCTCGCTTTAGCATCAATGACACATTAAAAGAGGAACTAACATCTACAAAGTGCGTCAAATAAATAAAATGTTAAGCTGATTGTTGTGCCGTGTATTTTTTTGTATCATAAAGAGCAGTGTAGGCCTACTACATATTTAATACTTAGGCTAACATTTTGAATGAATGCAGCCCCCGTGCCTCAGTGTCCCCCCAGCTGCTCCAAAACGGAGACAACTGCCCTTACGTGTGCGCACTATTGAATCAGCTCTCCTACTCAGTTGCACACCATAAGCTGCTCATTTTTAAGTGATTAATATCTTTATTTCGGTCTTATTTGCACTGCATTTGTATTATCTTCTAATAATTGTCCAACAAAGTCATCGGCTACCCGGCACAACCTGCACTGCGAGTCTAAGCTGTTTTCAAATTTGCGTACACGAGCTGAGAGCTGGCGTGGGATTTGAGCGTACCCTACGCTCACGTCCATATTGATAAATGCCGAGATTTGCGTGGAGATGTACGTACACCCATTTTTCTGGTCTACGCAAGATTGATAAATGAGGGCCAGTGAGAGCTGCCCAGTACCACTACTACACAAGCTGTAATCTCCCACTTCCCAATGCTAAGCAGTTTGGCTATATAATTAGACCATCCACATTTTTTTAATCCTCTCCATTTCTACAAGCGATTCCCTACATCACTGCTTTTATTTTCATCACCTATTATCCTGCCTTTTGAAAAGAAACATTGAAAATCCACCATAGCACTTGGTTCTCATGCACACATTGGCTCATTTTGGGAAGATGTCAAAGTATCTGGCAACAACATCAAGTTCCAGGATATATGAGTGCACAGGACTGGACCTGAGACAATCTAATTACAAGTGAAGATGATTGGACCAAAATGCCCTTGATCCTGCCCGTACGAGTGAGCAGTAAATCTGGTGGAGGGACTACGGGGCCGAGACATTTTGTCCAGAAAGGTGGTAAAAGATGCATCACTGGAGACTTTTCTGTTGTGCTTGAAAGACATTTGCTATCTATTAACTGTCCCTTTTTTGATATATATCTGTTGTTTATTTATTAAAGGGCACTACATCTAAATGAATCAAACGTTGGTCTTTGACTTAGGTCTGCACTTGGTTAAGGTTAGTTTTCAAGGTTATCAGCGTCTTATGTTCCCCGTTGTTGAATAACTTGTGTTGTGAACATTTAAGGCAAGTAGAGAACATGACGTGCTAATTACTTTTTAACTGTATTTTGAAGAATTACAAATGCCAGCACTTTTAACTACTATCGCCTATAGTTTTTATATTATCAGTGTGTCACAGTCTTTGTATTGATCGTAATCTATTCTGACTACATGGTTTGTTAAAGAAGAACAGAGTGCTACATTTGCGACCAACTATTATTATGTTTTAACCATCCTTGTGGTTTTGTATTTCTTTTATGGATCAAATACCACAATAGTAAGAGCCACAGGATGTGAATATATATTATTACGATGATGATAATTATTCAGATTAGGCTATTATTATTATTATTCTGATTAATAGTATTACAACATTAGTCAACAACATAGACAATTATTTTCTGGTTGTCTAGTTCTATCAACATAATTTACTTTGCATTTTCAAATTAAATGTGTCCAGTATAATTACAAAAGCGAAGAAGATAATTCAAACTGAAACATGAAGTCATCAGACAGTAACCGACTTGCTGGCATCTAATTACATACGCATTACTGTCTGCAATGTAAAAGTGCATGATAATGCATTGCAGAGTGTGAAGTGTGTGGGGGGGAGGGAGTTCAGCAGCTTAATGGGGATATTTATCCTCTTTGTCAGGAAAACATCCACATTTCAGTGTGAATGAGGCAAAGCAGGGGGGTCAACTGCTGGAAGAAGTGGCTGGACCAATTGCTGACAAGGACTTGCTTTGTTACTGAGCGTGGCCTGAAGACAATGGCTTCAATAATCTTCGCTGCATGCCGTCACTGTAACCAAGCAACTTCAGTTTACGAGTGTGTTGTGCTGAAGTGTGTTGAGAGGTGCTTGAAGAATCCAATCGTGCAAACTCGTGGCTTTGTAATCTCATCCCGAACAACAGTATCGGCAGCACTACGTTTAAATAACCGAACTCTTTCAACACTTCCCTTTTCTGGAAAATTAGAAAGTGAGAAATGGATGTATCATATATTGTCTGACCAGAGCTCTGGATCCACTTCTTTCAAGTAACCCTCACATTTTTTCTAATATAGCTACATTGCCGCTGCCAGCCATTCTGAGCCTTCCCTTCAAGGTTACATCATCATACTCCAGTTATGCTTGGATGAAAGGAGACCAGAGCAGTTCATTAGAGCTTTTTAAAGGAGGAATGGGAGTTAGAATAAGTTCCGCTTATGTCAGCTCCCAGTGGGAATCACTGCAATCTTGCAACAAAATGATGTAATCTCTTTTTTACTACAATTTTGACAATTTCGTTCTCTCACAGGCCAGAGGAGAGTTTAGCTGAAGGACATTTTGGCAGTGTAGCACAGTAATGGGGTTCACAACAAACAGCCTGGATGTGGAGAAATCCACTTGCATGTTGGTCCATGTGAATACCAGGCATTGCCACAGTTTTTTAACACTTTTACACACGAAGAAGTACAAATCAGAAGTATAGATTTGACATTTTTAAGCGATTATAGGAAATAATTAATTATTTCCCAAAAGACAGTTTCTATTTCTAAAGCTGAATGATAAAACTGTTCAATCATAAAAGACGCAGTAGGCCTACACTAAAAAGCATCAGCGTTCGGGTGAAATGGAAGATAAATTACAAGCTTTGTTATGATGAATCATTATTCCCTCAGTCAGTGACATTAGTCATTTTATATCTGACATCAAAACGCTTTTGAAGAGCTGCTCGAATCACACTGGCTTCACCCAGTAGAGGATTGATGTGACTTTCATCTGCAAATTTACATTTCCCTGAGATATTGAATTTCTGGTCATGTCATGTTGTTTCTCATGCATACTGTTGCACATTCTTATTTTGTAACTCAATGATCCACACAAAATATGTTACTGACAGCAACTGACTGTGCAGGCCACAGTACAATGATAACAATAGAAGTATAGCCAAAAGAAGGCCTGGGAAGGGGGTTTTCATACAGGTTACTGAAGCAGTGGAGAATGGCCGATAAGAATCATTCATTATTCTCCAATGAAACACAGACTGCTTTCCTTTACTTGCATTCCTGCTCCAGTCACATTGAATTATTTTTGTAATTCCAGTCTAAATCCATATAAAGGGAAAGAGAGTTTTAAATCAAACAGTGTTTATTACATTACTCATCATTCTTTTCTACACAGCATGCACTCAACAAAGGGACAGGCAAACAGCATTTCACGGTCAGGATAATACCAACATGTTGTTGTAGCACTGCTTTCCGTTTCCTTTGCGCTTTGTCAGAAAATATAGAGCCTTACACACTGGTGTAGTAAAGCTTCAGTCTGCTGATGTAAAAACGCAAGCCCTTTTCTAAACAACTATGACAAGTTTCAAAATTTCTTCTGCAGTCTACACAACATCCAACAATATGTGTGACCAATTGTGCAGTTTATAAATGAGCTGGTCTTTTTATTTTCTCAGAAAACACTGAAGGCAGTTGGCAGTAGTTTGTCTTAGCCCCAGTACCATAATCTGACTAGTATATGTTTGTCTAGCTGGCGAAACCATAAATAACTGTAATGTTCTGATATATCCACGCATTTCTCACTCTGAACATCTGCTGTTTTATCTCTCACAAGCTGCCAAGCTGTGATGTGCCCATCTCTCTCTGTCTTTCTCTCTGTCTCCTCTCTCTTCCTAGTTTGCTATCCTGTCCTTGTGTGGCTAAGGTCCTATACACCTTATGTTGTTTAATGCCTTCCGACATCCATTATAGTCACATGTTTTACACCCTACATGGAAATATTTTCTTCTTCAATGAAACGGGTTTGATTGTGTTAATTTTTGTTGGTCTATTTGGGTCAACATGACATCCATTGCATTTCTGTCTGTGGGTGGGAGTTTTTCCCTTATCCAAATTCAGAGGAGAGAGGGTGTCCTATGCTATACATATTGTAAAGCCCCCTGCAGCAATGTGTGATACTGGCCTATATAAATCATATTGACTTGACTCGACTTGACTTGACTTGAAGGCAGCTTTTGATGACACAGAATTCTGTAGAGATGTTTTCTCAAGAGCGTTAACTCAATTGCAAGGTCTAAAGTCCCTCAAGCTCTGACCAAAGACAGGAGGCTGATGGAAGCAAAGGCATCTCATTAAATAAACCGGCTTCTAAATTATCAAAGCCCCCGAACAAAATGTTAAATAGCAATAGTATCGTATGATCACATCGTACTACTTCTACTTTCTTTACTTTACGAAAAATGGCAGAAAGAAAAACCAAGATTGTAGAAATGTCTTCCACGTAAGGACAACTCTCATAAGCCATTAATATGTTAGTAAAGCCACTTTGAGTTGAGCAATGTTTTCCAAATGCCATAATCTCCAATATCTGCAATTACCAGTAATGTAATTAACACGTTCCAGCATCTCCAGGCAACATAGCATGCTTGATTATGATAACGTGTTTATGAACACTGATTACGACGCTGCTACTGATAACCATATTTCTGAATTAATTGAAGCACAGCTCAAAAAGAAAATAAAGAAATAAGATATAGAAAAAGAAAATCGTCATCAGTACAGCAACGCTACCTGAATACCAATGCTTTTATTTTATTTTTTTTAAATGTACAAACGTCTAATGTAGGTATACCAAAGAATCTCAAAGTGCCTTTATTGTTCTGAAAAAACATTTTAAGGGCCGTGTGAATAGAATGACAATGACAGGACCGAAGTCAGAGTCAAGAATACAGGCTGTATTTCTAAATTGCTATTGATTTATTGTTGTTAGAGGCAACCAATTCAGCCACGTTGCGACTAGGCATACAAAATCAACGGCAAACACACAGACCCACGCACACACTCGCACACACACGCCCACACAAACCACATAAACATATGTCTACACACAGCTATCCATTTGTTTTGAGTGAAATGAACAGGGACAGGCCAAAACAGGGATGAGAAATTATTCCGATACGGGAGCTGTTGTTTCCTGCAGGTTTTGGCACACAAAATGATCCTGTAAGCCAACTCATCTGCATCAAACATGTTCACTCGGTTTCTCCTCTGTCACTCCAACTTCCAACCAATTTCTTCATACACACACACACCGACACACACACCGACACACACACACACACACACACACCCACACCCATCCCTCGGCTCCTCTCTTCTTTGCCCCACCCCCCCACCCCCCAATCCTTGTTGACATGCTGCAGTTAAAAAGGTAGCTCCAGATGAGTGGAGCTTTGAAACCAGCCGAGCAGTGGTCACATCCACTATAGGGGTCTTTATGTGTGCATTTTCTGGTAAAGTTTCAAATGCAAATGTCAACCCTGAGCAGGAGCCTCCACTGCCCGCAGATTACACCCCTGTACTGTCTGATGACTTGCAGGAATCGTTTTTTTTTATTTCTTTTCAACCATGCATGTCGCCTCCAGCACCTCAATCACTGCAGACTGATGGTGCTGGATGGTCCCGGTGATTATAAACAGCTCAGGAAAGACATATTAAGGTGTTGGGAACCGGGCGAAAGAGGGAAAAAATAAGAGAACAGAAAAAAAGGGTGGAGGAAAATGACAGAGCGCTTGCATCCCTCCCTCTAGCACCTCTCTCCTACTTTCTGCTCTGCACTCTTCAATCTCTCCATTGTACGTGTGCCACCTCAAATACCACTGGCTATCAGCCAAAGTGAAGTGGGATTTTCCATGCGGTTATCAATTTTTCAAGCCATCAAGTGCCGCCATTATAAGGACCCAGGAGGCCTGTAATTTTCTGGATTAGAGCTCAGATGCATGGGGGGTTACAATTGTGTGACGCACCTAATGGTATGGAAGTATATTGTGTATGTGTACAGGGGCGTAGCACCAAATGCTGGGCCCCTATACAAAAAGTCCTGATGGGCCCCCTGAAAGGCGGTCTTACAATACACATTGCTCTCTGAGCCAGACAACTCCACAATATATGTATTTGAGGAATGACCAAATAATTACTTTTACCAGTGTTTCCCCCAGAAAATGTCTTAGTCAAGGTCAGGCCAGGGTCACAGGAGGCGAACATTTTGGGGGTATTTTGCTCAAAGATGCCAATGCGCACTATAGAAATAAACAACTGTTTATTTGAATACAAAAATACAACAGACACTGACCTTACAGTTGTGCAATTTTGTTTGCTATGTGCAGGTAACATTTTACAGTACAAAACACAATTAAAGAAAACTTCTACTGTTTTGGTGCAATACTATGACACACAGACACACTAAATCAGGGGTGTCCAAACTACGGCCCGCGGCCGGCTTTTTATTGGCCCGCGGCCGATTTAATTAATTTTTTATTTTTATTTTTTATAGTTAACCCACTTGTGCAGGGGTGTCAAAACTGATTGATTGGCCCGCGGCACATTTAAAAAATATAATGTAATATGGCCCTTTTAGTTAAATGCATTCATTATATTACAGAGAAATATGTCTCATAAAAGAAAAAGAGCACCAAGCCCATCCCAGAGGACCCTGCATAATATTTTATTTAGCTTTTAATTCATCTGACATAGTGTCTCCAAATTATTCTTTCACACAAAATTCTTCAGATTAAGCCTCTTGATTTTACTCTCAAAGTGCACCAGATTCATGCATTTCACTTTAAAAAGTAAAAAAAGAATGTCATCCAACATTCTGACTGGGACAGGAGAGGTCTTGATTACACTTAGCATATCAAGCAAATAGAAAATTGCAATCAGCAACTTGCCAAAAACACATTTCTATCAACGTGCTGTATATCAACTCACACATTTTTCCTCCTCACTTTTAGGTATGGGTATTTCCGCTGACAAATATTGCAGCGCTTTAATTTCTTCTTGTTTATTCACTTGCCAACCGTAAAAATACAGAAAATCAATATAATTTACGTATTTATTTAATTTTTGTTATTTGATAGGGACAATGCGCAACATACTTTAGCTGAAAGCCAATTCCTTTGTGTGCTCCCTGAGCAGCATAGAGCTTAGAGGCCAGCAGTTTAATTTATCTGTGTGCACATAAGGCTCACATTAAGAGAATGAATCCATATTATTCAGTGTATAATTTATTTCCCTTCAGTGCTAAATGTAACATGCGCTTGAGGAGTGTTGGTATTATGGTAGTTGCCCCAATAAAGTTATTAATATTCATGACTGGCATATGAATATTTCCTGTAGGCAATGATTCACCTCTGATGTTGACAAATTGCTTTGGACCCTGTTGGCATGTGCACTACAGACACCCATCTACGGCAACACACTAACATGTATTTGAAAACAAATGTGTACTTTAATCTGCATGAGAGGCATGTACACACACACAATAAATGCAAACAGGTTTGGACATGTTTACATTGATTTCATAAACATATTATTGACGTGACAAAAAACAGCTGTCTTTCAACTGGTTCACAACATTAATGATTATTTAGATTTTTTTTTATATAACAGTAATTGTAAAAGTTATGAGGTTCTATTCAATTGTGACTTTTTTGGTAATTGAATTTGGAGAAAAAAAATCTAAATCAAAGGCTGATTGCTTATCAAACATTTTGCCAATGTAATTGTGTTAAATGTATTATATAAGAATGTGTTATCACAATGCAGTAAAGTTTTCTAAACCTTATAGTCTGCGCAAATGTTTCCCTTAACAACAACATTGTACTTTGCAGGATTAGATGCAAGCCAAAATAGACCACATTTGGAAAAATACCAAAACAAATGTAACGCGAAAGGGTCTTTTGTTACATATAAAAAGCACTATGGGCAGGTAAACAAAAGGCTATTCAGAGGGGATTTCTGTCTCCTCTCTGTTTGGTATTTCGTCACCTCAATATTTGCACTTGAACATTTTGAGTGTAAAATGTTATGACTTCAGTTGAAAACCCACAAGAGTTCAATGTGTGTAATAGGAATATGAGTTTCAATAGGAGTTGAAAAAAAAAGATAACCAAATTGTAAGGAAATCACCCTTAGGGCGTACGAGGAAATGGGGTTTTGCGCTCACTGCAGTAAGCTCAAGGAAGTCGGGTCAATTTCACAAAAGGGGAGCAAATTAAAAGATTGAAATGCAAATTATTCCCTCACTTAGCTGCGCTTTGGAGCGTGCTCACCAAGCAGATATCAGCTTTGTCTCCATGTGAGCAAAACAGAGCAAGGCTCTTTGTGCTTACAGTATCTCACAAAAGTGAGTACACCCCTCACATTTCTTCAAATATTTTATTATATCTTTCCATGGGACAACACTGAAGAAATGACACTTTGATACAATGTAAATTAGCGTGTGTACAGCTTATATAACTGTGTAAATTTACTGTCGCCTCAAAATAACTCGACACACAGCCATTAATGTCTAAACTGAAGGCAACAAAAGTGAGTACACCCCTGAGTGAAAATGTCCAAATTGGGCCCAAAGTGTCAATATTTTGTGTGGCCACCATTATTTTCCAGCACTACCTTAACCCTCTTGGGCATGGAGTTCACCAGAGCTTCACAGGTTCCCACTGCAACCCTCTTCCACCTATTCATGATGACATCACAGAGCTGGTCGATATTAGAGACCTCGCGCTCCTCCATCTCCCGTTTTAAGAAGCCCCAAAGATGCTCAATAGGGTTTATGGCTGGAGACATGCTTGGCCAGTCCATAACCTTTACCCTGAGCTTCTTTAGCAAGCCACTGGTCGTCTTGGAGGTGTGTTTGGGGTCGTTATCATGTTGCAATACTGCCCTGCGGCCCAGTTTAAGAAGGTTGAGTGCACATTTTCAGTGTCATACCGAGAGGTTGGCTTTGGAAAATAGACGTATGAATACTGCCAGCATTGCCGCAGGGCTTGAAGTGGTGGGGGGTCAACCTGTCAGTGCTCAGACCATACGCCGCACTTTGCATCATACTGGTCTGCATGGCTGTCGTCCCAGAAGGAAACCTATTCTAAAGATGATGCACAAGAAACCCCACAAAAAGTTTGCTGAAGACAAGCAGACTAAGGACATGGATCACTGCAACCATGTCCTGTGGTCTGATGAGACCAAGATAAACTTATTTGGTTCAGATGGTGTTAAGAGTATGGGGCAGCAACCAGGTGAGGAGTACAAAGACAAGTGTGTCTTGCCTATAGTCAAGCATGGTGGTTGGAGTGTCATGGTCTGGGGCTGCATGAGTGCTGCCAGCACTGGGGATCTACAGTTCATTGAATCTTAACATGTACTGTGACATACTGAAGCAGAACATGATCCCCTCCCTCCGTAAACTGGGCCGCAAGGCAGTACTGCAAAATGATAATGAACCCAAACACACTTCCAAGACGACCACTGGCTTGCTAAACAAGCTGAGGGTAAAGGTTATGGACTGGCCAAGCATGTCCCCAGACCTAAACCCTATTGAGCATCTTTGGGGCTTCTTAAAACAGGAGATGGAGGAGCGCAAGGTCTCCAGTATCCACCAGCTCCGTGATGTTGTCATGAATGAGGGGAAGAGGATTCCAGTGGCAACCTGTGAAGCTCTGGTGAACTCCATGCCCAAGACGGTTAAGGTAGTACTGGAAAATAATGGTGGCCACACAAAATATTGACACTTTGGGCCCAATTTGGACATTTTAACTCAGGGGTGTACTCACTTTTGCAACCGGCAGTTTAGACATTAATGGCTGTGTGTCGAGTTATTTTGAGGGGACAGTAAATTTACACTGTTATATAAGCTGTACACACGCTACTTTACATTGTATCAAAGTGTCATTTATTCAGTGTTGTCCCATGAAAAGATATAATGAAATATTTGAAGAAATGTGAGGGGTGTACTCACTTTTGTGAGATACTGTATGTCTACATACTGTGCAATAAGGGGAACCAAACACTTAACATTATTTAATTTCACCCTCCTTGTCCCTATGGAAAACAGAATGGTTCATGTTTCACATCTCGACATAGGAGAGGAGACTGTTCTGATGCCCATTTACAGAGAACTGAAATGAATTGGAAAAAGCAACTTTGTTAATCGATTTTTGTGGCAGTTTGCTTTAGGTCTCCCTCTCTGACTGTCTGTTGCATTCTCTCTCTCTCTCTCTCTCTCTCTCTGGCTTTAAAATGTTGCTTGTAATGATGTCATTCTGGGAAAGAACTACATCGGAAAAGTCAATGGTTTCACAGACAGCAGCACACTGTAGCCAAACAGCTTACTCATTCCCACTGCAACTCAGACAGGCACAAACACATTTCCAATATATGGAGATAGCTGAAACACGGACTTCAGAACCTAGGGTCTCCTATCACAGACTAAGGGAAGTAAGAATCTGAAGTGAGCTGTATCGATTACAGTTGTCTTTCAAACTGTGGCTCTTGGTTTGGGTTTGTTTTACTGTGTAGTGCAGCTTTGATTGTTTTCAAATGTAAGTTATTAAGAAATGATATTCTCTTTATCTGCCTGCAAAGACAATACACCTATTCAATGGCCAGCTGATAATATACAAATATGAGAAAATATGTCCCTTGTCATGTTCTAATGAATCTGCATATTTATGTTTTCGATATGACTCATCAGTCTCTTTAAAATGTTAGGCTCAATGGCTATGAACCAGTGAGGCAAATGGTTTATTATTGTGAGATGCTACAGTGTCTTCTGCTGGTAGCTGGCTGCCATTTGTATGCTGTCATGGCCAAACATTTAGCCCCAAGATGAATGGCTTATTGGCATTTACTGTTTAAGCTAATTGTGTTTTGTGCTAGTTGGCCAAGTGCCATGGTGTAGGCCTTATATATGTAATGGCCAGTAACAGATTATTTCCTATTAGGGAAAAAAGCTTATAGGTGTCCAAAACATGCAATACAATTAAGAAATTATATAATAACTAATATATACAGTATGTATCCAGTTTGACTAAAATTTGGCAGCAAATGGTGGTGCTAAGGAGCACACTTACATTAGGCAATCGTAATGTGCCCAAGCGTGAATGACTGCTAAAGTCTAGTTTGTTTGACTAGAGTGAGTGCTCCGTATATCATGCTCAAGCACGGTACACTTCCCTGGCCCTGGTTCTATGCTAAAGCAGACCACAAGGCTGAATATTAAGATTTAACCTACTCAACACACAAATATAATTCACTTCAACTTTTTATCCCTGAAATGCACTACGGACGTTATGAAAACTGTTCTAAAATAAACAATATAACACTTTTCATGTGCAAAGGGTGCTGGTGAAATTCTCATTGCAATTGCTAACACTGCGTTACTATCTCTGAAGTAGGTTTGCTCAAGTTGAGGTCACACTGCCTAAATATACAATTAGGCAAATTCATCCTACACTTTAACACACTCACACACACACACACACTTACTTGTGTTTGTGTGTCTGTCCTTCAGTGACACTCTGACCAAGTTGCTGCATCATCATTTATAAACATTCAATAAAACTGGCAGCTTTTTGGCTTTGGAGAGCTTTTTCTTATTTCCTGGAATGAATGAAGGCAGAGCAGCCAGTGAGGTCCCAGACTGCACTGGGGCCAAGTGTGGAGCAGGTGATAAAACCCTGCACTTGTTCTGTGTGTGTGTGTGTGTGTGTGTGTGTGTGTGTGTGTGTGTGTGTGTGTGTGTGTGTGTGTGTGTGTGTGTGTGTATGTGTGTGTGTGTTAGCATCTGTATGTCTGTATGGCTTAGTCTGGCAACTTCCTAATGCCCTCCTAAAATAGCTGGGCTACGAGAACAGCTCTGAGTGTATGTACGTGTGTGTGTGTGTGTGAGTGTGTGTGTGTGTATGTGTGTGTGGGTGTACCATATGCAGAAATTGCTTGACATTGGACTTATTACAGAAACATTCATTTTTCTCCTTCTTTCTTCGAGCCTCATCAGCACTTTTGCCTCCTCTTCACAGTTGAAAGGAATTTTAAAAATGATGGTCAGCAGAAATTTCTTTGAGCTTATTTACAGGCAGTGTTTCCCCGCCCGCCTCCTATATGTGGATCAATACAATCTGTGTATAGCATAACGCTTATAACAGCCAACGGGGAGTCAAGGTTGTGTGTGTGTGCGCCTGTTTTTGTGTGTGAGTAAACATGTTCATGGTTCAGGGGTATGTTTGGAGACGCTTATGTCTAAAGGGCAAAAGAAAGGGCCATTGCCTGCAGAAAAAGAGAACATTTCATAGACCAATATACAGCCAATCCATAATATCTGAAGGTTGGTCAAAAAGTAGTGATGTATGAAGCCATTAAAAAAAGGTGAAGTAAGCGATTTATTTATGTTGATAAAAGTGTTTAATCGCTCTTTATTCATACAGTGATGATCACTTGTATAGTGTGCGCATTTCATAAAGCCGATCTCTCAGTCACTCGCTCTGCATGTAATCGGCAAATAAACTTTTTGGGGATCCCACTACTGATAACCAATCAGAAGAGAGAACGCTACAAACCGGCACCTGTCTCACTGCCGGTGCACGTGCAGAGGAAAGATGGGTGAATGTGTATGGGCCTACAATGGCGGAGCAGGTAAAAATCCTTCCCAATATCTGTTTTGATGGTTTTTATCATGTTTTATCACACTTATGTACCTGAGATGATGCAAGATAACTCGCTGCTTGAAGACCGCAGTGCAGTAATGTGGTGACGTGGTGACGAGGGCGGGGACTGCTAACTGCAGTCACTGATAGGAAGTTAGCTAAACTGACCATTCCGCTTATTGAACCTTTAATATCTCGCCCAGATGGTGTTAATGGAAAAAATATGAAACAATAGTAACAGGAAAACTTCCCTCTGGATTTTTTAAAATTTCTAGTTATTGTACTGTTAGACATGCGTATTATATACTTCCCCCCTTGTGGTTTTGAATCTCAAAGTACATCTAACAGAATAGAAGCAATAAAAGAAAATGTAATGTTAGACAAAAACTATTCCAACTACTGTGGGTGTCTGAAACCTACAGTAACTATTTATCTTTCTGATAACACACTGCACCAAAACAAAAACAGACACAATACAAAGCCAGTCAGATTGTATCCAGCATACTCTCCATTTTCTCTCCAAACAACACACAGTGGCACATGAGCGCGTGTCCAAAATACACAAATGCACAGTGAATTCAGTTAGCAGCACTGTGGTCTCATTATAGGTGACTGCATGCAGACCGTGTCTTGTTCTATCAAACCAATAAGAAAATAGTTGCCTCTCTGAGTGCAACTTTTGACAGATGGCTCTTTCAGCAATTTCCCCTTGACAAGGGAAATCTCTTTGTGTGTGTGTCTTCCTTTGCAAACACACTTACGCCTACGAGTGTGTGTGTGTATTACTGAGCTCTTTCACTTTATAGTGATTTTATTTGAGTCGCTCATATTCAATTTTACCCCTGTCATTCTCAATATTTCACACCCTGCAACCCACAACCCCCTCCCCTCCTCCTCTGTCATTTATTTTTCAACATCTTGTCTTGCTCTCCATTCCCTTTTTTTCAAAAGGCAGCGTGTCTTCACCATTGCATCTTCAGAATTTGCCTTTTATATTAAAGAGTAACACAGTGAAGTTACACATGCTGTATGCCTTTGACAAACATGATCGGTAAAAAAAATCGATTAAAATAAGGGCATTTGACCTGGTCCTTAATTTTAACTGGGTATCTTAAGTTTCAGTGAGTGCTTGTTAGACTTCAATTCACATACAATATCTTTTGGGAACACTGAATGCAATCATAACTCTACTCTACTACCAACATCCCCATGGGATGCCTTTAAGATTAACCATAGTTAACATTAAGGGGACATCTTATATTCATGAAGAGGATATTACATTTGTGGGTAACGCGGTGAAATAATAGTTCAGCAGTTTAGTAATATAGTGTGTGCGCGTGCTTGTGTGTCTGAGCTGTCAAGGTGCTCTCATAACCCAGATGCAGGAGTCATATCAGCATGATATGAAATCTTAATTGTAGCAGATATTAAATGAGCAGTAGCATACATACCCATATGTGAGACTTTTAAAACACACACACACACACAGCAAATCTGTTTTAGAATTCAGAATTATCATTGTTTGACTTCTCCTCCATCTCGCAAACAACTCTCAGAGGACAGAGGAGACGGATGACAGCAAGTCTGTCACTCAGTTTCTTGACATCTCATCCCCACACGTTGAGCTCTCGCTGTCTCTGCAAAGTTTCTCTATATACCTCACTTTATTTTTTGCTACCATTGTTCCGTTAAGTTAAAGTCTACATTGTCCTCAGCCTTAGTCTCCTCTTCGCCCATTTTGGATCTGTATGGTATGTCTTTTAAGGCCAGGACACACCAGTCCGACATGTTCCGACTACGCAAAAAATGGAATCGGCCGTTTCAGGAAGCTCCAGTCTTCCCGTCGGGGCCAAAGAACACACCGAGACGACTGTTTATTTTCCGTACGCTCGCGGGACGTAATGTCTCCACAACAGCAGGCGGCGCTAATCTGTATTGTGGCCCGAAAAAATACGAAAGCCGGAAATGATTGGACATCTCTCTAGAGCATAAACATAGATAGAAATACGTATTTATATTTATGGACCATAAGAGCACAATTTTTAGCAGAGAGTGTCGAGCATGGTGTCGAGCAGTCAACAAGGGTTGATGCATGTGAGTACTCGCAAAACGAAACGAACAAACACATTAAAACGATGGCCAGCTGTTGTTAGCTGTTTGTGCTACCCGCCTCACTTCCGGGCTTCACTGATTCGCTAGCCCTCCACAAATCAAATTGCTCCAAATGAAAGACGGTCGGCCGCCGATTGAACATGTTCAATCGGCGGCCCACAGGCTCAAAACAAGCCCGACGACCTCTACGTCGGCCGACGTCACGGCACACACCAAACAGATTCGTCTTTTTTTTTGACGACAGCGATTATCGGGCTGGTGTGTCCTGGCCTTTAAATGGACCTCGAGTCCCTCGTATAAAGCTGATTGATTGATTGATTGATTGATTGATTGATTGATTGATTGATTGATTGATTGATTGATTGATTGATTGATTGATTGATTGATTGATTGATTGATTGATTGATTGATTGATTGATTGATTGATTGATTGTTTCACTGCCATTATTACTAGGGCTGGTCCGAATTATTCGAATATCCGAGAATTAGTTTGTTGAAGCTCAATTCAGTATTCAGATTTTTTTGTTTTTGCAAAAGTAGCTCAAACTGCAACATATTTAGTCAGAAAATAATGTCTAGATACACAATTTATACAACAATTGTAAAATACAAATAAGACGTTCATTTAAACTATATTATTGAATTATTTGAACTTTGACCTAGTTGGCCGATGACCTTTCAAAGCACAACCGGTGATATCAGCTGTAGTCTACGTGTGTGATGTTACCAGAGCGACGCAAACTAAAAGTGGCACTAAGCACAGTAGGGAGAAATGATTTGGAATGGAACAATAGCTGTTCGCTTCTACGGGAAAAACTAAGGAAATCCTCATTTATTACCATTAAAAAGTTATTAAAGCATCAACAAACTACGCAGCTTGCTGTCTCGGCTCACACACTCGGTTTCATTGAGTGCATTGGGATTATTATTGTTATTTTTAAAAGTGTGTTCTTAGAACAAGTATTCGAATACTCGCTCAGAAAATCCAACAAGTCTTCGAAGCCTGTAAAATGGTATTTGGGCCAGGAATTAGATATGAATGGGCACAGAGTTTAATATAATTATGTTTTAAGGGAACCCAGCATGGACACCAATTAATACCCTGGTTGGCTAAAAGTGAGCCGGGTCTTTTTTCTTTTTTTTATAGATTTGAGTGCATAATCGCATTTTGCCAGATTTCATTAGGCTGTGAAGTGGTCCTCATCTCCAGAGAACAAAAGGTTAATGTGAAAACGAATGTACTGTAGATGTGCAACACCTTCTGAGACTAGTGTTAACAAGTGCTCTCTCTTATCAAAGAGAAACTATTATCCTACACTTCAACACACTATTACACTCCTAAGTAAGTATGTTAGTAAGTAAGTGAGTAAGTACATCATTAATTATATAGCATTTTCCAAAGGTTATGGTAAAAAGTCACAGTGCACACTGGGCACTGGGTAGAGTGCATACCATAAGGCCCGACTCTTTGCTTAAGGGGCTGAAAACAA
This sequence comes from Ammodytes marinus, assembly GCF_949987685.1. NCBI lineage: Eukaryota > Metazoa > Chordata > Actinopteri > Uranoscopiformes > Ammodytidae > Ammodytes > Ammodytes marinus. The sequence continues at coordinate 21,328,565 of NC_137231.1, read as the reverse complement.
CGAGGTTGCAGGCCCTTTCATTCATCTGAACTATATATGAGGAAAACATAGTATGCATTACATTACATCACTTAACCCTCCCTTTTTAAATGTGTTGTACATAGCCCTGCAGCAGAATGAGCTCTTATAATCTTCCAGTTCAGTTAGTCACTGCTACAATAAGAGCAAATAAAAAAGACAGTCACGGAACATGTTTGTTCTATTTAAAAACAACAACAAAAAGAGAAGCCTCACGACAAGAACACGAATGAGACTCTTTTACGGCAAACACATAAAAAACTGGTACAATTGGTACAATGTTCATAAATATTAAGGGAGTTAAGTGCAAGTAAATAAAGAAATGTCTTCATTACTGCATTTATAATCTTCATGGTCTACCAGCGATATACAGTAATTCAGCACAAAGTTGTACTTTTATATAACAGCATTAGTTGGCTTATCGGTTCTTCGAATTGGGCTATGCAATTTTAGCTCAATAACTGTAAACAGAAAATAAAAATGATGTCATTCATGCCTGATAATGTATTAATCCAGTAATCATCAATGTTGGTGCTGTAGGACAAGTTAAACAGGTTCTCAGTAGAACAAATTAAATAGAGGCAAATATCTTCAGTGAATATTACATCAATGCTAAGGCTAATAGAGGTGCTAATATATTCTCATCTTCACTGCGCAAAGTGACGATTATAAACCAGCTTGGACTATTATGTGTGCAATAAATCCATACAGTGCCATCTAATTTCGGTTAACACAAGTTAACAAAGTTATTGCAACACAAGTACCTCCATGATATATGTAACATGAGGATAAATACAATCCATAATTGTAATGTAGGCAACTGCACTGACAGGAAGACCTTTCGCAACTTTAAAAATCAGACACCCACCATTACAGAGACTCACCTCTCACGATTAATCAGCTCAACTATCTGATCACAAGTAATGTCAATTAAAATTAGCATTTGATTCACATGTTTAGCCTTACAACTGCTAGTATGACATATCTGTGCCCCCACAAGATTGATGTAAAGAGGTACAGCAGTGTGTCATTACTTGCTCAGACTTCTTCTTGCCCCACATCATTGTTTCCAGTCCTTTCCTCCCTCGCCATTTCACTACAGTGTCGTGTATTCATTTTAACACAAGTAATCATGTTGGTTTGGCCACTCTGAAAACTTAAGCCCTTCTGACTTTTCTTTCCAATTGTTCTCTATTATGATATAGTCCTGACTCAGCAGTCACTTTAATGACTGACTGAGCACTAACAAGGTGTCTAACAAGGTGTGCAGCATCCCGCTCGCCCGCTGTTTTATCTCGTTTGACCGGCTTATCTTCTGAAGTGTTTTGGTGTTTTGCTGCTGGGTTGGTAAGGGAGACTACTGCCTTGTTAACATAAATGATCACATAAATCTAGCAATTATCTGGATTCACTGAGGGTCATTAAGGGAAGTCAGGACTTCCTGTGTTGCCACGCCTTTTGTTGATGAAACAAAAGGAAACAGTATCTATCCTTTGTCTCTAACTATGTTTGACAGGTTCCAGACAAAGTTTGCATCATTCTCCATGTCTTATTGATCCTGAGTCGGTAGAAATGCAATTGCTAAGAGTCTTATCCAATTTGTCGAGTTTTCAAATATATTTCATTTACTTTTTAGGTAGTTTACTACCTAAACTTTCTTTATGTACCCATTAGATACCCATTAATTAAAGTTCAGAGGAAAAGTTATTCTGGGAACAACATCAATCATGAAGCAATTAAATCTATTGTTTATTCTAGCTGCATTCTGCTCAAAGCCTGACCTTTGCAAAGCATTCATTGGGAAATAAACAGAATTCACTTGGTCTGTTTATCTGAGGTAGTTACCAACATATTCTTGTATTATACAATAAAGCACCTTACTCATTAATGTCCCTGCTAGCTGTTGCTTGTCTGAATCCCTGGTGAAATAATGTGGGTGAAAAAAGGCCAGCCAATTTAATCTGGCCTCAGAGCTGCCTAGACACACACAAAAAAAACACACATACACACACACACACACAAATATATAATTTTGCTAGGTGGAGTGCTATATATACACACACACACACAGTATACAGTATATATTGTAATTTAAAGAGGATTTCACTGTGCCAATGTTTGCGGTGAATCTCTCAGTCTATCTGTCCCCATCTCTCTCTTTATGGGCTCCCGCTGAATGTGACATTTACGGTCGCACAACAGCGGGGACACTGTGTTCATGCAACTTAACCAGGGTGATTAAACATTTAACGCGGAGAGAGGGAAAGAGAGAGAGATAGATAGAAAGAAAGTCAGAGAGAGAGAGAGATGGCCTTAACAGCATGTGAGAGTCAACACATACATTACACATTGACTTGTATAACGCAAGCATGCTGGGCAATATGAATATATATTTCAGCTGGTGGCTGCAGCTCCTGTCTCCACCAGCGGGAGAAAAGAGGGTAATTAAAGTTGAAGGCTCATAGGGCTCCAGAACGGTGGCCCTTTGACGACAATCAAAACACAGTCAGGAGGCACATTTCATTCGGTTAGTGCAAGGACTGAAAATGTTGAATAATACATATTCAGTTTGAATCTGTCATCTTTGCTGGTATTTTAGCAAGCAAAGAAATATGATGAAGCTGCCCAAATCCAACTTTAAGCTGCAAATATATTAATAGTTTGGCCATTTCCCATGTCACCACATTGTTAAGGATTATTGGAAGGAAACTACTGGAGATGTAGTGGGGGAGGAAGTATCTACATCCCGTTCCTTAAAGTGGCTACAATCTATATTCCTATACAATCGATGTATCACTTGACTTTTTGCATCAGACTCTGCAGCTCCCTTCAGCTCCATGGAGCTTGTAGAATATTTGATATCTTTATTCTTGTTTCCGGCAGGCAACTGTTTGCATAACCTACAAATAATGCTAGATGCCCAGGACCACACTGCAGACGGATAAAGGTATCGTCTATACTGCCCAAAGAAGAGCATTTAGCAGCAAGAGTGACAATTATTTCCCTCAGGAGTTAGTGAAAGAGAAAAGAGGAGCGTACATAGCGGATTAAAATACTGCAAATTAATAATGATTACTTTGCAACTGCTAGACGTGTTAGGTTCACCATATCAACTTAAAGGGTGATAATATGTCAGCGGTGCTTTTACAGTTGGTTGCCTCTGCCTCCAAGTGGCAGAAGATCATTCTGTTATGGAAGGTTTAAGTCAAAGTAGCAATTACAAGTAATAGCACAGAAGCATTTTCAGCAAAAAAACTAACTTAAAGGTAAAATATCTCACTAAGCAGAATGTCTCCTGTCAAAGTGTTGTTTTTTACTATACTATATACAAAATATTGATTGTTATTTATAAATATATGAATCAACATATAAGCATAATTTTACAGTAAATGATACCTAGTTGATAGCTAGTTATGCATACCAATGCATAACTAGGTATCACCTTACAAATACTGTTGAGCAGTTCATCCTTAATAATGTATCATATCTAATGTGTTTTGAAGGTAAATATATTTTGGACATAACAAATAAAATCAAAGAAAAGTACAAATAGGCAAAAATCATATTAAAAGTACAGCACATAAGTAAAGGTACTTTAGTTTTTTCCCACAATTGCAGGAAGGTCGTGGTGGCCGGATGGATGGACAGACGGATGGATGGAGAAACATATGGAAGGGCCAAGGGGATTTGAGCAGGTTTATACAGGATGTGGCTGAGCTAGTCACCACTGGACCTCAGCGCATGTGAGTAGTGATAAAGAATGGTTGGACTGAGGGAGGGCAAGTGAAATCTCTGCAAATGGAGAGAGAGAGAGAAAAAAATGGGAAAAGGAAGGAAAGAAGAAAGCAACTGTGACAGAAACAAGAGAGCACAGAGTGGAAGAAAGAGCAGGAGAGAGACATACATTTAATGGAACTGCTGTGAGACGGTCTCTTTTCACAGTGGCACATCTCTGTAGCTAGTGAGAGGAACAGAAAGATGAAGAAAAAAAAGATAGAGGATAGGGCAGATAGAGAGAGGCACAGTCAGGTGGGATGGGCGTACTAGAGTTGGGTCCACTACTTTAAGCAGAACAACAAAGTCGTTAGAGACGGATAATGGATCAGAGGGTGTCGTAAAGAGAGGGGAGGGAGGGAGAAAAAGAAAGAAAAGGAGAAGAGGGAAAAGATGATAACTTTGGATTTCTCAGCAGCATGGCGCAGCAGACACAGAGATAACGATGGAGGGAGAGACACAAAGAGTGTGAGAATGGGGACTGCTGAGTGTAAACGCGACTCACAGTCAGAAAACTCAGCAAGTAAAGTAGAAGAAATGGGAGAATAGAGAGAACTGAGGGAAGGAGGCATGAAATAAAGAAAAGGGGACTGGAACAGAGAAACATTTGGGTGTTTTTTCTACATTGGCGGCCAGACAAGGCTGTGAGAAGACACTGCATATGCATTCATATAGAAGCACAGGAGGGGACAGGGGGCAAAGAGGACGAGCCGAGAGTGTGAGAAGAACATAAAAAAAAAAAGAAAGGGAAAGAGAGATGTTTAGAGCAGCAGATGGAGAGATGAAAGTGTAGTGTGGCCTGTGGCCCCTCCTTCTGCGCTCGTGTTTGTTTATCTTTTCAATTTCTTCATACAGAAAAAAAACAAGTCATCCACAGTGTGTGTGTGTGTGTGTGTGTGTGTGTGAGTGTCTGCGTATGTATCTCCCAACAAAGTGAGCTTTAATTGAGAAATAGTATAGCACTCACGCTGACAGTGAGGCCTCATGCTAAGATCACACACACATTTGCGCGCACACCCACAAAAACAGTCTGTTTCTCCGCGGTGTCTTTCTCCTCCCCTACTGATAAGGACATTCATTAGGGGAGAACAACAGATAGCGAGACACAGAGAGTGACTGGGAAAAGACAAAAAATTCTATGTGAAAGTAGAGTTTTTGCTTTTGACTGTTCTACTTCAGCTCGAACATCGTTGGCAAAAATGTAGGAGTCAGGAGAGGGCACAGAGGAAAGGGGGCAGCAGAGAAAGCATGGAAACAGGAAGTGGGATGGAGGAACGGGGAAACGTACCTACTCTCACAGTCTTAGTTTATCTATTGACTCTATCTCTGGGGAAACTTTTCTCTCTCTTCAACAAGTCCGACTTGTGTAACAGTACCTCATCAGCCCCTCCTGCACAGGTTACACATCAGCAGATATGCTTCCTTTTAGCTGCCAACTTCTGTCGCCTGTTTGAAACCTTCCAATTACAGCAAAGTTCACGGTCCATTTGATAACTGTGGCCACTTCAGCTTTCTTCTTGCTCAGAAAGTACAGCTTTGCACCAAACTTGAAAAAAAGAAGAAGTAATATCACAGTTGTTGCAGTCTATCTTTAGATCCAATCTGTTGCAGATGCTCTCTGGCTGTGGTACACATCGGCCGAGCAACACCTGAGGGCACTTCAGACCCAAGCTTTCAGTGTGCAACAGGCCCCAGAAAGCTCTCTCAACAACAAGAGGGTTTGCTTTGAACTGCCGATTCATCTCCACACTTTCCTTTATACTGCAACAGTATGTATCAGCCTCCTGGTGTTTTATCTTTTCTTTCTTCCTTCCTAGTCTTGTGTTTTACTGGTCACGCTTTGAGTTTTAGCTTTTAAAGCAATGGATCACAAATGGATTGCATCATTACTGCGTTGACTTGGAACATCCTACAGAGTTCCCCATATTTAGACTTAAACACAGTAATAAATGGTCCCCCCAAATGTGCCTTTGGTTTTTATTCTGTCTCCAATATCCATGGAAAAGTGTTTAATCCACTTAACAGGCTGTTGTTTTTTTCTGTTCCTGCTGGTTTCCAATTATCCACAACACTGAATGAACTAGGCACTTCCTTGACAGCACTTCTGCTCAGCTGTTGAAACTTCTGTCTAAAGGTATAGTACACCTTCCTTCTGCCCTGCCTCCCCACAACTTATCCAAAGTGTTGCAGGCTGTCTTGTTTGTCCATCTCCCAAACGTCTTGTATGTCACCTTTGTCAAACTGCTCCCCCACCTCCCCCCACCAACACTGACTGCCTGTGGTGCCTCATTTCAAATCCAGAACATAGTGTGCAGCAAAACTGCAAATGAGTGCCTATCCCCAATCTCTCCGGGCTCAACATACCAAGCTGTCAATGGCCCATGGACTCTGCCAATGTTGTCTGCTTGGCTCTCCTTATAATGTGCCCAGGTAATCACTCTTCCCAAACTTGACTCACCTCCCTCCTGGCTGTGACAAAATATTGGAATGAGTCACCGACATCAGCCTTTTGCCAGAGACTAACCCAACTGAAGCTGAACATTAATCTCCTTAGGAAACATTTCACATCCTCTTCAACTCTATATCCTCTCTATCCTACATCATCCCCTCTACACACACACACACACACCCTTCTTGCATATACTTTATTCTCTTTCAAGCTCTAATTTAATTTGTGACGACCTGCAGATTTTCCCCCCTCATAGTTCTGTTCGCTGCTGGAACACCCCAGATTACATTTGGGTTGGCAGCACTGGAGATGTGATCGGCTTTTCAAAAGAAGACATGTGGAGTGTGACCAAAGGCAGAATCAAGTTATGAACAGCATCCAGGTCAGATTTGTGCTGATATGGTCTCTCTGCCAATGGCTGTTTTTTTCAGATAAAGTTGGAGTTCAACTTTGATATAGTCTACATGTGTCTTCCCTACACATGCAACATTCTAATTTCTATAGCGCTTTTAATCATCTTTTGTACCAATGACTGCTTGGCTTTACAGTTCTCTCCGACAAAATTGTAACTGAGAGTATGTGCAACTTATTGCCACAGTGGTTTGTGTGTGTGTGACCTTGTTCTAAATGAGTGTGCTGTATATCCAGTTTATACCCTTTTCCTGATTGGTCGCTTGTAAAGCAAGCATTGTATACATTTATGTGCAATCTCCTTTGCTGCCTCTTTTTTTAAAGACTGGAGGTCGTCAATCACAGCGTTGTGCCGTCATTAATGTTGGCTCACAATTATTAAACTCAGGTTTAGAATGAACGGATGTAAGACTTGTGATACTTCATGTTTAAGCTAGTTCTGTGTACAACAGTTTATTTTGGGGTTATTTGGTTTGAGGAGATACTTCAAGGCTGGTGGATGATAAAACCAAATCACAGCAATTCCGCTAGGCCTTTGATGTAGCGGTAAAGTGATTTTGTGGGATGCAGTCCTTCCCATTGTGTCTCTTTAGTTCTCCTTGAATTTTTTAACACATTTCCTATTACCTCTCCTGCTTCCTTTATGTGTCAAACAAACACACATAGGCCAGACTGACAGACTAATCGGTGAAGTTGTAAACAGCCTGTCAATAAGGAAATACCTTTCTGGACCTAATGAGCATAAGGGAATAAGTGAAGAGAAAAAGCATAGTAGGAGACACAAAAGCTGATAAACAGAGCAGACAAAAATACACAAAACAAGAGAGCAAAGTGAGCACAATGGAAGTATAAGACAGGATAGTGGACAGCAAAAAAAATCACCAAAGGGAGAGAGAGGGAGAGGGAAGAAAAGAAAAGAGAATGGCTTGAGAGTAAATCAGTGTATTCCCTCTGTACCTTTTCTCTTCCTCCTCTCATCCTCGCACTGTCAAAGTGACCCAGCCAATAGCAAAGGATCTGGTGTCATGTTTGACTATTCCCTCTCATCCCTCATCTCCAGCTCCCTCCTGCTGTGGCCGTGTGTGTCTATGCATCTGAATCAAAATTCCCCTGAGGGTTATATTTCAGGGTGAACCAACAGAGGTCTGGGACATTATGGACATGCATGGGGAAAGTGAAATAACTGTTGTGTGTTTATGCATTTTCTTTTTTCTTAACCTGTGATTGTGGCTTTTTTAAATCAAGCATAACTAATCATCCAAAACAGTTTTCTTTGTTTACCTTAAAATTAGCGCTTTCATAGCACTTTTTTTTTGGTGTGTTGCTATGGGACACATCCCTTTGAGTATTCACACAAGCGCTGATACCACGTCAGCACTGAGTGGCTTACAGTTGGCGCCGGGGCACTTCTTAATATGACCAGCACAGCATCACTTGTCATTCAGTCACCTCTAGTCACTTCAGAAAGCCAATCCACTCTCTACCTGTATCTAGGCTTACTAGCTTGACTGTCCTCAGATCAGAGCGGACACATCCTGTGTATTCCAGAGTATCCGGAGAAAGTTGGCTAGAGTGTTCAATTGTTCAGTTCTATGATTAAAAACTCTCAAAGTACATACACACACTTTGTAGGAAATAAACGTTTGTTCAGTGATGCATCCAGGCAAGCTTAGGGTGCAGTGATACACATTTTCAACGCAAAAAGAGAAGAGAAAAACCATTAGCAAAACATAGTGTTGTCCCCTCTGACACATCACCGTTCCCATTCAGCTGTACCAAGTGTATCAGTTCACTGACCACTGTGTGAGGCAAGCATTTTACAGCCAAACGATGTTCAAATAAAATGTATGGGACTCGAGAGAGAGAGAGAGAGAGAGAGAGAGAGAGAGAGAGAGAGAGAGAGAGAGAGAGAGAGAGAGAGAGAGAGAGAGAGAGAGAGAGAGAGATAGCTTTAATCTCCTCTACCTTTTTTTCCAAAAAGGTGATTTGGGAGGCATGCACACTAAAGGCTGTTGAGGACGCAGGCCAGGGGATACAGATAATCACATCTTGTTACAATGTATTTCTTACTCCCCAAATGCAAGTAGAGTGGTTGTGCTACTACCACTTGCCATTTCACATCCCCTTATGTGTTGGTTTATACAAGGTGCGCAAAGACTTTTACCCAGCCCCAATCTGATTTCATACTATTTGACTGTATTTCCTGAGGCCCTTTGCTTCTGTCACAGTGCGAGAGTAGAAGCCTGTTCATGCTCAATTGATTATGTGAAGAGATATTTCTGGACTAGCCAAATCAGAAACAAATGACCTGTGGCTAAAGCACAACTCCTCTCACATGTACAAGGTGCACCTGATGCCACACAAAAAAAAAATCACAAAATGTGCAGTAAATTACCATCAAAGAACCATACAAGCAGACCAAGTCTTGAATAATTAGATTATCTCTCTTTCTCTCTAATGATGCCATGACTGAGATGTTAATTACAACAAAAAAGAAAAACGATTGCAAATATCAAACAGCAATTAGCATGTATCATCATCATCATTACCACCATTAGCTGCAGCACAAGATGGAGGATTATTTACCAACTGGTAGAATGCTCATCAGTTGCTTATTCAGGGCCTGAAAGCAGCGTTAAAAACCAAACCAAAAATGTGCATAATCAATAGAGTTTAAATTAATTATTGCAAGTCTTGGAGCATGAAAGCGAGAGCATACTTTACTCATTGGAAAATAGCTGATATTCTTTTTTTGTTGCTACAAACAACACACACCTCTGCAAAGACTAAACACAAGAATGAGCCTATGAGACTGGACATATTTAGTTTCTGTCTTTCACATTGAACCCCATAGAGATTAAGATACTCTATGAAACACACAAACAATTTGGAAAACACAATGCACACACACGTTTTATGTGAGCCTATTTTTTCCCTGTTCTGATTGCCCTTTCCTCTACCCATTACGGCTACAATTCTGCACTGATGAAATTTAAATCCTTCCCTAGGTGTCAATAGTCTGGTCTCCACACCTGAGCACAGCAGGCGGATTCTGGAAAATATTGTGGTAGATAACAAGGATGAGGTCATTATCCTCCACCCAATCCATGTGGAACAAAATCTCTCCTCGCTATTGTTCTCATTTGACTTACTGTGCTCAAACATGAAAGGTCATCCCACACTTATGACACCCAGAGGACAGCTATTATCACATTGTTGACATTAGATTGCTTTGGCAATCACCATCACAACATCTAAGCATCACTCCCCTGACATTGTCTCTCTACATTAACTGTGTCTCGTAGCCTGCACCTAAATGATGTTGTAAAAGATGATATTATTGAAAAGTATTTTTAACAAAAACACAACTGTGCACCTTCTGGTTGCCTGCTGGGGCTACAAAAGATGTCTCATTCTATAATGGGCCTTTTCATGTGCAATGAAAGATCAAACAAACCTATTTTACGTAAATATGTTTCCTAAACTTTACTTTAAACTACATTATTGCGGCACACATTTTGTTCATTGTCAACTATTTTACCAGTCCCCAAAGTGGACAGAAGCCATATAGGGAGTTGTTCTGCTTTGAAAGTGGGGGGAGCAAAGTCTAGGACTTTTACATTAAAGATTGGGATCATTCGTCTCTGTTTTCCCGTCTGAGGTTATAGCTGCTTAACTACTGTGGTAGATGGCAAGACAAAAAGACCTGACGTGAGTTTGAAAGAGGGTGCATTGTTGGGACATTGACTAAACTGGTTTAGGGTTACAATAGGAACAAATGATTAAAGTGACATCTGCATTTAGAGCTATCGGAAAACCATGAGTAAATTGGGTCAGAAACAGTCGGAAACAGTCGTCAACAGCGCACGTTCGATGACTGTGGCGCTTGTGCATTACTGCGATACCTAATGAGAAACAACTCTTCCTAAGGTGACAGAGAATGTCGATGCGAGACATGATCAGACTGTCTAAGAAGAAAACAGTCCATTGACAACTACATAAAGCGAAACTACATAGCTGCAAAAAATCAGGCAGTGAGCAAATACATGTCAAAGTAGATCGGGTCCACTTATCCCCTTTGAGGGAAAGTTAACCACAAAGATGTTCTGAATGATCACCTTTATCCTATGATGAAACATGTCTATCCTGATGTGAACCCTCCATTGAGCCATGTATGGGGAGACTGAAGGGCTTGAGAACAATGTAAATAATAATGTTATGGCATTCCAAGTTACCATATCTCAACTTAAATGTACTGTGAAGTGAAAAAGAATTTCCCATTGGGGACAAAAAAAAGTCTAAAGTCTAAGTCAATTGAACACCTATGGGAGATTTTTTTACCAACATGTTAAGACAGAAAATACAACTTTTGGAGGAATGGTTGGTTGTCAATCCCTGCCATCAGAATTCCAGAGACATGCATATCCCCATTTTTTCCCTCTTTTTCCCCACTTTCCACTCCCTCTATCCCCATTAGTTCCTTACCTTGTTGGACAAAGGAGCCGTACACGAACCACATGGAATTGTATAGTGTTGTCGAGGAACCCATGGGTAGCCGGGGTGGGTTGAGCCAGTTCAGCAGGTACACCAGGATGCCAACGAGGAGAACGGTGCCCGCGATGCACGCCCACAGTGACAGGTCAAAGGGCGCCAGACAGGCAAACATGTCCACGGTGCGCTCAGCCTTGCGCAGCAGAACGCCCACAGAATAATCCATGTAGCGTGTGGTGAAGTCCACCACACTCTCTCGCTCAGGCGTGATGGTCAGGGCAGACAGTCCCACATCGGCGCGCTGCAAAGAGGTAAGAGGGTAAGAGAGGAGTTTGGAGAGTCAACACTGTGAAACTGCATGAGGAGAGGAACACAGCAGCACACATTGACTTTTTGGCACCCAAAGATAATAGGTACGTATAGTTCATCAGGGGCTAGAAGTGGAAGGTTTTAGACTGGCCAAGTCAATCTCCAGACTTAAACGCTATAGTGCATGCAGTTTACCTGCTAAAGAGGAGACTGAAGGGAGTAACCCCCCAAAACAAACAGCAACTGAAAGAGGCTGCAGTGAAAGCCTGGAAAAGCATCACAAAAGAAGAATGCAAAAGTTTTGTGATGTCAATGGGTCACAGGCTTGATGCAGTTATTGCAAGCGAAGGATTAGCGGCAACATATTAGGTTTTATTCACTTTAATTTATTTTAAGTTTATACTTAAGTTTATCATCTCAGTTTTGTATCAGATCCAGATGTAAATACCTGGAAATGAAAGCCGAAATGTTCTATCTATTGTCTCATATTCATCTTTTGGTGTCAAACCCAAATGTTTCCAGTCTACAGCAAAAATAAAGTAATTGGCATCACCGTTCCAATACTATTGGAGGGGACTGTAGGTATTGACAGGCAATTATGTACAGTATGTTGGCATTTTAAATCAACAAATGGAAAATTAGCAAAGGTCTATTGGTTTAGATTGTTAATTCCAACAGTTAGCAATCATAATGCAGATGATATACTTCTCCTTACGGCCACTGTCGATTTTCAATGTAGAATACATTTAGTGTTTTGCTTTAAATGGAGTCTGAAGGTAAACTAAGAAAAAGAGTTCCGAAAGAAGAGAATGCCCAAAAAAAATATGTATGGATATGTTTCACGTCTGTGCATATAAGTATGCAAGCTCAGTATTGTAAACCTACAGTGTGGACTGGATATGTTTTGATGTATAGGATTTGAATGATTAGTTCACTGATCTGCAATTGTGTCGGTATGCCTCCAAATCCTGTCTCGTCACTTGGAATTCTAAGAATTTTAAGTGGCAAGTAATGACTGCTTTTATTTTATTACATTTGAAGACTTTACGTTAGAACAAGCTGTCAATGAGTATGTCTGCTGAGCAAAATAGGCTGAGCTCATGTTAAATGTAGAAACAATGGGGGCTAATTAAAATGTGTTAAGTCCCTGCAGTGCTTGGCTAGCAGCTGTATACATTTGCTTGTACCCTAACAAGGATTTAAGATCCTGTTGTGAGCGTGTGCATGTGGGTTTGAAATCCATAAAAGTGTGTGAGATTGAACATATTATGAACTTTAATAAGGAGATTTCCTCTGTTGCTAAAAAAACAAATGACAGCCACAAGTAAGGTGATTTGTTCTCGATCAACGCTAAGACCTAGCCACTGTAAACACTCTTGATTAGACACTTACAAACATACTTAGATGCTTATAATACACACATCATATTCCCACACACACAATAAATGTATCCACTGTAGGCAAAACAAAATCTGCTAATTTCACAGTTCACTGAGGACTGAAAATGCTTTAATGTGCACAAATTGTCACTTATACCGCATATGCAGAATATTAGGAGAGACCCTGCAGTATGGCTGTTGGCTGAGACAACAAAACGATATGTATGCAAGCCTGTGTGTGTGAGTACAGATGAATTGCCTTGCTGACTGCTGTGGTCAGCCAACATAGAAACTTCCAGAGAGCACTCTGGGTAATAATTATCTGGTATAATTGGGTTTTTGGAGAGATAAACCTTGTTGCTGACTGACGGGGGGAAAAAAATTATTTGCATGTTCAGTTCATTTACAGCCTGTGCTCGTCTGTGCACGCATATATTTACATGGTGCTCAGAGCATTCCTCAATCACATACAAAGGCTGAACACATAACAAGTCTACAAGGTCAAGAGAAGGGGAGCCCAGTCTTGAAAAAAATTTCAAACTTGACTCACAGCCAAAAGAAAATAATGAAGCGAAGGCAAGGAAACATTCTGAGAAACCATCGCTGACAATACAAAACAAGACAAAACAAAAAAACACCCTTGACCTGTTGAGAACTAAATGTGCAGAAGCTGAGTGAAGTTTCAGGAGACATCAAAGGGCATTGTGTACCTGTAGTGCACTGTAGGCACTAGGCATTTATCCATAAACTTACTTCTCACAGAGTAAGTTATCTGGGCCCTTATTCAATAAAGGGATAGTATCATATGTAATGAAATACATTTTCTTGAGAGATGTTTAGGAATCTCTTTTAGGCCAGGCAAAGTAAGGCATTTTGGGGCCAAAAATAGAATAAATTGTAAAAGAATTTTTTTCAGCTCAGATACTTTCTATGAGGTGTCCAGAACAACATACTAAAAGTCCTAAGAAATCCTAGTTGGGGAAATATGTTTAATTCTCATCAATCCGAGATGTGTGCCAATAAGGCGAGACACCAATAAATCCCAATGGGGCTATTTTTTTCCTTTACTCCTATCAAAATGAAACTTTACACAATGAAAGTATCCATGAAAATTTAAATGTTTTGTATTACAAGTTTCTTTGAAAATTTATTTTAATATACAAATGAGCTATACACTAATCGTACACGCCCAAAATAAACCCAAATAGGCTTAATTTTTTCCTTTACTCCTACCACAATAAAACTTTACATAGTAAAAGTATACTTGAAAAGTAAAACATTTTGTATTACAAGTTTCTTTTTAAATGAATTTGAATATGCACATGAGCTCCACACGTATTGAATATCCAATCATCGTACTGCCAATGGGTGATGGCAATGCTGCTTTTAGACTGGCCTCTAACCTGAAAAACTGCCTGGCTTACCTGCCAGGGGTATAACAGGTGCCTCTCATGAATTAGATTTGTCTCTTCAAATACCACTGCACGCAATTTGATAGCACTACATCCAATCAGAGCAATGAACAATGTGACGTATTAAGCCCCGTTCGTTTAGCGAACAGCGGGGTTAACTGTTAAATTGAACTTTTGCGTTGGTCGGCAAAACAGAACATTCCTCTTACTTGCTAATGAAAGATTTGAGTGCCGTCTTCCAAATTGTAAAGGGTCGAGGCCCCAGAGCACCATACATAGGGCTCTGGCCCGCCCATATCAGATAGAACCAATTAAAACGCAGCTCAGGATTTCTTGACATATTTAATGAGCTTCAATGGAGAGTGCCCAGACCAACAGGCGCAGCACATTTAATTTGCCAGCGCCTAGTGGCAGGTCTGGAGTTCCAGGCTAGTGCCATTCCCTTTCCTATGCCAAATAGACGAGATGTAGAATCACAGCCTGAAATGGCATGGAGAAAGAGGAGATTGTCACACATCTTGGGACCAAGTAACTCCTTTGTCTACTTTATGCACCATATCCCTCTTGTTTTTGTTGCTTTCTTTGGTTCTGGTGCCATAAACAGCTCGTGTGCATTCAGATCAGCATGATGCAACAAGAGTACTAACAAGTCTGTGTCATCACCTACTGAGACTGTGTCTTTTGTTCTGGCAGAGGCAATGGCAGTTTGGACAATGAGCACATCTGCATCGTGCTTTGCATGGTTTGTTATACACCATTTTTATCTTACAAGTTTCTTTGAAATTGAATTTTAATATGCAAATGAGCTATACACTAATCAAATATAGGCTACCCAAAATATATCCGCATAGGCTTAATTTTTTCCTTTAAAGATCCAAGTGACTGCTGCAGATATTGCTGCGGTTGGTTGCATACACATTCAGTACTTTATGATTCCTCCTATACGTGAACCTATTGTGTATCAGCCACTGGCTCCGTTGCCAGCAGATAACAAAACATCACAGCTGGATGTTTTGTGGAAGACATCCCTACTCCTTCACTCTCAAAGGCCATCATGGTCTGGTATGATGCAGATCCTGCATCTTCTAGATGAACACCCTGGGAGAGCTTCAGTAACATTACTTCCAATGATTGATCTTGATCCCAGTGATGAATCCTGCATATACTCAACATTGAGGTTTGTGGCAACTCAAGCTCTGCAGTATGATGTGACCCCTGTTCTGACGTTCGACCAACCCCTTCTGGAAAGCCTTGACCATTATAAGTTAACTTCTAATACAAATGTTTTACTTTTCATGTAGACTTTCATTGTGTAAAGTTTAATGTGGTAGGAGTAAAGGTAAAAATGAAGCCTATGCAGATATATTTTGGGTAGCCTATATTTGATTAGTGCATAGCTCATTTGCGTATTAAAATTCATTTTCAAAGAAACTTGTAAGACAAAAAATGGTGTATCACAAACCATGCAAAGCACGATGCAGATGTGCTCATTGTCCAAACTGCCATTGCCTCTGCCAGAACAAAATACACAGTCTCAGTAGGTGATGATGACACAGACTTGTTAGTACTCTTGTTGCATCATACTGATCTGAATGCACACAAGCTGTTTATGGCACAAGAACCAAATAAATTAATGTATAGCTGTCCCCAGACAAATGTGCAACATCACATCTCTCTTCCTGAGATCCTCTGAGATTGTCTTTCCCTTTTGGCATGTCTGACCTGTATGGGTTCACTTTGGTGAGCCTAAACTGACCTGGTTTTATCTCTGTTTTATCTGGTGCCGTCCAATTACTTCCCTAAAGATCTCTCATTACATTGGTCCATTTCATCACTCAATTTGGCCCACCTGATTGTGTTTACCTGCTCCATTTAAGCAATGCAGCTCAGGGTTCATCTAATTCATGAGAGGCACCTGTTATAAGTAAGCCAGGCAGTTTTTCAGGTTAGAGCCCAGTCTAAAAGCAGCATCGCCATCACCCATTGGCAGTACGATGATTGGATATTCAATAAGTGTGGAGCTCATGTGCATATTCAAATTCATTTAAAAAGAAACTTGTAATACAAAATGTTTTACTTTTCAAGTATCATTTTACTATGTAAAGTTTTATTGTGGTAGTAGTAAAGGAAAAAATTAAGCCTATTTGGGTTTATTTTGGGCGTGTACGATTAGTGTATAGCTCATTTGCATATTAAAATACATTTTCAAAGAAACTTGTAATACAAAACATTTAAATTTTCATGGATACTTTCATTGTGTAAAGTTTCATTTTGATAGGACTAAAGGAAAAAAATAGCCCCATTGGGATTTATTGGTGTCTCGCCTTATTGGCACACATCTCGGATTGATGAGAATTAAACATATTTCCCCAACTAGGATTTCTTAGGACTTTTAGTATGTTGTTCTGGACACCTCATAGAAATTATCTGAGCTGAAAAAAATTCTTTTACAATTTATTCTATGAAAAAGGCTATTTTGCCTGGACTATTTTGGCAAACTCTGACCACACCTCACATTAGCCATGTCCAATATTCATACTAAATAACAAATCTAACTGGGTTTAAACTATGTATCATACTTGAAAATAGGATTGATGCAATGTGGCGGTAATGGACACTATCCATTATTCTTAAATAGTTTGTCTTCCCTCATATACAATTACAAAGAAAAGTTGCTATCATGGAAACTAGCTATCTAGCAAAAATATTTATGTGATCTTGCTTTTAGAGTTCTGGTATCAAATGAAACAAAAAACACTATTTGTTTTACTGCTTTGGCCTTGTTGCTGCATCCCATTTAAGCAATCCATAAATTATTTTGTGGACAAAATATATTTTGTTTCTCCTGTTTCTCTGCCACTTATTCTTTCTATAATATCAAACATATTCAATACCCTTAACTTTACAGCACTGTTTACCAATGGCTACAGAAAAGCTGCCCATGTCTGCAATAGAAACTATCAACAGTAATTTGGAAACGACATGTTATGAACAACAAATAACTATGGCATCTGAACTGAGCGCAATAAACCTTGCAGCTCAAAAGATTGGTTCACATGTTTGTAGTACAGCATAAAAAAAGTGTGCTCTTTGTGCTAATGGACGCTGGCGCTATACCTCAAGTAACCTGTATGCCCCAGCAGCTGTGTTATTGTTGAAGAACTTATCATCTAACTGTTACAATGTATTATCCTCAACTATGGGCCACTCAATCTGCATAAAATCCACTTTCATTGCTTCACACTCTCTTGAGAAACGTCATTGCCACTTTGGAATGGAGGAGATTGAGGAAGTTCAAGTGTCTGCCACCAGTTATGCATCAGATACTTGAAGATACTTCAACCGAGTCACATTATTAAATATTTGATGTGTTTTCACCAATATGTAAAATCACATCTCTAAATATTTGAGGTAAGTCCCTCTCTTGTCCTCACCAGACGACATGCTGCAATTGTCAGAGGATAAGTGTTTGAATTTCTCTCTCACAAATCCAGTCAAATGGTAGCCTAATTCAAGTCAAACTCAGCCTTATTAGAACATTTGTTTTTGAAGTGATATGATTTTTAGTATGAATTGCGAGATGGGACCAAGACTGTGCATACTCAACCTGAGGGAGGCTAGTCCTATCCTAATAAGTGAGGCCTGTGACATTTGCCTGCCTGTTTCTTCTCCTTGTTTATTTGTATGGTGTGTGACACACATACCATTCGCATATTCCGTCCACAGGTTAAACATGCTTCTTGTAATGTGTATGCTCGTGTGTTTGTGCATGTATGTATTTTTCTTTTTTTAACCTCACCTTAAAGACCAATTCACCCATCAGTCCATTCCACTGACCGTCGGGCTGCAAGCTTCCGTATTTGTGATCTGGGGCAACGTAGATCTCATACTTAAAACCCAGGTAGTTGGACAGAGCATCCAGGACGTCAATGGAGTAGCCCTGGTACTTCTTCGGTTTTCCTAAAACATTCTCTGACACCATCACGAACGGTTCCTCCTGGAAGGCAAAGATCAATCAGTGTGTCAGTAAGTCAGTCACACAGTCAATCAATACACCATTCATTCAGTCATTAAATTACCCAATTACTCAAGTGGCCATTATACCACCACAGACGCTCACCCTAAGGCAGGGAAAGTGCATGTGACAGCCCACATTACACATTCAGAACAGATTTCAGAACATTCTTATTAACAGCACTTTTGTAATTGTAAGCAAGTTTACAGCAATTAACATTGTGGTAAAAAAAAAAAAACTTTCTTTCACTAGAATGAATTCTGCCTTCTTTTGTTTTTGTGAAGACAATCCAGATGCTGAGTAATGAACCAAACCAGATGTAATGACATGCTGCACTTAATATCTGTCCATGTGTTCAAATTCTTAGCTAAGCGCTTTTGGCTCAACATCCAAACTTCCCTACTCAGCTTTCTTTTTTTATTCACAGAGAGAACCATGTTTAATACATTATTCAACATATAACCCTATTCAACATTTTCAAGTGTATTAAATTTGTGGAAAATCAATAATTGCACCATGCAATTCAGCATATTAGTTTTTTTATTGGTTCATTTTAAAATGCGCTTGGGACAGCTCAACCTCTTGTTTATCGATATTGCCATGGCATTCAAAGGGCAGCTTCCTGTTGAGGTTAAATGACATCCAGCAATGCTGACATTTTAGGCAATTAACACACGCCCAAGGAAGAATTGTATTTTGTATGTTTTTTTATCAAGGAGAAAGCTAGCAGGACTGTCCCTAGAGAAAGAAAAAAAAGTGTTAACTGTGCTCAGATTGAGTGTTTCATTGAGGAGTTTTCTGGCCAGTTCTTGTCCATCTCAGACCCCCACCCTCTTTCTGCCTCAACCTCTTTTTCTCTCTTCTTTAATAAATCTCTATTGATGAGTAAAATGTTTTAGGCCAATATGTCTTGCAGATTTATGGGGTACTGTGTGTTATTGACTTGATTCTGGCTGCACATTAAGCACACATAAAGACGCGTAGACACACAGACACAGACACACAGACACACACACACACACACACACACACACACACACACACACACACACTTGATGGTTTCTAATCCTTGCATGCTGCTGCTGTTCAATAAGCTATTAGCCAGTGAGTGGACATGCATGCCAAGTCCCTCTCCTCACTACAAGCATCTATCAATCAAGGCAGGAACACCCACTAACATACACACCCATACATACTGAATTACTCCACCCAAGGACAAGGATTACTACCCTAGGAACAGGTCATTTAAACCTTTATAAAGAAATGCAACAATATTATATACATATTTTCCAGCTCAGAGTTGTAGGAGTGTATTCAAGCATTTCTTCATTGCACATATTATATCTGAATGGTTTGACAACAGGGGACTCTGATAATTGATACAGGCTCTGTATTATATAGTGACAACACACACACACACACACACACACACACACACACACACACACACACACACACACACACACACACACACACACACACACACACACACACACACACACACACACACACACACACACACACACACACACACACACACACACAGCAGCAGCAGCATAATGTTATAGCCAACCATACAATAAACTGTGCATGTGCAAGGTTGTGCAGGTGTGCATGTGGGAGTGGGAATGTTGGAAAATATTGAAAGCCCTTTTGGTATTTTATCTAATTATGGTCTTCTGTAAAGGACTAGGATAACAGAATACATAAAAGCATCTAATGCCTTCTCATGTCTCTCTAGTGTCAAAGCCAACCCATAATTTCAGGTTGGATCACTGTAAGCCTGCCAATGCCTTAACACAGATGTCATTTTGAAATGGCCATACAGTACATGGCACTTATTTCCTTCACTTAGACATCACACCTGACAAGATGCATGCACCATTTTAAAAACATGGTGGCTATTGGGGAAACGCATGTCAAATTTCTGGGAAACCAAATAATTTTTAAATAAGTAGAAAAGTAGTAAGTTAGTAAGTAGGTAAGTAAGTAAAATAGACCATGCAGTGGATATCAATGACATCTGGTTGAAAAGTTATTCAATCTTTGACTTTTGAGGGGCAAGGTGCGATGTTATCATCTAAACAATTCCCATAGACGACTGGTTGTTCTTGTCAGTGGGTTTCAGACAAAAATATTGTCTTGAAAAATTACCTTTTGAGAAGTAGCCAGGCTCTGTGACACTAATCTGTCTCTCTGGTGTCTTCTCTCACTCTGCTGTTGCTTTGCAGTCTCTTCCTTTCCCCTGCCACTCACCACCTGTGATGTACACCGTTTGGCATCTTTCCATACCGCAACGTTTCCCACTTTCCCTCAACATATGTCTAGGGCACCTAATTTCTCTCCATCCATTCATCCGTCCATTCATCCTTCGAGGTTCCTACTTGTTATCCTTGCAATATTTTCTGAAATTCCTCCATGTACCCAGCAATATGTCTCTAGCATTTGGTGTTCTTTCTGATATCATCCCCCTCTCATCCTTCCTCCTCCTCTTTTTCATCAATGCTAATTTATTTGGCAAACCCCCCATCTCCTCTTGGATGGAAGCACCACAAGTGCTGCCCGGGTGTTTCTGGAGACGTGATCTGGACAAGGAGAAGCATTTTTTTTATATATACTGTAGACTAAGTAATAACATTCAAGAGTCCTCTGAGGGCATGCCCGGGATGACACAGACATGTGGTGAATCGCAGAACCAAGCGTTTTCAAAACACTCCAGTCTAATTATTTTAAAATGCATTATGAAAAGCCCTGCCAGTCTTTACCAGTCAGATTGTATTTCATACTGTTATGAAAAAATCAGTCTCTGTTTGATATTGTTGCAAAATATGTTTCACAAAACCTCTGAGAAGTAGTGCAGATTCAGATAGGGCAGTGGTTTTCAAACTGTGTGTGTGGGGGGGTGGGGGGGGGCGCAGAGTTATGGCAGGGGGGGTGCAGATGAATATGTGAAAAACTTTTTTTTTTTTTTTTTTTGATATTAACATCATATTAAGCAAATGTAAGTTATACAAAAAAAAGGAATACAATGTTTTGGTCTAGATAGTTAAAGGTGCTGTAAGCGGAAGGGTTCTTTTAGCTTCCTGTCAGTTACTGCAGTTAGCAGTCCCCTCGCTCATCCCTACGTCACCACATTAATGCACTGCGGTCTCCAAGCAGCGAGTTAAGTGTGATAAAACCAAGCCCCAACCTCAGCGATCTTTACCAGCATCCAATAAGGAAGTGACCACAACTGTAGTAACCGGAAATGCCACTGGGGGTTGGTGCCAAGACCGAGCAGTTTTTCTTTGACTCACTTGTTAGACAGGCCGTTTTCAAAGTCTTATTAAACCTATTTACAGCCTGGGCCACAAAACCATTTTAATCTGTATGTTTAGGTCATATCTCCATGACAACACTGAGGGGGGTGAATTTTTTCGGACCACGCTACTTTTTATTTTATCGGAGGTTAAAATGTATTGGCGCGATCTCTTGAGTGACAGCTCTCCTCACTTTGCCTCGGAGATATACGTCAGCTATCTCCCTCCCCCTCACAAAATGGCGATGCGCACAAACCAGCATTATTGGATGCCGTGTGAATAACTGAGGTCAGCCCGGATGCTACATCCATATTATTTACTATCTATGGATAAAACATGATAAAAACCATCAAAACAGACATTGGGAAGGATTTTTACCTGCTCCGCCATTGTCGGCGCATAAATATTCACTCATCTGTTGCTCTGGTGTGCACCGGCAGTGAGACCATGAGTGAGACGGCTGTCGGTTTGTAGCGTTCTCTCTTGTGATTGGATAAAAAATTTGGGATCCTCCAATAAGTTTATTTGCCGAATACATGCAGAGCAGTTGACTGAGAGATCGGCTTTATGAAACGCGCACATTATGTAAGTGATCACTGTATGAATAAAGAGCGATTTAACACTTATATTGACATAAATAAACCTCTTACTTCACCTTTAATAGCCTAATAATTTAATCAGATCATCTGGGAGATAATCCGAGTTTAACTGATCACGTGATTTCACGTTCACGTCCTAGCACAGTGTGTATTGAGTTTATTTAGAAACATTTGGAAATCGGGCTGCCTTCAGTTTCCCATGCACTGTGTATAGTCTATAGCCTATTTCAGCCTCATCTGTGGAAATAAACATAGCTGGACAAGATTATTCTGCTTCGTTCCTCTCACTGCATTTAAATGCATTCACTATATTACAGAGAAATATGTCTTGTTTAAGAAAAGGAGCACCAAGTCCAACCCAGAGGACCCAGCATAATATTTTATTTTAAATTAATATTTGTATGGAAAATTCATGTGTCTTTCTTCAATAGCTTCTAATTCATCGGACCCAGTGTCTCCAATTTATTTGTTCACACAAAATTCCTCATATTTAGCCTCTTAATTTTCCTCTCAAAGTGCACCAGATTCATGCATTTCACTTTAAAAAGGTAAAAAAAATCCCCTGGGGGGGCATACCCCCGGACCCCCTAGGAGGGTCTGGTTCTCCGCTGGCTACTATTTTCACACAGCAGGACATTGGAGGCACTAGCGAAAAAACACTGGGTGTGTGAAGGAGATTTAACAATAGTCAATCATTTGGGCAAGTCTGTCTGCCTATCTTTCTCACTCCGCTGCACACTCAGTCACTGCTATCCATGCTTCTATTCTATTCAAATGTATTTTTAAAAAGCATAACAAATACATACTTAGATAAATAAAATATGTTTAAAAACGCACAAAGATGTTCAGAATGTTTCAAAAATATGTTTAAAATGTGTAAAATAGGAACAGAGTCAAAACGCACAGGGATTTCTTTTTCAGCTCAGCTGAAATTTGTTCTCGGAGGGGGGGCTCACTCTCTCACACTTTGTAAACCCCTGAGATAGGGCAATGTCAACGCCCAAGGTACTTTGGAGCATTTCTCTTACTTCGTTTCATCGCTCTACCATTGTTTAACATCATTGGCCGCGTTTCCCAGATGCGATCGTTCTTTGGGGCCAAAGAAGGGTCGAAAGAAGGGTTCGCCAAAGAAAGAAGGGTTCGCCAAAGAAGGAGCGTTAAGATACGGGTGTTTCCCAGATGGCTTCTTAAGTCCCTTCTTTGGAGAGCCGTAAGATGAAGCGAAAGAAGCATCGAAAGAAGTACTTTGGTGGGAGCTGTCCACCGCGGTCGTGCTGAAACTGAATAAATCGATGCCAGGCGAATCGATCACCCACCTCTTTATCAGCGCATAAGTCACACACAGCGCCCCGTGGTCTCCCCCACACAGGTGGAATTAGGCTACGCATGTAGGCTAACGTGTGTGTGGGTGCGGGTGTGTGTGGCAACAAGTGTATCAAAGTAGTAATCAAGCCCATTAGCGCATATATACCCCGTGGATATACAGTATCTCACAAAAGTGAGTACACCCCTCACATTTCTTCACATTTTTCTTTATATCTTTCCATGGGACAACACTGAAGAAATGACACTTTGATACAATGTAAAGTAGTCAGTGTACAGCTTGTATAACAGTGTAAATTTACTGTCCCCTCAAAATAACTCGACACACAGCCATTAATGTCTAAACTGCTGGCAACAAAAGTGAGTACACCCCTTAGAAAAAATTTACAAATCGGGCCCAAAGTGTAAATATTTTGTGTGGCCACCATTATTTTCCAGCACTGCCTTAACCCTCTTGGGCATGTAGTTCACTAGAGCTTCACAGGTTGCAACTGGAACCCTCTTCCACCCATTTATGACAGCATCACAGAGCTGGTGGATATTAAAGACCTTGCGCTCCTCCACCTTCTGTTTGAGGATGCCCCAAAGATGCTCAATAGGGTTTAGGTCTGGAGACATGCTTGGCCAGGCCATAACCTTTACCCTCACCTTTTTTAGCAAGCCACTGGTCGTCTTGGAGGTGTGTTTGGGGTCGTTATCATGTTGCAATACCACCCTGCGGCCCAGTTTACGAAGGTTGAGTGCACGTGGTCAGCGTCGTACACAGAAGTTGGCTTTGGAAAATAGACGTATGAGTGCTGCCAGCATTGCTGAAGGGCTTGAAGGGGTGGGGGGTCAACCTGTCAGTGCTCAGACCATACGCCGCACTCTGCATCATACTGGTCTGCATGGCTGTCATCCCAGAAGGAAGCCTATTCTAAAGATGATGCACAAGAAACCCCACAAAAAGTTTGCTGAAGACAAACAGACTACGGACATGGATTACTGCAACCATGTCCTGTGGTCTGATGAGACCAAAATACATTTATTTGGGTCAGATGGTGTTAAGAGTGTGGAGCGGCTACCAGGTGAGGAGTACAAAGACAAGTGTGTCTTGCCTAGAGTCAAGCATGGTGGTTGGAGTGTCATGGTCTGGGGCTGCATGAGTGCTGCCAGCACTGGGGATCTACAGTTCATTGAATTCTAACATGTACTGTGACATACTGAAGCAGAGCATGATCCCCTCCCTTCATAAACTGGGCCGCAGGGCAGTACTGCAACATGATAACGACCCCAAACACACCTCCGAACGACCACTGGCTTGCTAAAGAAGCTGAGGGTAAAGGTTATGGACTGGCCAAGCATGTCTCCAGTCTTAAACCCTATTGAGCATCTTTGGGGCATCCTCAAACGGGAGATGGAGGAGCGCAAGGACTCTAATATCCACCAGCTCCTTGATGTCGTCATGAATGGGTAGAAGAGGGTTCCAGTTGCAACCTGTGAAGCTCTAGTGAACTACATGCCCAAGAGGGTTAAGGCAGTGATAGAAAATAATGATGGCAAAACAAAATATTGACACTTTGGGCCCAATTTGGAAATTTTTTCTTAGGGGTGTACTCACTTTTGTTGCCAACAGTTTAGACATTAATGGCTGTGTGTCGAGTTATTTTGAGGGGACAGTAAATTTACACTGTTATACAAGCTGTACACTGACTGCTTTACATTGTATCAAAGTGTCATTTATTCAGTGTTGTCGCATGGAAAGATATAATGAAATATTTGAAGAAATGTTAGGGGTGTACTCACTTTTGTGAGATACTGTAGGCACACACATGTGATGTGAGAATGGAAGAAAGCGGCAGCAAAATAAACAAGCGGGCACCGTCGTTTACCGCGGAGGAGTTGGGCGTCTTAGTGGACGGGGGAACAAGGGGCAAAAAGAACATCACGGTGAAGAACCGTGTTAGGCAGGCCATAGCCGAAAATATGTCCCCCTCCAGCCCATGTGGCCTGCGTGACAGGCGTGCTGTGAGGAAGAAGTGGCAGGAGTTCCAGAACCAAACAAAAAGGAAGAGTGAGAAGGTTTCACTAATCAATCTCCCTTCGTTGCAGGTGATGCAGACGCAGTAAAGACAGCGCGGAGTAACCCCTCCCCCATATGGTTTCAATAAACTATTTTGGTTTCTTTTCAACCATGTATTGTGTGGATCATTTTGCATTGAAATGAGGGTGTCAAACCTAGCAACAAAAAGTCCCAGGCAATTTGTAATGTATCTAAGCGTAGGTTAATGACGTGTGCGTATTGTGCAACAGCAACAGCATTCCAGTGCCAGACTTTCAGGTAAAGCACCGGACAGTGCAGCAATAATCATAGTGTGCAGGACGTTACATGTAGCCTACATCTGCTGGTTCTGTTTATTTATTCCAGCCTTCAGGCCTGAGAGTTGATATGGGTGATGTGTGGTGGTTGTGGGTTTATGGTTTAGTGCTTGGTGACTGGTGGTGAAGAGGTAGGGGCTGCGGGTTGTTGGACCGGGCTGAAGGCAAAATTGCAGCGGGTTGCTCTGGATGTGTGGAGACACCAGAGAGATCAGCCGTTGGATCTCCGCACGGGGCAGCCGGTACTTTGCCTGGACGGCCCGGTCTGATAGCACGTCCAGTGGGGAGAAGTGCCGACGCACGTATGCATTTATGTAAACCGTCTGGCTTCGCGCACGGCGAGGCTGTTGGTTCGCAGCGAGAAGGTGTTGTATTGCAGCCATGGTTTCTCACACGCGCGGACTTTGGCAACGCCTTTAGCAGGTGGAGCCGCTCTGAATGAGGTTCAGCTGAGTTCAATTAAATCTGTTTCTTTGATATCTGTGAAATGCTGTTGTTGAAGGGTTGTTGATGATTTTTTTGTATGTGTAGTAGTACTATAAACTCACATGTGTGTGGAAAACGTAAACGTCTGATTCATTAAAACATTTTTTTTCTCTACTATTAGTCTATGTTTCTTGCGCCAGTGGTCCGCATTGAGCATTGTTTTATTATTTCGAAAAGTGGAGGAAATAAATTTCCCTGACGCGGCATGATCACTGACGATTTGGTCGCTAAGAAAGGTTGAAAGAGTGGGTCAGCTCCGTCTTTCAGTTCCATCTTAGTGAAAGTACTACTTTCGCTAAGAAGGAATCTGGGAAACGCATTCTTCTTTCACAGCGTTCTTAAGTGCGCTCCAAAGAAGAACTCTGCCCAAAGAGGCTCTTTGGGATTCTGGGAAACGCGGCCATTGTTGTCTTTTCATAAATTATGATCTATCATCACCACACAACTTCATATAACAGAACACATGTATTTTCTGCAATCAATTAGTGGTTACTGTGTGCCTGTGTGTATTCCAAATTAAAACTTTCGGTTCATTTGGGGAAAACCTTTGAGTACTACCCATTATTTCCAAAAAATATGAACTCAAATTAAGAAGGGGGTCTTGGTTTGCCTTTGGCTGCATATTTGGGCTGCAGCAGCCGTATTCCCAGCTTGCACCCCCAAAAAATAAAATCAGCAAAAGTTGAAAACTCGGTTGCAGAGATGAATCAAACTAAATTGGGAACATACGTTAGCAAATGGTCATTTATAAGCTACTTGATTTTATACCTGTAGAATCTTACATCTAAATGAAAGGTATTTGCTTCCTAGAACACATCATTCTAATGAAACTGTTCGCATACGTAATTCAAATTAAATTCCCAGCTGCAAAATATAAATTTCAGACATATTTGTGACCATGAATGGTTACTAGCCATTAAGAGGGCAATAAACACATAATCACCGTGATGTAGCCACTCCCTGGTTAACATTAATTTAATAATCTATACAACCTGCTGAGCTAATCAATAGCATTGATTGAGAGTCATTGGTCCTAATAGGTGCATGATCTCATCACCGATTAACTAATCAATAACTATTCCACAGACTGGCTGATAGAATAGAATGATCACATCCTTTTACATGTTAATTTGCACATTTCTGCTTATATATTTCTGTGAGTGAGTGTGTGTGTGGGTGTCTGTATGCCTACTGCGTGTCACAGGGCATGGCATGGTATTGTGTAAGATAATTTCCCTTTTCATTTGAGCAGAAAAAGCCCTGGGTGAGTAATCTGTTCCAAAGGCCCCTTCGGAAACCTTCACATCATGCACAGACACTTACACACACAAATACAAGCGTACAATCACACCGGAAAGAAAACGTCAACCAGTGCATCATCACCCTTGACATTTCACACTATTTATATCTATTTCTGTCTTGAGGCCTTCATGAAGGATCGGTCACAACCACAAGTACAGAACATGAAGGGCACAAAAGAACATTGGAATACAGAAAAATAAATGTGCACACACCTCTTGGAGTCACCCTGACACTGACTGATGAGGAAAAGAGGGACATTAAAAAATGCAACCCATATTCCTTTTTCCCTTTTAAGGATGATGAAAATCAAAGACTGCGGGGGGAGAAAATAGTGAAAGAAAAAAGGGATAGCCAAAAAAGACGTCTAGCATTATCTCTTTCTTCTCGGCTTCTCACTTCAAAAGGCGGGATATGAAGAATTTACAGCAGTGAATCTTTAAATCACTCATGAGATGTACTGAAAATCGATGCTGTGGGCGAGACAGCCAGAGCTATACAGTCACACTATCACATCAAGACTCCAACGACCTCCATAATCTAGCCATCAATTGTCAAAATGAGAGCTTATGAAATTATTATTATAGCTCGGTCCATTATCAAGCTCATCTTGTTACGTTTTATTTGTGTGTTACCTTCCCTAGATCCTCCTCTCTTTGTCTCATAAATAAACGTTGGAGTCTGACATGGCAGCACTAGTCACAATAGTCAGTCTTTGGTTCTCCTAGGTGAGAAGCAGGGCAATTTTCCAACAGGGCACACTCAAAAATACGTCATCTTTTTTGAATGACTGAATTGATTTCACAGAATAAATAAAAAATGCAGTCAAGAAGCGAACATATATGGACACACTGGTTAAAGTATACTCACCAGAACAGTGACAACCCGTAGCACCACACCTCTCATGTTATTTTCCAATTTCCTGTCCGTCAGCGTGCCATTCAGGCCATGAACAGGGTCCCACGTTGCCAGCTGTAATGTAAGCACACACACAAGAACACACAGACACACAAAACAGTTAGATGAATGGCTCACATATGAGGTGTACCAAGCAATAAACGGTAAGGAACAAAAGAGGCGTACAGATTTCAAGCACATTAAAATTGTAAATGGGCTGAACATCTATCACACTTTTCACAGATTTTTTTCTCAAACTCAAAGGGCTTTACATTGTTTGCGTCTCATTCACCCATTCACACAGCCATTTATAAACAGATGGCAGCAGCTTTCATGCTGGGTGCTGGCTAACCATCGGAAGCAATTTGGGGTGAAGTGTATTGCCCATGGGCACTTCGACAGGTGGCAGGAGGCGGGGTATCCAAACCACAAACCCTGCGATCAGTGGATGACCGCAGTTACTGCTTAGCCACAGCCGCCCTTCTTTTAACAATGTTCAAAATGGAAAGATTTAAAACCAATAAAAGCCCGTCGTGCAGATTATATCAAAATTGAGACACATTAGCATGTTTTCCATAGTCCTTACAACTGTAAATCATATATATATCTGTCTAGTACCTACTGATTACTTCCCCTTTAATGTCATACTTTCTGTTATGTTCCCCTCATGTTTATGTCAAATTATTTGACTGGACTTCCAAACATTTACCCCACTATAAGTACTGTCTGTAGGAATGATTCTTCAATTCAAATATGTTTTATGAATATGACCCACACTCCTATGTTTATCAAATTGCATCATAACCTTTGCTTCCCTTCCGATCACATTATTTAAACCCCTGGCCGCATTTCCCTCTTCCATGTGCTGCCAACTGTCTTCAATAAAATATTGTTTTTAGCTCCAAAGATCAAACTAGCCTAGTTCCCCCTGTAGAGAGAGAGGCAGTAAGAAACAAGGGAGTGATTTAGCTCCCTGCTATCCAAATACAAACACACACAAACACACAGTGATACACATAATGGTACTGCTGGTGCTTAGTAGAAAACACAAACACACACGAGAAGCAGCAGCTGCAGAGGGAAATATGGGATAAGCCATTTTTTTTCTAAAGCCTAAAGTTACTCTTCACTGTGGAGCTCTCTGCCAATTCTGATCCATTCCCTTATGGGACCAATACTTACAGTAGAGCTTAGCTAAACTGGTTTCTTTTTTTTACGCACTGCCACTTAGATAACGTTTTATATCAAGTTTGAAGTGTAGTGTTGACAGGCTAGTAAGCAATTGACTTGCAGAGACTCGTCCCTAAGCATAATCAAATGTGCGTTTATTTGCAAAAGAAACCTGTTGTACACTATTGTACCACAGTATGATACAGCAATGGTCGACCCCTTTTGGTGTTTTAATTGTTTTGCCTTATTAAACCTCTTCTCAGGCCTTGATTGACAACTCCCTCTGACTCTAAACTACCGTTACAGCGAATATTTCATCTGCATTAGTTTAGTACTTACAGTCCAGAGACCTCACACAATGTACAGCATAGCCACAGCCATCTTCAAACTGAGAAGATCGGCTAGACAGTCAGAATATGTAAAACACCTTTGAAGGTAAGCATGGATTTTAACTCTCCAATGTAACCTCCTCATTGTTATCATGTATTATTCTACTTATCATTTTAACATTTCTGTGAATTCACTGACGCATTTTCTACTTTTAATTTTTTTTGTCACAATCCCAGCAAGGTAGGTCTTATGCTCGTTTCTGCCTGGAGGGGGAGATGTGGAGCTAGAATCTCGGTCTGCCTCCTCTCACCCAAACACAAAATCTGTATCCCTTCTTTTGTTCTTTCTCTAGTTTATAATGCACAGAAAACAGAGTCATTTATAATCGTGTGTTTCTCTGATGATGAGCCAACTAACCTTTGTTTCATAACACAGGAAAACTACTACTGTACTTTTTTTTATCACAACAACGCTAATGTCTATCCAACACCTGATCATTGTATGATAATGTGCGCGTGTACATCCCCCTCTCTATACAGATATGCTGCCTGTAACCCTTTACCGCTTTTCCATGTGTGTGTGCCAACAGTCATAAACTGAAAAATATGGGAAAGCGGGTGGGGTGTGAGGGGAGAAAACACAAAAGGTCACACAAACAAGAGACGGATAGGGCCCACATGAGAAGGGGAGTTATCGCAAAAAACAACACTAAGGAAGTGAAAATGAGTGACAGGAAGAGATAGGGATCAAATAGCCGACACACAAGATACCTGGTGAGCAGCTTATATTATGAAAGGCCTTAATAAAAAGTGCTTACAGCACAGCAGCCGTTCTAAGAGCTTGTACAATTGTGAGTGTGTATAATCAATAAAACATTAGCGGTGCAGCCAAATGCCACCAAGAGAGGCCAATTTTAGCCATGTATGCACACACACTGAAAAAACACCCATACTGGTACACGTGTGTGCAAAAAAGAGAAAAAATTACATTATGAGTATACATATAAAATCAACAACAAAAATTATAATAATGTGAAAAACAAAAAGACTCAAGGTAAGAATGAAAAATAATGAGAACAAATATATTCAAATGATGCAGCAAATGAGGCAATGGATATACATTTGCCACCTTTTTTTTAGATTGTATCAACTGTCAATCTAAGCTTGACATGTATAATAACATTACTCTTAACTCTACAGGTTTGGATCCCAACACAGGCATCGTGTTGGTTCTTACAATTATACTGGGACATAAGCTCACCCGAAGCAGGTGAGAAGAAAATTAAATGCTTGTTAGCAGAGAGGACACAGACACACACACACACACACACACACACACACACACACACACGCACACACGCATAGGAAAACAGTAACTGTGCGTCCTTCAGTAACGAGCAAGTGACACACATGACATGAATTATAAGGTTGGTAGACTAAAGCAATGTAGATTAGCAAAAGATGATTTGAGGGGGGTGATTTACTTGTTTCACAGAATAAGGCTAACACAAAAGAAAAAAAAAGAAAAGAAAATGTACCTTGTTGCAAGAATCTGTTAGAGATCAGTTTAGTTTGGTGTGACAGAAACATCAGTGAGACTAGACCTATCGACTGAGTGCAGGGGAATGTATAGCCTACAAATAAAGGATCAGACTATTCAGTCCCAACCCATATACTGCATTTCAATTCAGTGTGAATGCACAAGTGTATATTTACAAATAATGACACAGAGATACAAAATCAGAACAACATGGTTTACTTTTATTAGTATGTCCTGTACTGCATCGGGAAGATAAGATGAGCAAGTTTTTGATATTGATTTGTCTGGACTGCATTAAAGAACAAGACTTCATATTAAAGACTACTTGGAAAACTGTCTGGGTAATGCCTTTTGCTCCACCTATCAGTCAATAAGTAACAGGTTTTAGCTTTTAGGTGAGGTGCTGAATCCATATGCCAAAGTGTTGGAAGTTAAGATAGCCCTTTGCGACTGTTAATACGAGGAACATTAAAGAAAATTTAGCAACGGAATGCAATGACCTGTTATGAAGGTACTTTGTGTTGCATTTCCCACAGTCTTTAAACCCTTATTCATGAGTCGGGGAGAAACACATTGATCACAATGCTGAGCACCACATTAATCACAACGGCTATCAAATCAGAGGTATGCTGGCTTTGTTTGCAACTGTAAAGCAAATGTATTTGACTTAACTCAAATGAGAACACAAGCGAGCACAAATGCCCCCAGACTAAGCATTAAAGACACATTTAGCTTTACACCATGCTCACTACGGATTTGCTGATACATTTGATTTCAATAGTAGGCTATGACGAAAAGATGAGAAAATAGTTGAAGGTGAGTGTTAAAATTACGATCCAAACTGTTCTCCGTAAGCATAGTGTCCTGTACTAGAGAGCATCATTGTGATTAAACTCTGTCAAACTTCTCTTGGCAGTGAATTGTCTATTTTTGCTCTAATCCGACTGTACAATTCTTGTTTTCAGTCATGTTCAAGCCTCCGTATAGTATTTATTTTGCCAATTTCAATGAAGCTATTCAAGTTTGAATGTAACAACAGACAACATTATTATACAGTTTCATTTATAAGAACAGTTTACAAACAGTTATGTGAATGGATGAGAAAGAGGAATATAAAGGCAGAGAGTGAAGGGAAATTAAGTATGGATGAAATGAAAGAACCTTTCTGCAATATTAGAACTAAATTGGTCATGCTACATTATCTGAACATTCATGTTTCTACTCGTTATTTGTATTGTTTAGACTTTTCAAACAGCCTTGCTTTGTGTGTGTGTGGATGTGCACTTATGAGTCAGAAGTTAAAATGGCAGCCTAGCTAGCAGAGTGGCCTCTGTTTATCTCCACAACTCCAGATAAGGGCTCATTTCCCCCCGACAGTATTAAATAAAAGTGCATTTGGTGTGGGGGTGTATGTTTGTGTGTGTTGTTGCACGCAAGATAAGCGAATGACCCACTGTGCTTAGACTGTCTGTTACCATGTGCACTCAGTTTTCAGAACACTATCATTAGCCTCTCATAATGTGTTCCTTCCTATTCATTAAGCTGTAGCTCTATATTCCATTATTTGCTTCCCTCTGTTGTCCATTTACTGCTCTCTTTCTCATTGTTTTTGACACAATGACATTCCTTCTACCCGTTTCCGTACTCTCTACACACCTGTCATGTTGCCACTATTTTCTCTGTAACAACACGTGCTAATTTTAGCCTACCACCTTATTCAGATTGACACACATCATGTTGTGTGGATGTACCCAGATCCCACAAATAGACCTAGATCATTGCCTAATATTAAGACTAAACACATTGCAGAGAAATATTCAATCTTACTTGCCAGCCAATGACAATCTTTATCTTTACTATCCTCAATCTAGCGAGCTAGCAGTATGCTGTATGTTATGTATTTTGGAGCAGATAAACACACTACCATACATTCTAGTTGGGCATGAGTGATCATTGAGAAGAAATGTATTTCAGAAATCCTGTTGAGTATTACCTTTAACTATTTCCATTAGTCACTTAAACGCTGTTCTTACCATTATGTTTTATACGTCAAACACTAGAAACAGTCACCTATTAGAAACAAAGTCACACAAGACACATTCCAAATGAACAGAAAGATGGCAAACACATTTTTCGTAGCTACTATGACTAGCTAAACAAATGTCCAAACATTGTGAGGTTTGACAACTCACTGGTTGTTAGTCACTGGTTGTTTGAAATATATGCAAGGTTTCCTTGTTTTACATATACAGTATATGCTATGTTAACAGCTAGCACAGCATAACAGCAGGACACCGTTTTTGAATTCATGTGTCTGTGATTCTAGCTCACAAAGCTAACTCAACCAAAATACTGAGCTTCTGTTGCTAGCTTTTATATGAAAAATAATTAAACTGTAACCATAATAAAATAAATATTTAAAACATTTCAATCAAAGTTTAAGAGAATACGCAAATTAGTTGGAGTTTAGGAAGTTTTAGTTCAGTGGAAAAAAAGGAGTTCTACCGAGGATATATTTTGATGAATATTAATGTCTGTAAAGCCATTAAGAAATACGTTTGGGTGATAAAATGTTGTTTTATGATGAATGTTTTACTATCATCGTTTGTGTTCCGTTTTTGCGGTCATTAGGGTCGTCATGACTAATGTGATGGCAATAACGTGGAAAACAATTCGACATGTAACATTGGTACATCTCAGCTTTTTGTCTCATATTGTTCTCAGGGGGAATCAATGTTGCATCTGTAAAAAAAAATAGCAAGCAAACAATAGCTTAACTGTTTATTTCTGATTTATTCATATCACTCTCAGTAGCAACAGATGTTGTCATTTTGCAGAAGTCATGAGTGAGATTCTGTATTGCTCGCAGCGGGGCATTATATTTTTTCATCACGGCTTGATGTAAGTTCACATTATTTTCTTTATTCATTTGCGTTTATTAACTTCTTTTTAGCACATACTCCAGTTGGGATTCTTTTTTTTTTCCAGTTTTTCATTCCGGGCACTCAGATGGTTTTTACCACTTGGGATAATTTATCCAACAATGTTTATGTAAATAAAATCCCACCTGCTTTCAAATTGTCAGAAGCAAAAATCTCAAAAATGGCCACTGCTTGAATTTTTTTTGTTTTTGCCTGCTGTTGCCTTATGCAAAAAAAGAAAAAGCTATTTGCATTGTTTTGGTGAATCGAATAAAGAAAGAAAAAAGGAGAGGAGAGATTATGAGTTAAAGATGGAAAAACACCACTCATTGTTTCTAGTGTTCAAATTTCAGCATTGTTGGGCCATGGTGACATAACAAGCAGCCTACATTATGATAACAGGGGATACATATCAGTCACCTGCCCACCTCCTATCGTCATTGCGACCACCTAGGACTAACACACACACACACACACACACACACACACACACTGACCTCAGGAACATCAAGAGGTGTGTGACCATAGCACATTTAAAAGTAATTGGACAATCGACTGGTTGATGTTAGGGGACCACGAAAGTAATTTGCTGTTACATCAAACCCTTTTCACTCTGCAGAGCTCACCAACCACATATTGTGGAAACACAATTGAACACTACTGTATGCAGGTAACCTCCAGAATCACTGAGAACTGTAAGGCGTCATGCGTCTCTCACATCCCCTCCCTGTGGCAAACACATCAAGGCACACTGTGCAACACACTGTGGTTTTCAGTTGATTGTTGCATACATGAGGCGCAATGTTTCAAAATGCAAAAACTAGTAGGTGACATTCTGAAGCAATGGAGCTTAAACGTGACTTAAAAGTATGACTTAATGTTGGTAAAAATCTGGTCCACACTTCCTCAAATGACTGCTAGTAGACATGAAATTAGACCTGTGCAATTGCTGTATTAGTCACCACAGTTACTCTTATCTCATATCATCAACTCCACCACTGGAGGGAGAAATTTCCTTTTGGGCTAATACAGTAGAATATTTAATTGTCTGTGTACACTACTCTTATCTTTGTTGTATTTGTATCTGCTCACTTTTCGTGAACAGCTAGGGAAACAAATAAAAAAAAATGTCACCCCTCCATTTATAAGCTTTTTATTTCTCTGTGTTCTCTGTGTCAACCTTGTTTCATCTGCCAAACACCGGTGTGTTGCTTCCAGGCTATGCGGCGGCTCTGTAGCACTCCTTCTGTCGCCACTGCCAAACATTCATATGTCTGCCATTGCAGTAAAGAGACAGTAGCCAGGCACAAACACAGACAAGCTGCTGAGGAGCTTCACTACTCCCACTCTCTGCTCTAGTGTCCCCCCAACCCCTTCAGTCTACCGTGCTGATGACTAACGTGTGTCAGTGCAGCCTCCAAACAGCTTCCCCAACAAGCCTCCCTTCTGTCCTTCCCCCTTTTCCTTTGCCTTTCTCTTTATCCCCTTCTGTGTCTCAACGCTGCCCCTCTCTCTCACCCTCCATCATCTAACATAGAGAGAGGGGACAGCTTGTTGCAGCAAGCAGTCCAGTATGCTCTAGTATCAGTGCTCTGCACCACCGGCTGCCTCATCTCCACCTTACATTCTGTCATCCACCCCACTACCTCCTAGAAAAGTAGTTCCCAGTATATGTACTGTATGTTCTTTTAAATTCACCATCTCCATATCTCAAATGATTGCACAAACCTATTCTCTCTTAATCCCTGCCATTTTGACTCACGTGTTTAATTTGACAGTTTTTGTTCTAGAGTTTTGGAATGATACAATATTAAAACATGGGAAAGTATGCCCTATATCGCAATCATTGTTCCTTTGATAATGAGACTACTACCTGAAAAGCAATTATGTTTTAAAAAACACTTAGGCAGTTATGCCCAAATGCCTACTTTCCTAATAGAAAATTAGATTTCAGGAAAACAATTACAGCAGCAAAGCAAATATTGCTGGCAAATGACTAAGAACCTTATCTCTTCAATGCACAGGGGAGGAAATGACTGCAATTTAAAAAAAAGGGTATGTTAACACTCTAGAGAAGAGCTTTTTGTGGGTGCTCAGACCATTTGTCCCTCCCTCTCTCTCACAAACGAATACTAAGACTGTAAGGGTCAGTGAGCAACTCGTTTTAAAATCAAAGCAAGAATAGAAAATGTGAGATATAAATTTAAATCCTGGCACAGAATCAAAGAAGGTCATCAGTGTTGAAAGCATCCAGCCACCTAACAAACTATGATACCTTTATTTTCCAAAACTACTGTCTCACACAAGTTTCACATGAGATTTCCCTTCTCATTTCACAAACTTTCAGAACAATGGCTTTTTACAGACGGTGCAAAAGAGATGAACCTTCTATCACAAAATAAATGAAGGAAACTGGAAACTAAATTCACACAGTGCAGTGCTGTGCCATCTAGCTTCGGACATCCCTGAAATCCCCAGAACCAAGGATCTGACCTGCACTATCTTTTAGCATGTGTAGTTCATTCAAGTATAATGGGTGTTTTTACTACAGCTTTGGGTATGTTTTTATTATAATTCTGAACCGTTTTTGTCTCCACAAGGTAACATTAAATTTGGATTAAATCCGCATAGGGCTTTATTCTGGAGCGATTGTCATATTCTCTCTTCTGATTGGATTGGCTAACATGACAAGTTAGTATGGACCCAATTTTTAATTTTTTTCAAAGATATTTTTTGGGCATTTTTATGCTTTATTGATAGTGCAGAGAGACAGAGGTGAAATGGGGCAGAGAGGGGAGTGACATGCAGAGAACGACCGCGGGTGGGAATCGAACCCGGGTCTGCTGCTGGGCCCGGCCCGGGAGGGGGACGCCTTACCAACTGAGCTAAAGGCGCCCCCTGTATGGACCCAATTTGTAAAATATGTACTACAAGGCTCTTTTTTTGGCTTGAAATCACTATGTTTGAACTAAAATGACATTAAGCAACAAATGTGTTCACCCTATATAGGGCATGTAGATATTACTAAATGTAACTTTATTTTTCTTAACAATTTTTTTTTTACAATTATCTGTGATTATCCATTTAAGTCAGAACAGTTTAGGTTTATTAGACACGTTATTTAACGTGATTCCTGTGGCGTGTAATTTTCATTTTATACAAATAAATCACTGCTGCTCTACCGAGATTGCAGGGTTTAAATCCGATTTGGCAATGGTGTGAATTATTGTTGTACATTTTTTTATTTTTGTAAATAAGTAGGGGAGAACGGGGTAATCTGAGCCACTTTTTACATTTGCTCCCCTCTAAGCAAGCTAAAATGATTTATCACTCAAATTTACACATTTCCCATTAATTCAGGATGTTTCCTAGAAATGGGCATTAGCAGAATTTTTTCAAGACAAAGGGCAGTGAAAATATGATTGTTTTAAAAAAAAGTTGTCATGTGGCTCACTTTACCCCAGATGTGGGGTAAACTGATCCACTTACTTTTCCACTCTGAAACTACCATAACAACACATATTGTAACAGTAAGAATCCTGAAAGCTAGCCACACATTCCAGAACTAATGTCGGACTAGTAAAAGAATGATGGGGTTTGGTCAATTAAGCAAAGCAAATTTTCTAAACACTTGAAAGTAACTCATAACAAAATCAAATACAACATATTATAATTCAAAAGGTTTTAATAAGTTTCAAATGAAAGATAGAACCAGTTAGATTAGAACACAGTCTGGGGGTCAGAACACAGGACCCTTAGAGCCAGCTAGCATCTGGGGGTCAAAGCATAGGAAAATCAGAACCTGCGAGAACAGCCTGGGACTCAGAACACAGGAGAAGACCCAACTGGATTATAACATCAGCCTGTCATACTCTACAACTAGGCCTACTCTACATTCCACCCCCGAAGGTTACAGGGAAATATGAGAAGGTGCAGGTCGTCTTCCTGGTGTATTTCCTTGGCATGATGGCTTTTCTACAATGTGTATGACATTAAAATAAAACATATGTTATGTAATATTACATTAAAATATGTTTAAGACTAAACTTAACTTGTGCCTCATGGTGGGGGAAAGTGAGACAGTGGCTCACTTTCCCCCACCACCACAATTTGAGAAAAAACTACCTCTCTTAGCATTTTAGGCTAATATTCAGTTATCAGCATCACATGGTTTCATATATTGGTAGTTCATCAACACGTACGATAGAAGTTTTTCTACGTGAATACATTTGCTTTGGCACAACAGTTGATTAAGTTGATAGCAAGAACATTTACTTTTACATGCAAAATACCTATTTTGGTGAAAAAAACATGCTTACCACAGCACCATGAGGTCCTCTCTTTCAGGGCCATGGGGAAATGAGAGGGGCTTGAAAACATATATCTCACATGACCACAAATGTTTTTTGTTGCCTAGATACAGGGGGTGGCTCACATTACCTGATGCCTCAGATTCCCCCGTTCTCCCCTAAGTGGCATTGCCCTATCGCACAGCAGAGGTAAACATATGGGAGTAGTAGGAGCCGGCAGAAAATAAGAAGGCAGGGCAGAAAAGAACAAGGTGAGAGCGGGAGTATACAGATAGAAGATAATCTGTTCAGAATAAACTGAACATTCGGTTATACCAAATTACTCATACAC
Source organism: Ammodytes marinus (assembly GCF_949987685.1). Taxonomy (NCBI): domain Eukaryota; kingdom Metazoa; phylum Chordata; class Actinopteri; order Uranoscopiformes; family Ammodytidae; genus Ammodytes; species Ammodytes marinus. The sequence continues at coordinate 21,289,445 of NC_137231.1, read as the reverse complement.
TTTGATTCTCACATACACACACCCTCTCCATATACACACAGCAGTCTATACAAACTGATCATTACAATAGCGACAACAACAAGCTCTGTTCTGATTTCCCAGATGAGATGCAAGCTGTTTTATTGCTTGCTTGACTTATTCGAGAAGATGTTTGTGTGTGCGCATGCATGTGTATATATATGTGCATGTGGGTGTGTGTGTGTGTGCATGTTAGGGTGTGTGATGGTGTTTTGGTGTATGCATATAGAATTCAAACATTAGGATTGATTGAAAATGCTTTAAGAAACCAAACGTATAGTCACTCCTTAATTGTTAAATAATTAAACTGCATAACCATTTAATTTTTTTCTGTCTGCTTTTAATTGAATAACAAGAAAGTCAGTTAATCCTGACCCAACAGCGTTCCGAGAACATGTCCTTCAAATCAATTAACTTCTGTTTTTGAGATGTGTTTGGCAAATGAGAACACATTTGTTTTGCGTACAAGTGAGGTATAAAAAGGTACTCTGTGGTCATCCCATTAAAAAGCAATACATTGCAAATTAATGATTGGTTGTTTACATAATTTGTGTATCTCTATTTGTGTTAAAGCCACTACGAGTAACATGGCACGTTGGCGTCCCCTTTGGACAAAAGCGGTAGTATTTTTACGACGCCCGCTGTCGCAAAGCTGTTTTCTAGCTCGTGCCAGGCGTGCGAGTGTGAACTGAGAAGGGCGCAATATAGTGCATGTCCGTGTGTTGAAAGTGTGAGGACTCTTTTCGGCTCTGTGAGAGTGGTTTTGACACTGCATCAACTAATGCCAGTCAGTGCCAGGGGCGGATCTACGGGTGGGCATGGTTGGTACAGGTCCACCCAGATTGACAGTGGGCCCACCCAATCAGATTCATGAAAAAAATTAAATAAAATAAAAGTAAAAAAAACGTTTTAATGTTTAATAGTCTTTTCTCATACAATATATGTTTTTTTCTTGAATACATTTATAATTTAAAATATTTACAGTAGCTACCAAAATATAATAATATTCAGAAACCCCTCTCGTAGCCTACTCATTAGTTCTGTCCAGTGAAGTCTTTACGCAAAATCATGGTCGACGCAGACAACGGATGGCGGTTTCGTGCACTATCAGATAGCAGCCTCAATTAGCAATGGCTAAACTGCTCTCTTTGAGTCACTTAAAAAAAACAAAATTATGATGAAATACCGTTGGACCAGGTTGTAGCTATGCAGACTCCGCAGCATCAGGATTGCCCGGAGAATGCAGAGGAAATGGCCACAACCAGTCCTGCTAATGTTAGAATACAGCCGCAGCCGCTGGCATCCAGAGAGACAACCGTCGGCGGGACTCCATCGGATCTCTCTGCCCTGGAGGAACCCGCCACTCAACCAAAGTTGAAAATATTTCCAGCTACTGTCATAAATTGGAAATCACGCTCATTTAACATCAGGTGGTATGAGCAATTCAAATGGATGGAATACAGCAAAGAGCGGGACGCAGTCTTTTGCAGGGCGTGTAGGCATTTTACGGATATGCACGCAGAGTTTACTTTAATCAGAGATGGTTACAGGAAATCAAGCAAGTTGCATGCTTTTGCACTAACTAAACTAAAAGCATACAGTGACAGCCATACACCGCAAAGCCGCGGGACAGTTTTGAATCAGCTGCACGGCGACGCCCCGTCATTTGTGGAACGAAACCGGGAGCAAAGTTGTTCTTGATATTGCGTTCTGTGCCAAGCTAGAAATACCACCCCGAAATGCCACATTGATGAGCCACCACATCCAGGATGAGCTGCTTGAGGCTGCAGGATCAATCCTGCTACGCAAGATAAAGACCGAACTGCATGGACAATATTTTGCCATACTTGCAGATGAGTAGGCTACAAAGACTTAGCTAAACGTGAGCCGGTTGCCGTGTGTGTGCGATTCCTGTCATCAAAGAGCGGGCAGTGGGCTTTGTTGCGACCACAGACTTGTCCGCGAAAGGAATATCATATTAACAACTTGACACTTTTGTCTTTTGAAAGAGAACTAATTGACAGTTCGGATTATGATGACATATTCAACTTTTTCAACTCGAAGCCTGTGAGACTCCGCCTTGTGTAGAAGCTCCGGTAAGACTGGGTTTTTGTATTCTGGCCCGCCGTGGCAGTATTGCTGTTTCTGAAAGTTTTCTGAATATTAATTAATTCGATTCGTTTGATCCATTTTCATGTTCAGGTTGTAGTCACTATATAACGTGAGCTATGCAGTGTTGGATTTGTGTTTTTATTTTGTTATTATCCTACATCTGATCCGAGTCCGACAGACTGGTAGGCCTATGTGATATGACATGAGTAGCCTATAAGGCATATTAAAATACTACAGATTTGCAAGTTCTCTCCACTTCATAATTGTATATAGGTAGTAGCTATATAAGACTCCGCCTTGTGTAGAAGCTCCGGTTAGACCGGGTTTTTGTCATATGGTTTTTGTATGCTTGTCCGCCGTGGCATTATTGCTGTTTCTGAATTTTCTTTTCTGAAAATTAATTCATTCTTCCATCTTCATGTTCGGGTTGTAGTCACTATATAACGTGAGCTATGCAGTGTTGGATTTGTGTTTTTATTATGTGATATTCTGACATGAGTAAAAGGCATATTAACATGTAGGCCTACTACCGATCTGCACGTTCTCTCCACTTCATGATTTTATATTATGTAGGCTATAGGCTACGTGTTTGTTTAATCTTTGAAAAGAAAACAAGGCCCATCCAGATCATTCCTAGGCCCACCCATAAATTACGTTCTGAATCTGCCACTGGTCAGTGCTACACACACCTGATTGCAATGAGTTGATGCAGCAGTGTCACCTAACTACTCTCTCTCACGGAGCTGAAAGATTACGTGTCCTCACAGAAAGCGAATGAACGAGAGACGGCAGTTAGTATGGATCACGATGAGGTAATGTGTTTGTGTTGTTGATGTAAATAATGATTATTTCAGATAATGGTTATCTGATGATGGTGAAGCAAAGCAAACTTTGTGTTAGTACCAACCGTTCATTAATTTAGGAGTAAACACTGCAGTCTAGTTTCGCTCTCGTGAAATTGTATACACGTTGCTTGGCAACACCCTCGTCCCACCCATAGCCTATATCACTCTCCCTTTTAGCTTTTCTTCATTGCATTCTCTTTTTTTCTTTGATGGTTCAGCCCCGTTATCAGTCATTATGACGACAAATAACTGTCTCAAACAAGGCTCCCGCTCCCCTTCCCTCACCTGGAGGGATAGGCTTATCAAATTGCGTTGCTGCTCCACACTGAAATCTGCGACCAATACGGATATGTGACCATAGAGCCAGCACGAGCGAACCGAAAATCGGACTGGGTGTGCGACCAGACCAAAAGCAGTAATAAAAACTATATAAAAACGTCTTTCTTTGCACTGATGGTCTCGTTTGCTGTTAAAGGTAATTTATGATTGTCAGAGGAAACATGTTTAAAATATATTTAAATGTTACTCGTAGCCGCTTTAAGCGTTTGTTTCTTTTATATTCTCTTGATGGAGAAGTTAGAAAAAGAGGGGGACAGAAACAAAACAAGGACTGGTGAGCAGAGAGACACAGCAAGAAGTAACAAAACAGGGCTAAAAGCCCATTTAAAATAATATGTTCTCTGTCATTCTCCCCAAAGAGAAATGAGGATAGAGATGTCAGACAGGAGAGTGTAGGGATGTGGAGACTAATGGAAGACTGCTGAGAGGGCAAAAATCCAGTTGGGGATATAGATTTGACCGGATGGGGGTTACCTGCAAAGTTTTTCGATAAGAGTAGGAGGAACAGTTCTCAACTTATTTGACTTATCTCTTTCACTTTATTTTACTCTCCCTTGCTTTTCCATCATATCTCCACGTCTGTCTGTCTGGCTGGCTGGCTGTCTGTCTGTCTGTCTGTCTGTCTGGTGTTTGGGATAAATCCAGGCAGGTGGTCATTGGTCTCTATTACAGTCTTTTGGTCTCTCTCCTCCTCCTAGGAATGAGTAAATGACTACCTTACTCTAGTATGTATACAACATGTACACCTTTGGCTTGGTAGACTTCACACTCAAGGAGCTGAAATAGCATGCAAGAAAAGATTGCACTTGGCTGGAAATGCAAACCTACTCATGTGCTCCACCCCTACCATAAACTGAAACACATACACACACCCACAGGCTGACATTCAAAATGCATGTACAGACGAAGTAAATCCATAGGGGCGTGTTAAGTAAAGTCAAGTACAGCAGGAATAATCTGAATTCATTAAATACCACTGGGTTATGAATAATAAATGCACATACATGTGGAGTGAGCAATTATATATGCACATACTGTAGATATCATAATGGAATGGAAAGTTTTAAAAAATCCCTCAGAGTCGTGGTTAAACCACTAGAGTGGCTCCATGTACAACACAATTTTACTTTTGTCTGCATAACCATTTTTAAATCAAATTTGTCAGGAGGTATGCATACATACTGTACATTCAGAAGACGTATCCACTAAGATTGACATTTACTCAGCCTACCACAGGTGATTTATGTAGAATCTACAGAAACATTTGAGCATCAATCTGGATCACCACTAAACTATCTGAGAGAAGGAGAGCGCCATAACCCTGACGCTTCTTTTGCATTGTCTACATCAAGTTCACTGGCCAACCTTGAGGTAGATGGATTTCTGTTGTATACGTTACTGGGAATGTGCCAATCCAGTTTTCCATGTCTTCTCCTTTATGGGAAACAGGGAACACATTTACAAGGATAACAGACACAGATTGTACTTGTATTGCTATTACTTTAAACAGTCTAGACAACTAGACAACTCTATCATTTGATTTTAGAGAGTTTAATTCTGTAGTATACAGAGGAAGCAGTAGCAACTAAGTTAATTTACAGAAATGCACTCAGTTACAGTCAGTGTGTTATTCAGCCTGACGGCCAGTCAGTTCATTCACTGTATGGGCCAGTAAGCTAGTCACTCAGTCAGTCAGTAAGTGTGACTCGGTTGTCAAAGTGGTACTGCTGGACAGTTGACTTCTGGACATCATGTACTGACATATTTGGTCTGTAAGAGAGAGAGAGAGAGAGAGAGAGCGAGAGAGTGTGTGTGTGTGTGTGTGTGTGTGTGTGTGCGTGTGTGTGTGTGTGTGTGTGTGTGTGTGTGTGTGTGTGTGTGTGTGTGTCACACGTGTGAATGGTTAGCGGCTGTTCTGGCAAGACAAAACACTTGGCACCTTTCACTTCTCAGCTGTCCAACACTTACTCTCTATCTCTCTCACATAAAACACACACACACCACTGCTATTCCTGCTGTTCACTGAGGGCCTGTCTATGAGCCTGCTATGTTCAAAAGCAGTGGTTTTCTTGCATTAACACCCCTGTTGACCTTTCACGTACAATGACACTATTTTCACAGCAGGGACAGACAGTAGACACAGACAAGCACAGAAAGCAGAGGATGGGGAAGAGATATGTAGATGATTAGATAAATCCAATAACACACAGACATATATGCACATATACACTGAGGGGAGGGGGTAAGATGAGATCCAATGGGTTGCCGCTTGCATAGTCCAGCTAAGATACACAGCCACAATAATCAGTAAAGAAGTTAGGTAAACACACACCAAGAGAGGGGGGCTAATCCTCTAGCTAGTTAGCCATGGTGGCGACATGAGTAAAGAGGGAGTTAAGCAACTTGACAAGGAGTAGAACACTGTTGGTTTTTTGACACAGTAAAGCTGTGTGTGCACTCAATGTGTACACATGCTGCATGTGTACACAGTATGTGTATCTCTATGTGAAATGTACATAAGTGTGTCATTTGCCTGTATGATTCATGTGTGTCCTCCGGGTATGAAGATATCTTGCATGTTTACGGGGAAGTGGCGTGTGTGCGTGGGTGTGTATTCACACACACACACACACACACACATCATAGAGGCTTGTAGTGCTAGGCTCACTGCTGTAATCCGAGGTTTACGCACTGTAATGCTGCAGAAAGCCTGCAGGCCTAGCTGGCAGAGGGAAAGAGAAGGAGAGCAAGAGAGAGAGAGAGAGAGAGAGAGAGAGAGAGAAAAGGGAGAGGAGAGGAGAGACAGTATAGAGGAGTCAAGAATGAGTAGCTATGGGAAAGGCAGACAGAAGAGAAGTAGAGAGGGGGAACAGTCTAGATAGAGAAATGATAGGGGGAGGCACATAAAAGATGTAAAGTACAATGTATACATTCAGTGTAGGACACTTGAGAAAGGGAGCAAAGAGGCATTTGACAGTAAGAGGGCACAATTGTATTAATAATACTTTCTTTTTAAAGTTGGAAAAGGAATGGCTACAAATAATAAAAAAAAAAATTGGGAATCAAATCTTTTCCACCCAAATTCCCATGTTTTGTTGGTAAAGTTCCCCTCAAAATATAATTCACCTCTAGACTCTGTCTGATATAATTTAAAAAACATCAGCTGTTTTGAGCATATTGTTGTGTGCTTTTTGCTTTACTGTTAATTTAAAATGAGCAGAAATAGAAACTGTGTAAGCAACAGGAGCAATTAAGCAACTTAGAGCCTAGCTGCTAACTCTGCAAGGAGAACAATAGATGGACTGGTTTCCTTAAATCTTAAATTACATGATATAATCTGTTTTACTCTTTCTTTTCATTTCTTTTTTAAGAATTATGGTCATTTTAACATTGGATAGGAGTGAACTATTAAGAACTCCCAAAACCCTCAACCATTACTAGCTATTGATTGTAATTTAGTTGCAGTTCACCAAATGTTATTACTAATCAGAGCTCCAAATTTATAGTTTAGTATATTTGATGAGAAGTAAATAATGCATTAGCTATCGATGTTGTCTTGTAGTGCCCTGAGGTGAAATTAATGTGAGTTAAACTATGTTATTCAATATGAATACTGCCTCCTAAAAGCCACAAGTGAGTGTAAAGCCATTACTTTCTCCACAAGCATTTACAGTTTATTTAAAGGTTGTGTAAGCTGTTCCCCAATCACCTGTCTTCTGCTGGCCCTTGACTTTACGTGATCTTTTACTTTATCTTGTTTTTCGATATGGCCAATCAAGCAATATTTACACACTCCTCTGGGAGACACTTTCGTCCAAAGTAACTCCACATTTTTCCCTTACACATTAAACAGGAGCCTGAGTTAATGTCATAATGTTAATGACATAAAAAGTAAATTATATTGATTTGTTCAAACCTCATAAGTGGCAAAATCTTGCCTAAAGTGTAACCAAAAAGTCAGCAATATTGACTAACAAAATAAATGACCACAAAAAAAGTTGTATGCGCCAGAAAGTTGTCCCTTCAACATGACTTCTTAGGAAAAGTGCATATGCCATAATCGCATAATACAGACCATGAGAAATATGTTTACAAAAACCTAAGTTTACTTAAATCGTTGACCACTTAGAAGAGCTTCTTTCAAAAAGCACATTCTAAGAGGTAGAACATTTTGTTTTGTCTTTGTATGCATAGGAGGCTGAACACGGAAAACAGGATAAAAAGGGGCACATCATGGATAGTCACATTAATATAATTCAGTGTTTTTTTTATCCTAAAGGGGCCTATTGCAAAGTCAGAGAAGGCTAAGGGGGAGAGCAAGAGAGCAAGGCACTGAATGAGATGACAGGAGAGGAGATGAGAAGAGAGAAAATGAAATGAAAGAAGGAGGGCTGACAAGAGGTTTTAGGTGAGGGAGGGAAAGATGGATGGCATATCAAACCAATGCAAATCTGTTGCCTCTAGTGTAATCATTTTAGTATGTAGAACCACACACACACACACACACACCGTAAAACATTCTGCTTTATGCCTATTACGCCCCAGTCTGCTCTGCTGTAGGCATGTGGTGATACATACATAGATTATTCTGCGATATGATTATTTAGTATGCAATCCGCTGTGTTGTGGAAATGTTTATTACAGTCATAATAATTATGTGTTTATATAGACTAGTGCCATCTTGACTCTAAATATTCGTAAGCTAATCAACAAAAATCCTGACCTTACCTTGATGGTGAAGGGTGTTATGTGCTGAGATACTCAAACTGCGTAAGGAATGTATGTTTTGACACAGATGGCTCCTGAGAACTATGTCTGTAAGATAACTAACAATATATCTGGCTGAGGAGAATCTTGTACGTAGGCTGGAATGTTCGTGCGTAATTAGATTTCACTATAAACTCTCTGTATGACCGCCTGTAGTGGTCATTTCATTTCAATCCCATTGCTTGATTGTTGTCTTGACCCATGTTTGCAAACATTAAAGATCTGTTCTATGTTTGTATTTAAACATTGTGTCAGCTCGTATTAATTGACTAAATTCTCATCTTTTAAAGGTTGGTACTTCAATTCCATGACAGCTGAAAGCCCGAGATAGGCAGTGCTGTGATTGAATGTCTGTGCATATCAGCGATTGAGGGAGATAAACCGATATCAAAAAAAAAAAAGCGATAAGATAAAGAGTCATTAATCCCCCCCCCCTTTATTTTATTTATATGTATGAACTTAACATATATAGATAAAAGCACATTTAAGAGATACATCAACAAAGACAGAAGAAGAAGTGATTAGTATATAAGTGGAACAGCGCACTTTCTTAGGTTTTATTTCAAGGACAAGGTCTTGCAACAACTAACTGGACGGAAAAACACGTTTTAATTAGTAGATAGCCTGCATTCATTTCAGTTTGATTTCTTTATCCTTTCAAGGGTCACATGGACATGTTATCCAAGGATACTTCAGAAGGTGAGGAAAACAACCAAGGACAGATCCACAGTTATACAAGTTTACACAAACAATTGTGCCTTCCAATCCATATACGCCCTTGTGGAAGGGCAGGTTGCAGCTATAATGAGGAGTAGATGCATGGTGTGTGGGGGTGATGGAAACCCTTTCAGATAGTTTAGACCTCAGTTTCCTTTCTGAGATCGTCTGAATAAAGTGGCTCTTAGGGGGTTAACACCTCATATTATGGTAAGTGTACGTGAAATGAAACAAAATCTCCATACTGGAAAGGAGGTCTTAGTTATGATGAGGGAAATAATTGCCTGGTGTTTCTTAATAGCTTTGGGCCAATATTTACTGATTATTCATTGGAAGAGTGAAGAGGCTATAATTGGCCTCTGGAGGCAGAATTATACGTAAGAACGGAATTCATGTAGCTCCTCGTTGTTTCCTCTAACCCCTCTCTTAAGCGGCGATATCTGTATTTCATGTCAACACTTTAGAGAACGGTGAGTGGTTTGAATTCATCGTGGACATGCTTTTCCTGAAAGCGTTTATAATGATACGCTGGACTTGATCAACCACAAGGGGCAGACATACGGTAACGTAGGCGTTTTTCGGAGTCTGAACTGCAATACCTTTCTATAGGGAAATGCTTTTAGCGACCGTGGCTTGGGTGCCTTTTGGTGTGGTGAGAAGGCAGGGTTTTTATTGTGTGAATTGATGACTTACACCTCACTCTTATGGGAAGCTCATTCTAGACAGGGTGGATTATGTGTAGGGAAATGTAATGGAGTTTTAAGACAGTATGTTGAAACCAGGGCTGTGTGCGACTGTGATGGCTCCCATCAATTCACAAAGCCCCCTTCATCAGTTCCATCATCGCGGCAGCCTCCACTTCTGCTGATGCCGTGAGGATTACTTGTCAAAGTGCCAGCAATGCTTTAGCACGGAGAAAAAGTGAGGTGCTATGGGAAAAGGTATATAGGGTAATTTATGGAGAAGTAGTATAGGCTAATGTCAGGTAATGGTATTTACTCACCAAGACACCTTTGCCGGCCATAGGCTAAACATCTAAAAGGTGCCGCTGTTTTTCTTTGCTCCCTTGCCTGCTGCAGATCACTCAGACAACTAGCACTTTTAAAATCACAATCCAACCCATACTATGTCAAAATGTAACAGTGTCTGCAGTAATGTAGGAAATCATTCTTTAGTGTTGTTTTACTTCAACTTTTTCAGCACCTCTCCCATTATTTGACTTAATGTTTTAATTTAAGGTGGGCTATGCAAAGCCTGGGGTTTGGGTTGTCAACCTAAAGAACACAAAGGCTGTTGTTTAACCTCCATGGGTTATTTTCTTTATATACAGTATGTATCTGCGTGTCTACCTTGTCCATTGGTTTCATCCCCATGTCTTTCCTGTCTACCTCTTTGTGTGCCTGTAGATCTCCGTCTTTGCATTTTTCATCTGTAGTGGCTTTTAAATTATTTTCGTAGAATTGTACCAGATTGTGCTTTGTCCAGACACTTTGTCCTTGCTGTAGAGAAGCGAGACCTTATCCTTGACAAATACGTGTAGTATTCATCCATCTCTAGCTTCCTTTTTTACCCTGCCAGAGCAACATTAATAACATGTGTTCTGACCTGCTTCTCCGACACATTTGTCCCTGTAGTTCTTGTTCCGTAGTTCTTGAACAAGCTCGCCTCCTGCCTTCAGCTGGTGTCCCCTTCCCTGTCCTCTCTGCAGGCTCACTAAAGCCATGGTAGGTTTAACACGAGGACACAACCTTGGTGTCAGATGCCAAAGCTCTCTCGCGCTAAATTCTTTTCCAATGATCCCTCCTTTGTCTGCTGTCACCATCCTAGTAGCAGTGCTTACAACCAGGTCACAGGTAATTAGGCCCTGCCCCTTATCTCTCCTTCACATCCATGCTCCCGTCAATCCGCTCAACCATCCGTCAATCCATACGTCCATCCATCCATTCACATTCTTATCAAAGATTAACACAAGGACTGGCAACCCACAACGTTTCCCATTTTTCTTTTCCCTACTCCTTCTGTCCATCCATCACTCCTCCTCTCCACCCATCCATTCATTCATCTTCTCTCTGGCTTGACTTAGAAGTAAATATTAGCTGGAGGGTTCAAACACGGTTGCCTTTTTCCTTTTTTTTCTCCCTCCTCCCTCCTCCTTCCCTCCCACTATTTCAAACATATCTCAGACCAGCTACCCCCACCCCACACTGTGTTCTTTTTATCTCTCTGAACCTTTATCCTTCTTTCATCCACCCAGACAAGCCTGCCTAACATTTTCCCTCTACTATAACCCAAAGTGGTGTCATAAATAATAAGAGGAAAACTTTCATCAGTGACCATATACAGTGGTCCAATTTCACTCTTAACAAAAAAATATAAACAAATAAAGAAAGAAACAAAGAAACAAAGAAACAAACAAACAGTATTGGTGGTTTCTGTCATCAAGAATCAACAGTTTTGTCAGTACTCCTGTCCAGACATTCATGTCATACTTCACTGCAGCACAGAGACGGGGCAACTCAACAGAGTAAAGAAATCCGATTCAAATTGCTGGCTTCCTCTGTGCACTTCTCTATGTTTTTTCTTTTCAGGTACAAAACCTATAAAGAGAATTGTGGCAAAAGAAATAGGTAGGGGGCCGCATGAAAACACCTTTGTATGCTCACACAATAGCAATGTCATTCTTTCCTTTCTTTTGTTCTTGTTTTCAATATCTTCCCTGGAAGCTGATGCATTGACTCCTGAATTCTTGGACCAAAAACACACAGGCGAACCTTGTTGTATGCATCCACCTACAGAATGGCAGCACTTCCTTTAAAGTCAACATGCCTATGCTCTGTTCCCCTATGTCACTGCACAGGATCCATCTTGGTAGAGACATGAGACAGGATTGACAGGAGCAACGGGGGAATACAACTTCTCCTGGCTTGACTCAAAGAAACATGGAAGCAGACGAGTGGCTGCTGGGCTATAGTGTTTGGTGTTAGTTACCCATACTGTTTACACAAACACTGTTTTTCTTTAGCACCGCAAGGGATTTCCCAAGGGGGTTTGTGTGTGACAGCATGGAATAGTCCCTCCCACTTTGCTGATCTACATACTACTCTCCAACCCTTTCTCCCCTTCTTCCCATCTCTTCCTATATGCTTTTTGATAGCGGCCTTCTCTCTCACATATGCAGAGGAACACAACGACAGTTCAAATGTGCTGCCACACTTGCGCTGATCCCAAGGACACCAGAGGCAGTTTGTCAGCTTCAATTAGTGTCCAGTGTCCACAACTTTGTGGTCACTCTCTATACAACTTGCTGGTCAGTGCTATGTGCATTCAGCCGTGATTGACACAACCTTCTGGCTAAGACAAATCGTTGACATCAATCAAGGCACAGAAGAAGCCTGCAAAATACTCAAGTATTCATCAGTTCACGAGGGTAAAAGCTGTTATCACAAAGGATGAAAAAATATATCGCTCTTTAGCACTCCAGCCCAAGCCACACTTAAAGAGGAAGGACGGGATAAAAATAACTGAGCACTGAAGTCTAAAAAGAATACCTCAACAATATGGAAAATATGATTGTTTGCTGTCTGACTGGGGGCCAATCCGAATAATCTCCTAACCTATAAGCCTCCTTTCCTATACCTTAACCCCTAAACGTCATCGGGGTTAAGGAGAGATGAAAGGTGCTTCCTATCGAACATAGGAAAAGACAGCACTGTTTCAAATGAATTCGACTCCACTTTTCCTAACCGACGTCATTGCGCGACGGCGAGTATTGTTGACGTGAGTCACTAGCGTGAAACTACACTATAGCCTATTCTCCGAAAATTGACTACAACAAGCGCTCGTTTGATCCATGCGTTCTTTTCATATTGATTTTAATCAGGTTGTCGCCAACAGTGTGAGAATCACTCCCATATATCCCAATTCACATGTGGAATAAAAAGAGGCTACACTTATGTTGATGTTGAAATGAACTGCCCCCAGTAACTTTAAATGTGAAGTTGGTATTTTATTTTCTTATGGTGTAAATTATGTGCTACAAAAATAACTATTATGATGTTGGTCTTTCATGAGTTCTTTATTATCTTTAGCCTGTGGGGGGGGGGATTTTGTTTTAGCCGAGTTAAATCTTCCTCTCTTCTCCTCTCCTCTCTTCTGTTTTACCTCTCGTTCGTATTCATGTAGAGTCGGTAAACTCCGGCGGTGGCCTGTTGCTTTAAATCTTGACGCCGTAAAGGATTATGGGATACCACTATCTCCTTTCCTTTCGCATAGGTTGGTCCGGAGTAACCTATGCTAAAGGAGGGTTAAAGGATTAATCGAGGCTACTTTCCTATGCCTTTCCTAAGCATTTTGAGAATTCGAATCACCTATCCGCCGAGTACTTCCGGGTCATCTCGATAGGAAAGGAAATTTCCTATGCAAAAAAGACTATTCGGATTGGCCCTGGGACTGAAATGAGAAGATCGATATCAGCTCAATCTTTGTGAGTTCAGCAGCAAGATTGGTCCATGACAAACGGGAGGAAACAGCTTATCTTACTGAAAACAAAAACATATGTCTAAACAAATAGCTCCAAGCATTACCTGGGTTTTGTTTTAGAGCATGAAAAGCCAGTAACATCTGTATGAAAACACTAGACTATAATGACACGGTGCAAGCTTTCACTGTGCCAAGCTGTTGTTAGCCCTGATGGTTAAGCTGACTGCTTTTTGAAGAAAAATGTGTAGAAAGCTCACATAGTCCTTAGAGCACTGCACACAGAGAGATTGATAATGAAGACATATTTTCAACTAACTGCATACACATATGACACTTACTCACCTTAAGTTAAGGCCACCTTTGTGTTAAAGAAGAAAGGCGTTGGTCATTTCTACAGAATATTTTCTTTTAACTTGATAGATAACTAGTTTTAAATTACATTTTTTTTCTCCAGAATATGAATAAATATTTAGAAAATTTGAAATTATGAACTTAGTTGAAGTGCTCTCACACACAGAGGCCATTGTAAAAATGAGTGAAGAAGCGCCAAAAACACCAGAGCTACGAGTCACAGTGAATGTAGGAAAAGGATGCCACTAGAACCTGTGGAGTTTTCAACAAAGAGTCGTTCTTATTCATTCCATATTATAATACATTTTATCTATAAAGCGCTTTTCTCTGATGATAGGCTTCACTTAAGATAAAGTGCAAGCATATTCCAATATAAATGCAGTAAAAATGAAAAAAAAAATAAAACACTGAAATAATGCGCACACACACACACGCACACCTATCAGGTGAGATTACAGAGAAGGTAATAAGCGGAGGGAAATTAATCTGTGAAGCAGCACAAATCAATGGCGTCCTCTCTTCTCCTCACTACTTCCCTCCTGTATCTCTTGCCTTCCCCATCTTCCTTCCACTCATGCATCTTTAACTGCATCTCTCCCCCTCTTCCGCTCGCTGCTCCCTCAATGCTTTTCCACTATCTCCCACCTGCCTGGCAGTGAGGGAGACACGCTGAATAAAGATACATGCAAATCTGCCTAATAGGATGGAAAATTGGAGGGAAGTAGGGATCTTTCCCCCTCGGAGATATTTTTCACTGTCACTATCTTTCCGCCCATCACTCATCTTTTCAACGAGATTTGCTTTCTCTGTACCCCCTGATTTATTTATTTATCTATTTATTTATTTATTAAACTTCTTCTCTTCTAACTTACTATCTATTCCTGATTGTTTTTGTCTGACTCACATAATGCCCATCTCTCTTCCTGCCTTTTTTTGTGCGTGACTCATCGGTACCTCCTCTCTAACCTCTCTCTCTCTTTTCGAATCACCGTTTTGTATCTCACCCGGCAGGACTTTTTACATAATGGTAATAATTACTTCCAGTGGTGATGGCCCCTTGTCTAACCTCCCTAAAATAGCGCTGGCTAGCATGCCCTTTAAAGCTGCATCTTGACTGTTGTGTTCCATAGTCGGAGCATGCTGTGCATACAAAATCTCAATTTATTTAACACCTTATTATGCCCATTTTCTTGTTCGCAACCGCGTGGCATACTAGCCTGTTCCTACCAGACCATCGTACTTCATTTCATTTGTACAGAAGGTCTAGAATCGCTCAATTGACAAACGTAAACTCACTTGAAGGCGGGTGTCTGTTGAAGTTTAAAACTATTGGATCTGCCTAGTGCCACTCTGGATCTGCCAACCAATCGCATAACGTTTGGTCGTGACGTATGCCATGCCCGGGCTTCTGCAACTGAAACTGGCGCCCGTCATTGTTCCCAGCCACTCCCGCTGTTCGCTGATTGGTCATGTAAAAATATATCCTGAGAAAACCTGTGAATAAACCGCAGACCCAGACTGACTACTGAAGGGAAATGAAAATTGAGGGGAAGTAGTTGGGCGGGTGGTGCCAGGCTGGTGGTATATTTGATATTAGCTGGCCATTAAGTCTCATTTACTGCAGTTCAATTGCTTAACAGTTAGCATATTTCATTTAATTGTTTACAGACTTGCTACAAACTATGAGACAAATCCAGCTATATGTGTATACCTACTAAACTCACTGCTTCAAATGCACTAATACACACATTTGTGTCTAATTTTGGAGAGCCATCAGAATTGAATTTTGTAAGTATCCTATGAATAGAGTCCTTAGGATACTTACCTTAGGTGATCACCTAACTTTTTAGCTAGCAACACCACAAGGTTGAAGTTTGTAGTTTTGAACGAATTGTCTTGACAGAATGAAGCCATGGAATTCGGAAGGGACAATCATGTTCTATTCAGGAGGATATTTTATTCATCTAAAGCCGTCATCAGGTCAAAAAATGTATTGTCCTAACTTTTAAGGTTTATCAACATTTCTTTGAAATAAATAAAACTCACATAAAACATGAACAAAACTATCTGTTTAGTGCTAGTCTGCGAAACGTAGGTGGAGAACATGGTAAGCATTATGTCTGCCTCACATGACTACATGTTAACACTATCATTGTGAGCATGGGAGCATGTTGTCGTAACCATTTAGTTCAAAGCACAGACTTTCGGAAGGCGCTGGCAAGGCTGTAGAATTTAGTCTTGTTAAGGTCAACATAAGTCAGGGCTCCCCAGCTAGTAAAAGCCCTTGAAGATATTTCATACATGTTTGATTTCAACAGCTGATATCTGGATGGAGTACCCCTTTACTGTGAGCTGATGAAAGTAAGTAAACCGAAACATGAACAGAGACCATAACAGGATATTAGTCTGTAGGCCAATAACAAGTGTTCTGTAGGGAAGGAACAAAACACAGCAGGAAGTCGCTCTCCACATATCAGAGGTTGTGACCTAGTGTTGTCTCCAATAAGCCCAAAAAAAGAAGAAAAAAATAAATAAACATAAACACAAGCAATGGCATTCACTATCTGAGTCTTTTGTTTGTTCAGACATGGACATTGTCCCAATAGACACAATATATTAAACAAAAAACATCCTTAAAAAATAAAACTTGTATCCTTCTGTGAGAATACCATTACATATAACATTTTTATTTTATTTGTATAAAGCAGCTGTGTGCTGTTAATTCAAAAGAGCCGGAACAAGTTCACAAGAAACTACAGAGGAGTTTGACTATCTAGTCTCTTGTTACATTTTATGAAAAAGGCTGTGTGTGTCACTATGGCTTAGCCTCATGAAAGAAACTCTGTCAAACAATTATTTTGGAGCTCAGTTAAAACGGGTAATGTTTGATCCTCGCTTAGTGTTTCTCTGCATTTCAAAGTGACGGTCAATACATTCATTGTCAAGCAAAAGCCAAGAGGGTTAGCTACGCATTTTTTTCAAAACCTGCCAGAAGATTTATGCAAATGTGCGTGTACCCGAGTGAACTGCAGCTACTGGGTGTGTTTGAGTGGGTCGGCACATTAAGCCATCACATAAAAAGAGAACGCCTCTCAATCGTTCAAAACATTTAATTGAAGAAATGTTTCGCGCATGATGACAGGTCACTTAAGGGGTCGTTCAAGGTCCCATGTCTTTCCTGGGGTTGCTAGGTGTAATTTAATACATGTGTCGAATGGGACTGGAAATAATAATTGAAGGTGACCTCAATTTAAGAGCACTGCAGTCTGCAAGGCCATTGATTCTCTCAAAGAGTGGGAATATTTTACCCTTCTCTCCCATATCTTTTTTTAAAAAGATTGAGAATATGTGGAGATGTGAGAGAGGAGAGAAGAGGGCATGTGTGTGTGAGAGTAAAAGAGTGTAATGATTGTGACTCTCTCGTGACGTGTGCTGCCGCTCCTATCTCTCGTACAGGAACTTCAAGGATTAGGTCATCCATCTCCTTTCTAGCCGTCTCTCTGCCGGTTTCATTTTACCTTTCTCTTCTTTACATCCACCCCTTTGCTTTAATCTAGCTGTGTAGCGCTCTTTCTCCATTCACCCCAACCTCCCCCTTCCCCTCCCCCTCCCAATCTCCATTCTCCTTTCTTTTTTTGTTATCCCCGCTTAGCCACAAACCCTTTTTTTATTGTGCTGGTTCTAAAGTATAAATCTGATGCCATTTTTCCCCTCCGAAGTCATTTAAGATGTCGCAGATAGCTAACGAAGCAATTACACATGGCAGACTTGTCGCCTCTATATGAGAGAGCAGTGGAGCCTGGCGTGCCCGGCATAGATGTATAGTCAAAAAGATATAGGAACCTCCATGTATAGCCACTAAGGGTAATGGAGCAGAAAGCCAATTCTACCACACAGTGTAGCGATAATAATTATGACAATCTGAGGTGGGTGCCATTATCATTATACCCAGACAGCTGTATGCATATGTGTGACATATGATGGGGGCTAAATGCCATACATGACAAGGGATTGAGGATTGAAAGGTGAACGCTGATCGGGGGACAGCCAGGTGGAAGATTCATGAAATGGCAGACAGGAAGGAGGGAGGGAGAAGAAAATAACAGGGGAAGAGAGTTGGAAAGATAAAGGGATAGGTGCTCAGAATAATGACTTAATTAAAAGGTGATACAATGAACTTTTCAATATTTCTGAAACAGTCTAATATTTCCTATGATTATCATACATTACACGTAGCAACAAACGTGACTATCAGTGCAAATAATGCTATTTTGATCTAGTTTTTCTTAATGCCTGGGTACGCTCACCCAGGCACTGAAGCTGGCGTAGTAAAAACACTACCGCTTTTGTCCAAAGGGGGTGCAAGAACAAAAACTAAAAGTTCCTCGGATCACCTTTAAGGTAAGATAGGCACACAAACAAACTGGACTATGTGCCTGACATTTGTGAGACTCTCAGCGGGGATAAGAACAAAGACTGAAAACAGAGAGACAGCTAAAACTTTGATTAGGGGAGCATGCTCACAATGTTACATACACATTAACATGAGGCCTATCCTAGTGGTAGCAATACATACAGTACTTATGGGCTATTTATGGCCTGTTGTCAATGATTCATTAATCTATAACGCAGACACTGACGGGTGCCTCTATATAAAATACATGGGGATGCAGCCATTATCCAGACACATGAGTGTCCTGAAAGCCGGGGTACAAGAGAAACACATTTGACCTCATATGGTATGAAAGTTAATGAAGATGTGTGGGAATGTGGTGGAGAGATAGAATATAAAGAGAGAGAAGAGAGACAGAGAGAGAGACAGAGAGAGAGAGAGAGAGAGAGAGGGAGAGGGATGATCTATAATGTATTAAGAAAAATAACCTATAGGTCAATTTCATTTGGTTCAAGAGATAGACATATTTCTTCTGAGGGAGGTCACTGTCAGGTGAAACATCACTCCCCTCAACTGATATTACAAAATTAGCAACGAGTGAAGGCTGAATAATAGAACAAAGGGTGCTCCAAGGAAGCTTTGCAAACTGTAAGGATCAGATATTTAGCTGATATTTGGACAAGCCTTCCATCATGTGATCATGGGGAATGCCAAATAAATGCCAAAAATGCCACAAAAGTTAAGGGATATTTCAAAGATACTTTCTGGAAGTAAATATATGAAAAAGGGTTAGCAGTAGCTGCTGAAACAATTACAGAACTTTAACCAACTGCTCCCCAATCTATCAGTAACTTTGACCGCAAGCTGTGGAAAATGAAAGAAAAACTCTTGCAAATAGATAACTGGTGTCACTCCATTATTAACATATCTTAAAATGTCAAACTGAATTGCAAAATGTATTTGGCTATTCTTGACAGCTTCCCTGAGCTGCTATTTAAAAACACCCACTGATGAAATGCATTCACCACCATAGTTATTGCTGCTGCTGATGTTTCAATGTTGCATGGGACTGAAGCGGAATATTGACTCATCGTACACCAGATACACCAGGCCTTAACAATTTCTAACATACATGTTTTTTTAATTGCCTCAGTGTACCGTGGTTCCAACTTGGATTTCTGCTTTTTTCCATTCTGATTGAGATGAAGAAACTACTCAAAGAATATTTCTAACTAAGGCTGACTACATATGGCTCCTCAACTCACTCCTCAAAAAACGATTTTTTTTTTCTTTTTTTTCATCTTGTGAAACTATTAGGAAGTTATTATGTTCCTCCGTTACTCCTATGGAAGCCCCGGAGCCATATTGGAGACTCCTCTTCTGGATGCATTATAACAAAAAGCCATATTAACCGCACAGTGGTGATTTATACTGTGAAATAACTCGGAATTAACAATTGTCTCTGAAGCCATCATTTAATAAAGGTAAATGTTAACCCTGGGTCAGAGAGAGACAGGGCAAATTGCCATAGTCATGTATTTGCAATGAGGTCTTTATTCACCTCGCTGTAGAAAATATAGAAGAAATTATTTTAGTCTTTGTCCATCTCGACACAAAATATAAAGTCAACTTTCCTGTAATATCCTCATAGCAAAACAATAATATAGCCTGCTATGACACGGCACGCTGAATAGAAATGCCTTAACGCTTGCGTTAGCCGTTACGTCGCTATGATGACCAGCTACACTGAGTCAGTACTATAATAGGTACTATCTTGTAATGGAAAACGACCTCCAGAAAAGTAGCTGATACCAGAGGTGTATAGGGTAGCATAGAGTAAAGTAGAGTCTGTGCCATATAATAGAAAAACTATGTGATGAGAGAAATACATATATTGTGATGAGAAATGTGAGAGGGGGGGGGGCAGTCTGAAGACTCTAGCCTTATGATCTAATTTTTTTCATAACATAATAAAAAAGCTCCATATGGTAAATTGGTCAAGGTGTGGTTACCTTTAATAACCTTTTTTCTTTCAACCGGACATATATCTGCCATGTTTTTTTTGCAGGTTACAATCTTCTGTATGCACACTATGTTATAGGGCTACCCCTCATTTGGGAATGCACGATTCAGCTACAATGTAAATTTAATATGCCAATATTCTGGGAGGAATATATCTTTAGTCATTTGATCTTTGGGTGAATTTAATTGAATCGCAATGACAGACCAACAAATGTTCCAAGCATTAAGGGGGACTGTGGCAGGAATAATGTATAACAAGTGAGATAATTCCCTCATAAGTAATACAGCTCTCATTAGGGCATTTGTGTCTAAATGTAATTATGCTGTGCTTTAAAGATTAACTGTGTCTTTGATGGCTTGCTGCGTTATTGTCTGTGTGTCTCACCACAAAATCCATAATCAGAGCTCTGTACAGTATATCAACTGTTATCTGTAAATAGATCACTTTGGTATGGAGGACAGACACTGTGTGTGTGTGTGTGTGTGTGTGTGTGTGTGTGTGTGTGTGTGTGTGTGTGTGTGTGTGTGTGTGTGTGTGTGTGTGTGTGTGTGTGTGTGTGTGTCTGTGTGTGTGTGTGTGTGTGTGTGTGTGTCTGTGTGTGTGTGTGTCTGTGTGCGTGTGTGATATTTCTCTGAAGGATCAATGGGTCATCCATCGCAAGTCTAGTATTCTAAGTAATCCAACATCTACTATTCTTACACCTATATGTGTAATCGGTTAATTGAATCAGTGACATTTCAGTGATATCATTTAAGTCTTTTTTTTAAATCCCAGGGCATCAGAACATTTAAAAGATAATTGTCCTTGTCCATAGTGTATACCAATACATTACATCAAATGATAACATAAATAGTGAAACTAGAATTTGCATATAACTTATAAGATTTTACTTTACGGCATCAGCTGCTTTGACTCAAAGTAAATATAATTCTAAAGTGCAGACATGTATGCACCCATGCCTCCACACATACAATCAAGAAATATGAGGTGAACAGCTCAAAGTACATATAATTCTAAAGTGCAGACATGTATGCACCCATGCCTTCACACATACAATCAAGAAACATGAGGTGAACAGCTCAAAATGTAAAGCTACTTGAACTGCTTCTTGGCATTTGTTCTGCATCAATTGTAGAGGGTTTGAAAAAAGATATCCAGGAGTGAATACAGAAAGGTGGCAGAGCTGCACTCTACTACACAAGTGTAACAGCAACAAGGAAATACATGCCTTTATAAATATGAGATGAGAAAGAATGTCGAGGGCAGGTGCAGTGAATTTCCCAGGTAAATCCAGGAATTATGTAAATCCACTCCACGCATTAGAGCAGAAATGATTCCTCCTTCAGCCACAGCAGTACACGACACATGGGTTCTGTTTTGACTACTTACCCTGCTGACTCCTCGACCCCGGTCCTCTCCATACATTGTTCCCAGGATTTCAAAGAAGATGTTGGGATTACTGCCGTTGTTAGTGAACTCCAGGAAACTGGTGAGGCCACTCACTCCGAACTGCAAGGACAAGACACAATGTATTTAGGCTATGGTCTTTTGATTCATTTTACGATCATGGTCATGAGAGTGTTTTGATGTAATAATGAATTAATCATCTTTGCTAAAGACACATTATGATAAGTGTTCCCAGTAAAACTGAAACGTGAATCATCTGTCCGTCTCTTATGAAATTATGATATCTCATTGGCAAGGTCAGGTACCAAATAGGACAAAGTTTTTGTTTTTGTAGTACCAGACTATTGACACACACACACACACACACACACACAGTGTCTGTACTTCATACCAGAGTGATCTCTTTACAGATAACAGTTGATATATTGGCAAACATGCAAACAAATAGGCATACACACACAGAGACACACACACACACACACACACACACACACACACACACACACACACACACACACACACACACACACACACACACACACACACACACACACACACACACACACACACACACACACACACACACACACACACACACACACACACACACACACACACACACACACACACACACACACACACACACACACACACACACACAGTTTCAGTCCTCGACCTTTCACATCTGGTAGTGTGACCTGTCAGTCTGCTTCAGGGAAGGCGAGGTGTTATACTCCTTAACATGATGCATACCCTATAGGCCTATGTGTATTTGTATGTGTGGTGTGTACAGTATGTGTGTTTGTGCATGCACTTCCACCTGTTTGTATGAAACACATTTTTCTGAGCTACATTCTTAATAATTGAATTCTTTGTTCCCCCCGGGATTGGCAAAAACACACACACACACACACACACACACACACACACACACACACACACACACACGGATAGCACTACAACCAATCAGAGCAATGAACAAGGTGACATATTAAGCCTCGTTCGTTTAGCGAACAGCAGGATTAACTGTTAAATTAAACTTCTGCCGTGGTCGGTAGGCACAACAGAGCATTTCTCTTACTTGCTAATGAAAGGTTTGCGTGCCGTCTTCGAAATCGTAATGGGTCGAGGCCAAAGCCGTCTCAAACTCAAACAACATATCCGCAGCCATCTTAGACTATCACGTCTTCGACGCGCTTCGACGGCACATGCACAGCACTGTCGTCATCTGGTTACGTCCGACCCTGAGCACACCTGAGCACCTTACATAGGGCTTTGGCCCGCCCATATCAGAAAGAACGATTTGATTGGTAGCTCAGGATGTCTTGGCATTTTTAATGAGCTTCAATGGAGAGTGTCCAGACCAACAGGCGCAGCAAATTTAACTTGCCAGCGCGTAGCGGCAGGTCTGGATTTCCAGGCTACCAATGAGACTGAGTTATAAAAAAAATATATAAATAAATAAGGAAGAAGCGCTGATGGGTAATTTTCTATGTTCGGAAGCTTCTTTGTTTTAAAGGAAGAAAATGAACGATTCTGTGTTTTCTAATAACAGCAATAATGTATCCGGAAGATATACGTTTGAACTCTTAAGTTTATATATATATATATATATATATATATATATATATATATATATAGCCTACTGTATATAGTATATATTAGGGCCGTCAAAATTAAAGTGTTAACGCAGGGTGATTAATTGATGCGTTAATTTTTTTAACACAATTAACGCTTGTGCAGAATGATCCGCCCGCTACATCCCATCCGCTCTGCACTACAATCACTCTAACGGTGTGGCTGACCCTTGATCAGTAGATGCGTGCGGCTCAACATAGCAGCACGCACGCCCATGCCATGTTATGAACTGCTAATGGCTACGTCTGTGTCACGGGCCGCAGTTGATGTCGGGAGCAACAGGAGGACAAACATTGTCTGCTCTGTCTAGAGCCCACCAGGACACAAACGTCTGCAGTTTTCATAGGTGTGTGTGATTTTCCATCAACATAACGTCGGCTTTCTGGCACAAATGAACAGTAGGCTACCCTATAAACTGGCGGCGTGTACAAACACACACACCGCGTGCTGCAATCAAGTTGTATTAAAAAATGCACAACCTATGGATTCACCAAATAAATGCCATTATATAGCCTGTATTTGATTAAAGACATAGAAAAGAGACAGACACATTGAATTATGATGTGGCAGGCATACATTTTAGTTTGATTATATTTGTTTTCAGTATTAAAACCATCATTTGGATTTTCAATTAATAAAAATACTAATTTTAAATGTACATATTCACCTCCTGTTTATTTTTCCGTTCATACAACAATATACAGAGACAATTCTGATTTTTCGGGCATATTTCTAATATTAGAATTAATCGTGATCAATCGTGATTAATCCACACCCTGTGATAAATCTGATTAAACATGTTAATTGTTTGACAGCCCTAATATATATATTTCACAATTCAAATCAAAGTTACAGCAGTTTCAGGTGGCACATGTTTTTCCCCACTCAAATTGAATTTGTCAATGGACGCCACACAAAAACATCAGCAAGAGCTCAAAATTATTATTCATCATTACCATAATGGCCCACAAAGCACTGATTAAAACACACAGGCATGCACAGTGAGTAAAGCACACTGTTGATAGACTGCAAACTGGAACTGATGCCAATCTCTTGAGTTCAACTCTAGTACTGCTTAGGGCTCTTTAATGCAGCTCTGTTGAGACAGCCATCAGGGTTGGTTTAACAGCAAAGGGCTGGCTGATGAAAGTGTTGCCAAAATCCAGCCTGATCTCAAGGTGAAATGCAGAGATAGATATGAAAGCCAGTTCGCCACATTCATTATTGTCAGACACTAATCCTAAATTAGCATTTCACTTGGCTTCATCATTCAGTCAAACTGCCATCCCTGGAGTAGTTTCTTTATTGATATCAAAATAGATGGCATTGATCCAATTGGATTTAACAGCTACGAAAGGGTTGCCAGACCCGATCCCAAACTGAAGGTGAAATGCAGAGATTCATAAAAACCACAGCTGCAGGATGAAATTCCTCTATCTCTCAAGAGTCAACTGTTAAAAGGACTCAGCTAAACTTGCTGATTGATGGATAGCTTTTTTTCTTCTTCAAGGTATGCAATCCTATGAATTCATTGACGTCGGCTGGCTGAGCCTTCACAGGAACTTGGAAACTTTGAGTGAAGGTAATGAACAAAAAATGGATTTCCATATGATAGCAATGATACAAAAAACGGTAGACTCGTTTAGAGCCTTTACCTAATATGTCATTCTTCGTCCATGTAGGATGTTTTAGTTGTACCGAGATGACTTTGTATAAATTCATTTAGAAGTGACTGCATCTTGCTGACTCAACTAGAGCTACAGCTAAGGAACGAAATTCCATGTAATGAGCACAATGTGTCAAAATGAAAATACACGCTCCCTCAGTGTGAGAGTTGAAAGACACGTAAGACACATGGAAAAACAGGAGGACATCTGAAATGACTTGCAGGTCAATAACCTTTTCAAGTTATTTTCAGTGTTTTAACATTGTGTCACTGAACTGCATGTGACCTGTCATATTCAGTATACCATAAGTACTTCTAATTAAATTAAATTGAATGAGAGTGAAATATGTTAAGCGCGTTGGACTATATTTATATACTGATACATAGAAAGGTATTTGCTAATTGGGATGTGTCGCCACATGTCCTAATGAACACATACTGTACATATCTTGATTTTTTTTTTCATGTTATATATTTTAAAAAGGAAGACAGCAAAGTTGTCCAGAACCCAGGAAGCCTGCTTCTTGGAACAGGCACTGGCTTACCTCTGTGCCTGGATGTGTGTGTGCTCAGATGTAATCTATGTGTGTGTGTGTGCCATGTATACCTGCATACTTACTGTAGCTAAATACCTTCCTGTGAGACTTGAGGGTGTGTGTGTGTGTGTGTGTGTGTGTGTGTGTGTGTGTGTGTGTGTGTGTGTGTGTGTGTGTGTGTGTGTGTGTGTGTGTGTGTGTGTGTTCTTCTGCATATTCCGACCTTTTTGACAGTATCCAGCATGCTCTTGCCTCCCTGCCACGGTTTGGAGGTCTTCCTGATGCAGCTCAGACTGGCCATGCTGTGCCACTTCCTATCCTCCAACTTCCTGTGGAAGGTATTGGCCAGCAGCAACACAGAATCGTAAATGTAACGGTTGGTGATCTATAGAGAAGGGAATTACAGAAGAAAAAGACAGAAAGGGATACAGAAATGAAGAAAATCAGACAATGACAGAAAAAAGGGCAGACATTTTATTTTATTTTTTTACTGAAGATGCTCTTTGAAGTTTCGAAGTCTAGGTTTTGTTTTTCCTTTGGTTATGCAGCTGGAAAACACATTGGCTAATACAGGCCTGCCGATTCGAGTGAAAAGTGGGAGAAACAAGGCTAAACCCTTTCATGCTGAAATGCTATCAAAAGTATATGCTTCAACGGGATTCATATCCATCAGCACTTTGATGAGAAAGAAGAGAAAAAATGCCTCATATTACTTTGCTCTTTCCCTTTCCTGCAACTGTAGTGCATTGCATGTAGAATTTCACCAAAACAAATGTTGGCTGTTCTTTCACATGTGCCCTCATACCTACCAACACCCACTGACGCAGAAGAAAAGCTTTTTTAAGATGGCTTTATTTTAATTATATTGATATGTCTTTGGCAACACAGGAAAATATAGAGGGGGGAAAGGTGTGATTTAAGCCTCTTGTCTCCATGTGAACGAGAATATAATAAGTATGTTGACAACAAAAGGTATAATTTAATGAATAGAGATGCAGTTGATGCGTACCCAGTCACATTACAGTTTTTTTCGATTGCTAACACACAGTGGGCACAACTGTAGCTCAATGTGCAAAACTCTAACTATAGTCTGCACTACCAACAGTCACTGGAGCTGAACAGTTCACTTCACCTGCAAAATAGGCTCAGTGCAGCAAACACTATGAACCAGCCTCATTGAGATAACACACACTGTCACTCAGAATATGCTTAGAGTACAAACACTAGCATCAAACCCCAATACATAAATTACAAACTTTTAATCTTTACAGTTAGAATAATTTGAGTTATTTCACACAAATTACGTAATATTTTCTTTGATGAAAGGGTGAAATTTTTTCACATGAAATTGTTTATTTTATAACATACCAGTTTTTTTTAGGAAAACAAAAAGAAATGAAAATCATAAGTTTGCTTCAATAGATTCACATTTTGTATATTTTATTGAAAACATTTCCAAATGTAGTATTTGTCTGTGTAAATATTATATAATTGTAATAAAGAAATCTATCCTGTAATATTGTCATTTACTGTAAGGATGCAACTCTAAGCTGTTTGTTTGCTGGAAAATTCGTATTACAGATGCAACTTTTTTGCAGATTGGGTTGCACTCTCAACCCTGCCTCTCTCAATGAGAGTTCATGATACACAACAGGGTCTATCAGTGTAGCCTTACTGTATTTCATCAGACATTACAGCTCTGTCTTCCTCCACACATCCACACTCTCACTGCCACTCTTCTCCCTCCAACAACCTGTCTTCATTGGTCCAATTACAAAAAAATATATATTGTTGAGCTTTCCCTTTATACTGTATATGTTCACTAACAAGTCTAAAACAAGACACCTTCTTAGTGTTTCAGTTGAAATTGCAATCTGCAGTGTTTGAAATGCACTAGGCATTCATTCTGTTTTGAATGTGTAGTTTACAGTTGTGGCAGTAGTGTGTTAGCGTTTGAAAACAAGTGCTGGAAATCCACAGTGTTGTGCAGGTTGTGGTTAAGCCATGAGATAGGTGTGTAGAGTTTTGAAAATTGTGTTTAACCCCTTCAGACCCTGCGTCCATTGGAATGGACATGACATATTTCTTTCTCTAAACCAATAAATACTCTGTAATTGGGTTATGTCAGCACTGCTGGTTACTGATTGGATCCTGATTATCCAATCAAAATCATGTAATGACTTTGAGCATGCTCTGAGAGAGTGACAGACATCTGACAAGACAAGTATGGCTGAGCCGATCCAGAGAGGGAAGAGTAACTGCCCATTTTCAATCTAAAATCTACATTTGCTAGCCAAACAAATGTGCTCTCAGTATAATTTCAACTATTACAAGTGATAATATTTGAAGTTATTTTGAACATATGTCACGTAATTAATTTGTAGGATTTTTTGATTAAAATTGATTTCTGTATTACAATTATAGAATATTTACACAGATAAATACTACATTTGGAAATGTTTTCAATACAATATACAAAATGTTCATCATTGAAGCAAACTTCTGATTTTCATTTATTTTTGTTTTCCTAAAAAAACTGGTATGTTATAAAATAAGCTATTTCATGTGAAATAATTTCACCTTTTCATCAAAGAAAATATTACGTAATGTGTGTGAAATAACTCAAATTATTCAAACTGTAAAGATTAAAAGTTTGTAATTTATGTATTGGGGGTTGGTGCTAGTGTTTGTACTCTGAGCATGTTCTGAGTGACAGTGTGTGTTATCTCAATGAGGCTGGTTCATAGTGTTTGCTGCACTGAGCCTGTTTTGCAGTGACTGTTGGTAGTGCAGACTGTAGTTAGAGTTTTGCACATTGAGCTACAGTTGTGCCCACTGTGGTTTAGCAATCGAAAAAAACTGTAAGCATGCCTGATCTGTTCCTAGTTATTCAACCGTAAAACACCCAAACCCAATGTACACATATACTGTATCTGTCTTATTAAAGGTTACTTTTTATGTCACAAAATGTACTGACACACATACAAAACAAAAATAAAACTTTTTTCTCAAGTTTAACATACAGTACATATTTAACTTTTGTCTCACTGTCTTTCTAACTATTTTGCTCTCACAGTTTTGTCTTATTCTTTTTGACTTGGTCTTTTTGTACACCAAGCATTCCGTCACACTGTAACTGTGCCTACTGCTTTCCCCCTTTGAAATTAAAGTAAAAATATAATGCTCTATAGGGAGCTAGAATGAGCAGTGGTTTCTGCACCCCTATCGGGCAGTTAGTGTGTGTGTGTGTGTGTGTGTGTGTGTGTGTGTGTGTGTGTGTGTGTGTGTGTGTGTACTTGTGTGTTGTCAGACTGAGTTGATATGCTTCAGTGCAGTGTGAAATTGGGCTTCTGGGCCACTCTCTGGCCGCTGTGCTGATCAGCTTCCTCAGTTTCTCAGTGTGGGTCCGTCATTCCGTCCCATCCCTCATTTCCTCTCTCTTTCTCAAATTCAACCACCCAACCACCCACGCACACAAGCAGGGTGTTAAAAAATGTGTACAGCGTGTTTCAACCGCACATGCACAATGCTTTTCTTACGCTCGCCCTCTTTGTCGATACACAAACGTACATTGTCCTTGACTGAAATGAGACTGACTCACATGCCTACGTACATTACCACAGGCACGCCCCTCGGCCCTCCACAGTAGAATGAACATATGGCTGGGCTCTACCCAACAAATAATGAATAGGTTTGAAGGGCTTAATTCTTGATAATAGCTTTTCACACTTGAGAACCACTTGATTCAGTTTAGGACACACAAGGCAAGCTTTATTTACGTACTAAATTATCTAAGGCTTCGGGCCCCCAGGAGTAAAAAATGTGTTTGCATTATAGGGTGAGCTGCTGTATTTTGCATATTGGCAAGTGGCAAGGCTTAAACCAACTCAATGCTTCCATTAACCTTTAGGATAATTTAAAAAATAAGAAAAAAACAAGTATGTTTTTACTTTAATTTGAACCCTTTAGGCATTTTATTGATATTTTTTTTATAATTTTATCTCACAGAAAACGAATCAACATGCATTACGTCCATTCACTGACTACAGTGGGGGAAAGCCCAGAGCAGAATTGTCATGGGACCTTAAAAGGAGATAACCACATACGCATTAAGAACACGTTTCTGTTTTCAATGTATTTCCAACTTCCATCAAATGTGTTCCCCCAGGGACTTATGCATCCACATAAATCAACAGCACATTAATTCAATTTCATATTTTTGTCTTGACACATACATAAGAGATTGTTGCCTTTTTCTCCGCTCTATTTGATAGCAACTTGATGACTCACATACACACATAGCGAGATAATAATTGCATGCACATTGCACCCCTGGGGCCCTATAAAAATACCCCCCCCTTCCCTTAAAAAACAGCACTAAGTAAAGAAAAAGTGAAAGTGGGGAGGAAAAAGTGACAAGTGTTTACTAAAAAAGGAAATGCGTGGTCTGAGATAAACACATATATGGGTGTGAGCCAACTTTTTGCAATGTGATTAATGTTGCAGGTGAAAAACCTCACAGGCATATGCTGTGTGAATGTCAAATCAACAAGCCTGGTGTGATGATAGACTTTTGGGTCGGGAGACATGTTGAAATGTCAAATTGAAATACTGGGAGTAGTTTTAAAAGACACAAATGGAGCACCGGAGATTTTTGAATTTTTACGCATTTTGAAAAAAAAAATAAAAAAAATAACAACAACTTTATAATTTTTTAGAGGATGTGTGGATGTGACATCCGAGACACATGCGTACCAGACACATCAGTAGCTGGGCATGCATGTTGGTTATAGGCTTTTATATGAACTGTACTGTATGTAGGCTTATGCTGCCAGGCAAGGCATTTCAAGGTTTTCTGTTGAATATCTAACACCAATTAGGTCATTGTAGAGTTTTGTGGCAGACAGGATACAGCTACAGTATGACACTTGAGCTTTTTTTGTTAACAGAAAACCAGTCAGGTCCTTATTGAAATCTGTGACCTGTCTAATGGAATAATCACCAAAAGCACTCACCTCCAGCTGCTGAGACCTGGGGTTCTTGGGGTCACATAAGGAGGTGTTAATCCGGTGGTTGTGTTTGACACAGCGCTGAGTTGTGTTCTGGGGCATGGGGAATGTCTGGCGCACCAACGTCAGCCGGCCGATCGACTTCATCACTAATTCCTGCAAATCGTAGTCTGAGATCTCCTGAGAGGGTGAAAAAGACAACAAAGAATAGTGGGTATGGGGGGAGGTGGAGGAACGGTCAGGGTTTAGCAAACGAGAGAGTGGGGAATAAGTACTGGAGAAAAAAAGAGAAAAATCGATATCAACAACTCCATTTGTTATTTATTATTGCAGAAGACCCACAGCCCAACACTGTTGACCAGAACAAAACCGTAACCACAATAAAAAACTTGGACGGATAGCGCACCATAAAAGTCACTGTAAAAAAAAAGGTGTTCCTAATTCATACTCAAGAAGACATATTTGAGGTGGTTTAAGCCTTGTTTTATAGGCTTTACTTTTCCCATCACCACCACCATTCTGGGCAGGGAAACAAATTGTATACAACATCTGCAAAAATAAATATTAGGTATGAAAGGTACATGTTCACAGATAACAGGAGGGAGGGAGTGAGGGGGAACACTAAAAAAACATGTGTGTGTATGTGTGTGTGTGTTTGTGTGTGTGTGTGTGTGTGTGTGTGTGTGTGTGTGTGTGTGCATGCGTGAGTGGGTGCGTGGGTGTGTGCGTGTGTGAGTGTGGATGTGTGCGTGTGCTTGTTGTGTGCATACTTGTGTGTTTGCACGTACTCTGCATGTCCTTGCAAAACCTTGGGGAGGATTCATTGCTAATTTTAGCCATAGGACACAATCTCTCTCCCTTTGCTCCGTGCACGGATCTCTATCCATCCTGAAAGTGCAGAGGGTCATGTGGCGACGAGATGAGAACTGACGTTTATCGTCCCTGGTGGAGGTAACACCACTACCAACCGAGACAGCCTTTGCACTCTTTGTAAATGTGTGTGCAGTGATTGTGTTTGCGTATGCTCGCCTTGTGTGCATGCACGCCAGTTTATGTTTTAATCTGTGTCTCTGTGTGTGTGCGCACATATGTTTGTATGAGATTGTTTTTAAACATTCCAATCATGCAAAACCCTTTTGATTCCGTGTCATTTGCACAAGGCAGGATGGATGAGACCATGTATGCCATCATACACTCTTCATATTTACGAAGGACAATATAATAGCTACATATTATAGCTACCACTGGTTCATTGAATCATCTTAGTGGGTTTTTTGCTGAATGTAATTAATGTTCATTAAGACTCTGTGAGTCCTCAAGGGAAGTGATCAATGGTGATTAGAGGTGGTATTATACAGGCTTCAGTGGTATAGCTGTAATCATTTGCTTTAATTAGGCTAATGTATGGCCCTCGCTCTAGCACAAACAGCATGCTCCTGAAGTCAAATGGATACTGTTTTGAGTATTTCGAATACGGTGTGTCCAATTTAAGATTCAAATATGCACATGGACAGTTAATTTAGAAGATTTCTGCTACTACATTGTTGTCCTCTGCTGTCGTAACTAATGTGATTTGCAAGAAATAAAGTCATGAGTTGATGATTGACAATGGATTTCAATTATGCAAGAACAAGATTAAAACAGACGAAGGGAATGTATGCCTTACAGAAAAATAGAAATTATTTAAGAGAATTAACCTCGTATGAAAGTCCGGTGCTCTCAAGTAGCTGCTTTCTAAATGGTTCGAGTAAGGAGGCTATTTGTATTTGCTGTATTTTGGGGGTGAAACGTGGCAGAAATCCCAAACATTTGCTTACATAAAAACCCAGAAGGGAACTGAATTACAAAGCCAAGCAAAACAAAATGCAGGACAGAGAGAAATGGCTGGGGAAAAAAATGCTTAAAAGACAGAACTATGGTCTGAAAGAGAATTAGGATTCACAGTGGGTAGTCAAGGGCCAGTAAAGAAACATTAGCAGGCAGGACTTATCCAGAGCAGCCCACTCAAAGGTAGCCTGGCACCACCCGCCTACATACGTACTTCTGCTCAATGTTCATTACCCTTCAGTAGTCAGTCTGGGTGTGTAGTAAATTAGTGGGTTTTCTCCAGCCAAATTTCTGCCAGTCCAATCAGCGAACAGAAGGAGTGGCTCAGAAGCCCGTGCATGACATACATCACGACCAAACGTTATGCAGTTGGTTGGCAGATTCAGAGTTATACTGGCCAGATCCATTAGTTTTAAACTTCAACAGACACCCGCTTGTCAATTGAGCAATTCCAGACCTCCTGTACAAATGAAATAGAGTACGATGGTCTAGTAGGACCGGGCTAACTCAAAGGATCAAACTCAGAAAATATTGATGCACAGATAAACAGGCATACATACACACACACACACACACACACACACACCAAGACTTAAAAGGAATAATCATTTGGAGATTTGTTTTCTCAACAGTTTTTTTTACCCCATTGTTGTCACGTTTTGGTGCTTCTCCATCTCTTTCTCTCTGGGGACAAACTGAACAGACTTGACCCAGTATGACTTGCAGTGGTTGCGTGCTGTAAAACCTGTTAGCCTTTAAACAGCTGAGACTAAATTAATGTGACTCACACACACAGACGCACACACACACACACACACACACACACACACACACACACACACACACACACACACACACACACACTTACATGAAGAAAGTACCACACACTTACATGAAGAAAGTACCACATTAAATCATACACTCACTCAAATAAAAAAACATTACACATTAGACCAAATGAATAAATACCATGTAATAACAGGTAGTACAATTTGAATCATGACAATTTCTCTTTATTTGACCTCCAAAACAGGAAGGCAATAATAACCACTGATTGCCTCATTAACAGCTTGAGAAGATCTGTCATAACATTACTCAGTGAGGGTCATCATCAGGCTAGTTATCAATGACCTATTAATCATGCAGTCTTAATCAGAATTCTCAACAAAGGTAGTATGATTGTCCAATATGGGGGAACATTCAATCACAAAATCATTTGGTCCTGAGGACTGTTAAGTTCTGTGCACCTAGTCCAGGCTTTCTAAAGTCAGAAGCTTCGGGTTGAGTTGTAACCTCCAAAACAGCCGGGGGTCTCACTTCTAGAGTAAATCACAAGTTGTTTACTCCCTATACTTGGAATTTTTGCTCTGGGGGGCCTCTGCCATCAACCTCCTCCACCCATCACCTTTCTGCCCCTACTCCATTTCAAATCCTCACCTTAAGTGTTTTTTATTTGAGGATGGGAGACAAAAGCAAAAACACATCCCTCATCTTTATTTATTCTTGGCACCTCATCCCTGACCCTTACTTGGTCCTCTGTCCTTTTTCCCCTCCACCCCCTCCCTTTCCCTATACGTCTCCCCCAAGAGACACCAGACCACACTTTCTTGCTTTTTATCTGTGGATGAAGGGGCAAAATTCTGGTTTTATTTAGTCCTTGGCCCTTTCTTCACCCATCTCCCCCTTTTCTACAATAACACCAAATCACTCCATCTTTGCTCATATTCAAAAGGTGCAAAGTTGGGGAAAAACAAAACAAAACAAAACACATTTGGAAAGAAAAATATGAGTTGCCGCCTCTGCCTTCTTCTTCTCAAGTTCACACTATACCCTCTCAAATGTCTTTGCTGGCTTTGACTCTTGTCGGTCACCCCTTCAGAATGTGTTGGTCCCAGGACTTTTGGGATGGATTGGGTGATTTCTAGCTGTGCTATAGGTTCAAATACACTCCCCAAACGGGACATTCCTATTTTCAAATGCTATCACATGGAGATGAGGGGTATAGAAGTGTCAAAAGGTGATTTATAAAAAAGTGTGATGAAATTAAATGGAGCGTCCTGGATTAAAGGACTATTTAAAAAAGGATTTTTTTTGCCATGGCTGTTAGGAAAAACGTTCAAATAAAACCGCAAACAGATGGCAAAATTGTTACTAAAAAAGTTTCTAATTCAGATCCATTGACCATTCAGGGAAGGCTAGGCAAGAGAAGTGTTACACTTGCTTTGAACAACAACACAATATACCCAACAGCTCCAGGAGAGCCACTTAGCAACAACAGCAGTCTTCAATAGTGCAAGTCATACTAGGCAACTTCCAGCTGTGCACAGTGTGCACTACCATAAACTCCTTCTCTCCCCGCGAGGCACTTGTGTAGCTGTAAATAAGGATGTTGTAATTTAGCTAAGGCTACAGCCTAGTGTCACTTTGTATCTTCAATATGTTTTTTTAAGGAACAATGCCATTGACCACCATGCATTTTTGGAGTTTGTACAATGTTTTTTTTTATATAGGTTTGTAGATTGTTCTCAAACCATGGAAGACCTTATAATCCTACAGTTATATTCAAAGCATGAAATTCTCCAACATTTCAATGCAGTAAAAAAGAGCCAAATTGACAGACAAGCCTTATCACATCTCATCTCATTACCATGCACATGTTCCCTCGTGAGAAATGAATTGAGAGGAGGAGGATAATGGGAAAAGAGTGAGAAAGGCAACAAGGAGGAACATGAAATGATAGTTTAACAGAAAATTAAAGAGCATGGCGAGATTCAGATTGAGCCACCCAACTTGAGAGAATGAGAGAGGGAAAGAGATGCTGAGTGTCCCTTATGTCTCCTCATCATCATCATCATCCTCATCCTAAGCAGAACTAAGGCGACGGGGAGAGGAGGGATGATCAATTATGAACTGTGAACACCCCCTCTGTGGGGCTGTCTGACTGCTGGCTGTAGATAAAGCAGAGTTATGACAACCATACAGTGCCCCCTCATCCATAATAAACCGCAGGGAGGGAGAGCACTTTCACTCACACACACACACACACACACACACACACACACACACACACACACACACACACACACACACACACACACACACACACACACACACACACACACACACACACACACACACACACACACACACACACACACAGGAATATTCATTCTCCAAAGAACGGTACAAGAAGACATTATGAATGACAAAATAGTCTCATCCATTTTAAACACTCCGCTTGAGAACTCCACGTAGCCCATGGTGGGTATGGTGCATCTACATCTTTACAGTCTGTGACTCAATTTCAAGATTTATCTTGATAAGCACAGTCGTATCGTTTAAAAAAAGAGGGGTATGATAGCTTTGCGTTACAGCACTCGAAAGGCATTTGGTGATTCATAGGGCAGTTTAGAGTGAATAGAAAGATGCCAACGAAACAGAGAGAGGAAATAAATGGGCCCCATCAAGCATGACTTCCTCCTGACTGCCTTAATAACTGCCCATAAGAATGGATATACATTTGTAATCTAACTTGATTCTTGCACTTTAACATAACTATCCCATAGGTCATTGGGATCCCCTTATAAAGACATATCCTGAACAACAAAATTCACAAAACATTACTATTTGCAAAGTAAAGAATTCACTGTTGAAGTAAGATAGGGTGATATCCCATCCAGTAATCGCACAAATAGCCTATTGCTCTGTTTAACTACTTAGATGCCATTCAAGGAAAATACAGTTTTTCACAATTGCTTAAACACATTTCCTGATAGACTACCTCACTTTTTCAAAACCCTAAACTCAAATTTCAAAACTCAAACACAAAATGCAAAATCCTTCACTTCACTTCTCTTGCAAAAGCACACTTTACCCTCAAAACAGTGTTAACTCTTCACTAAATGGTGTTTTCTTTTCAAATGACAAACACATACATCATATGACTAGACATTTCTTGCACTCATTGAACACTGGTGTGCAGAATGGAAAACACTATAGTATACATACAAAACACTATATGAATGCTTTATCAGTTGAATTATGCCTTTGCATGTTCATACACTTTCACCTACAACATCAAATACTTTACGGTTTTTGGCAAACGCTAACACACATGTTGCAGAATAGTTTATTTTGCCATTTCAAACAAACACAATGAATAGGTAGGACTGCAGTTCAAGCAATTCAGTGTGTCAGTATAAACTAAGAAACAATTACAGTAAAATTAGGGAACAATGGTAAAAAAAACAGCGTTGTAAGGAATTGGGTGGTTGGATTATGAATCCTTTTATGGATACCGCCTCCTGTTTGCGTCTGGCCACATTGCCTCATCAACATCACACTCAATGTCATCCTTTGAGAAGCAACAGGGAAATGATCACCTGATATACAGTCTAAATCTCCTAATTATGGAGCGACTCAGGTTGGGCTGCACTCTCTGTCCAGGCTCCCTCATTGATAGGCCATGATCTATAACATAGTCCACTATTGTTCCTGTTGTATGTGTCTCCTTCTGTTGCCTTCGTTGTCCTCGTACTCCTGTTACTCTCTCTCCTCCTCTTCCCCTGACTGTTTCAGAAAGGAGCTGAGCTCACCCGGGGTGTAGTGCTAAGGTTTGGACTGATTGGTATTCAATTAGTTTAATTTTTTTTTCAAGAAGTGTGTTGGAGAATTTCAAACACAGTGCAAAGCATATATCGTGTTTGTAGGGTTGGTTCTTTGGTTTAGGGCATAGTTACAAAAGTTAGAGGTTGTGATGCTGTGGTTATAGCAGTCACTTTTAGTGATTACAGTCTTAGGCAAAAACTGTATTTGCACCAAAATGTGGTAAATCACAGCAAACAGGAGCTCATCTCTGACCCTTCTATAGCTAACTGCACAAAAGCCTTTTGAGTTTAGAAATTTGATTGGCAGTGTGTTCTGTGTGAGTACCAAGAGAGAGAATTCAGGAAGAGTGTGCAAGATATAGAGAATTGTGTTTAATGTTGTGAAAAATGTGTGTTTTGGAATGAGAATATGAGTCTAAGGCAGGAAATGTGTTTGGAGTTCAGCAGAATTGGTGAAGCAGTTGGTAAATTAGTTTCAGATTGTGCACATTGTGTCTGATGTTCCACAAAATGTGTTTAAACAATTGTGAAAATCTGTAAATGACAACTTAAACTGTGGTGTGAGCTTCTTCTGATAAGCAAGTGAGCGTGAGACAGAGCCATAGGAGCATCATGCCAACATCACGCAAGCTGTCAACTGTTTGGGTCTAAAGTAATGATAGACCCTACCACCATTTGTTAAACAAAGTGTACAAGGAAGGACAGTCTGTCTGGAAAGTTTAAGTTTTTTTTCTTGTGAGTGCTTAAGTCTCCAGTGTTTTCATAATGAAATGCACATTTAAGTATGCCATCTATTTCAATTAGCAGAGGAGACACATTTAATAGGCATAAAAGTCCTTCTGAGAAGTCTGTCACTAATGGAGTGGATATTTGCAACATATTCATTCACATTTTTCACTTCTAAAAAGTCTGCCAACTTCATTTAAGTGCATGGGCGAGGTCATTCTTTTCCCTCGCTCCCTGGATGTATTAGCATTTGAGAAAAGGCAAAAACAATACAGAGTGCTCGTATGAGGCACTTGCAGGGATTCTGACGATGTCGCTGCAGCCTTTTCATCCATAACAAATGTGGAAAAAAATCAAAACCTTTGTATAGCAAGGCTGAGGAGCGAAACATCAGTAAACAATGATTGGCTGTCCCCGCAGCATTAATGGAAGCCATGCATACTAAAATTTGGTTCAAACAGAAATTATTCCTTTGCATAGCTGAGGAAGTGAGAGGGGCTGCTGAGCTATGCAGCATTTTGCAGCATTACAGGCTATGACTTGAAAATGGAGTAGGGCTTGAGAGAGAGAAAAAAAACAGTCCACTTGGAGTAACTTTCTTCCTGTTTTGTACAAATTAGGTTTTACATTATCCTACAATAAATGTTGCAATATGTTTGCTCTACCTTTAACACATCAGATCATTATGCATGTGGTTATGTTTGCGCAAAATGTGTGCAAGTGTGTGTGTGTGTGTGTGTGTGTGTGTGTGTGTGTGTGTGTGTGTGTGTGTGTGTGTGTTAGCATGGATCCCCTGCTGTCCCCTGCCGGTTAACTCGCCCGAGGCTATACCCAGGCCACTGTGCATTAGCCCAAACTAACAAATGTAGCTGATCCTGCTGGTTTTGTAAAAAGGCACTTCCAATGAAGCGAGATCAAAGCTGTGTTCCTATTCAAAATTAATATGAGATTACAGCCAATATTAAAGTTTAATTATGTTCTCTTATGACCAATACTCTGATACAGTAAGTGATTGTGAACGTGAACAAGAGGAAAGTAAAAAAACAAGATTAAAGCTGTTCACTCAGAGCAGCAGGGTAGTGACTGCATGTGCACCTGTCTGCTCTAA
Source organism: Ammodytes marinus (assembly GCF_949987685.1). Taxonomy (NCBI): domain Eukaryota; kingdom Metazoa; phylum Chordata; class Actinopteri; order Uranoscopiformes; family Ammodytidae; genus Ammodytes; species Ammodytes marinus. The sequence continues at coordinate 21,250,877 of NC_137231.1, read as the reverse complement.
TTAATACAGAAATCCCTTAATAATTAAGTAGTTAAACAGATTTTGAACTATGGGCATATATGCTCTCCAAAAAGATTTCTTCCAAGTTCACCTTTGCCGTCTATGAAATCTTTGTCTGTATACAAAAATGGATGCGTATATAAAACACATCTTTATTGTATTGTTTTTGCCCTTGATGCACAGCAGGACTCACTCATTTAAATAAAGTATGTTATCCTCGGTGTTGTTATGAACTAATGTGAAAAGGGATGTCAAACACTTTTTAAGCTCCCCCCTCTCCTTCGAGCACACACGACAATGAGGAGGGAGGAGGGGTTCTGGATCAAAAAGCATAAATATTCCCAGGGTAATTGAAACAATAAGGTGAACTGAAGGCTCACTCAGTACAGGAACAATAAATCATTGCCATGGCCACTCACCTCATTAATCAGGATCCAGTGACAATCGAAGGCCACCAGGTTGGTCTCGACCACCTGCAACACAACAAGAAACACCAGCAGGCTTTAGACATATGAATTGTCAAAAGGAAGAGAGGGAATTGCAGGTACAAGCATTGCCTTTTTTCTTGTGTTTTAAATTAAAAAGAGATTCCTTATTTCCACCTGTATAGATATACTGTAACCTCGGCTCAGATAATGCCATTGCGGGTAACTGAAGTGTGAATATTATGGAAAAGAACATTATGGAAATGTGCTCGGCTGAAACCCAGTGTGGAGGCTTGGCATAAGTGATTTGAGGGGAACTTGTATCAAAGGTGCTCAAGGTATCATTCAAAAACTTTTTTCAAACACATGCAAATAAGGCAAAACTCGCTTGCCTGTGACAGGAAATGCTCACAACCACAGGAACACACAAACACACACTTTGTATCTCGACATTAGAGCTGTTCTCACTCATTTTCACAGTTTAGACAAACGCCTCACTTCACTCTCTTGTCTCTTCTTCTGTCTGTCTGTCAGTCAGTGATAGTCATACGCGGCCACACATGCACTGCCTCACCTTCACCTTCGATTGTGAATTGCACCTTAACAATTATGAGTCAAATCTTAACCAGTAACTAGACAATTGTTAAACACTGTAAGAAGAGCAAATGGGGAACCCCATACACATACAAGATACTGTATATGCATGTATATTTCCGCAGCAGCTTTCTTTTTGTTTGCTCACTATTCACTTTTTTTCTACAGCTCCCTTTCACTAGTGAAGTACTGTATGTTGATGTTACTCTTATCTTCTCCTCACCCTGATCTTGCTTATCCAACTGAAATACATAGATGGAGCATAAGAGAACATATACGTTTTGAACTACCCACAGTGAGATCCAATTTCCACATACGCTGGGTTTCATACCTCATTTCTGCTTTTTTCGGTAAATAAGCATTGCATTAAAGGTGAAGTAAGCGATTTATTTATGTTAATATAAGTATTAAATCGCTCTTTATTCATACAGTGATCAATTATATAGTGTGCGTGTTTCATAAAGCCAATCTCTCAGTCTCTGCATGTGATCGGCAAATACATTTTTCGGGGATCCCACTACTGATAACCAATCAGAGGAGAGAACGCTACAACCCTGCACCCTTCTCACTGCCAGTGCACGTACAGAGGACAGTTTGGTGAATGTTTATGCGCCTACAATGGCGGTGCAGGTAGGAATCCTTCCCAATGTCGGTTTTGATGGTTTTTATCATGTTTTATCACACTTATGGATCTGAGATGATGCTAGATAACTCGCTACTTAGAGACCGCAGTGCATTAATGTGGTTTCATGGTGACGAGGGAGGGGACTGCTAACTGCAGTAACTGACAGGAAGTTAGCTAAACTGACCATTCCGCTTGCTTAACCCTTAAAGGTGAAGTAAGCGATGTCTTTATGTTAATATAAGTGTTAAATCGCTTTATTCATACAGTGATCAATTAGTGTGCCCGTTTCATAAAGCCGATCTCTCAGTCACCCGCTCTGCATGTAATCAGCAAATAAACTTTTCGGGGATCCCGAAACTGATATCCAATCAAAAGAGACAACGCTACAAACCGGCACTTTTATCACTCTTAATTATCTGAGATGATGCTAGTTAACTCGCTGCTTGAAGACCGCATTGCATTAATGTGGTGACGTGGGGAAGAGGGAGGGGACTGCTAACTGCAGTCAGTGACAGGAAGTTAGCTAAACTGACTATTCCGCTTACTGAACCTACCCTTAAGCAGGTAGAACATCACTTAGGGGAAGGTGAATTATACATTTCTGAAGAATGAATGAAAGTGCCATTAAGAAGCTACAGAAAGTACATACTGTATAATGGAGCAGAACATAGACATTATTTGTGTTAGATCTCTGCTTCTCTGTCTCTACCGACTGAAACTATAGAGGACTGTCATTTATTATCCACTCTTTTTCTGTTCTCGTATATCGACAATATGATCTCTATCTTGTCTCTTGTCCTTAACTCATCCCTCTTTTTTGGCAAAACCACTTCAAGGTGCATCACTCCATCTGGTATCATTGACTGTTTGAAGAAGGATGAGGGTTCAGTCTTGTTACCTCGCTCTTGACTTTCTTTTGTCAGAAACACTTGTTTCTGCCACTCACTTCTTCTGTCTGTCACCTTCCTGCCTTATAATCATCCCTATCCCCATCAGATCAGCTCATAACTTCTCACTTCTCCCTCTGTGACTGTACCTGATCCTTTCCTTTCCTTCTCTCTCTCTCTCTCTCTCTCTCTCTCTCTCTCTCTCTCTCTCTCTCTCTCTCTATCTCTCTCTCTCTCCAACCCTAACCCCTACTGCTCCTGGTGTAAAAAAAATACAGTGCCACTCGTATATCATTAGCTATAATTGTCTAGGTGACTATAGCGCCGTGTGTCATAAAACACTTTTTAGCCGTAAACAAAAGGCAACAGCTGGAGAGGGTGACAGAGCGTGGCTAACAGTGGTTTAATCTCCCACAGAGTCTCCATAAAACTTCATCATTATAACACCGATGGGCTGCCGTAAAACACTCTGTCTACCGGAAACAATGTTGCGACACAGACAAGCAGTAAGGCAGGGAGGAGAGTGATGGGGGGGGGGGGCAAAACAAGACAGCTGAAAACTAAACAATGAGAATTGTTAGGATATTGGCAGTTCTTTGCCAACCCATGTTCTCTCTTGTCTCTTTTTTTTGTTCTCCATCAATTGGAGCAATGCAAAAACAGAAAGAATGAGCAGTGATGGAGGGAGAAAGGAGGGAGAGAAGAAATGAAAGAGGTCTGGCAAGTTCTTACAGTTTTTCACAATTGCTTAAACACATTTCCTGATATACTACCTCACTTTTTCAAAATCCTTAACACAAATTTCAAAACTCAAACACAAAATGCAAAATCCTTCACTTCCATTGCAAAAGCACACTTTACCCTCAAAACAGTGTTAACTCTTCACTAAATGGTGTTTTCTTTTCAAATGACAAACACATACATCATATGACTAGACATTTCTAGCACTCATTGAACACTGGTGTGCAGAATGGAAAACACTATACTAGTATAAATGCAAACCACTATATGAATGCTTTATCAGTAGAATTATGCCTTTGCATGTTCATACACTTTCACCTACAGTAACAACACATACTTTTGCTAAATGCTAACACACATGTTGCAGAATAGTTTATTTTGCCATTTCAAACAAACACAATGAATAGGTAGGACTGCAGTTCAAGCAATTCAGTGTCTCAGTATAAACTAAGAAACAATTACAGTAAAATTAGGGAACAATGGTAAAAAAAACAGCGTTGTAAGGAATTGGGTGGTTGGATTATGAATCCTTTTATGGATACCGCCTCCTATTTGCATCTGGCCACATCGCCTCATCAACATCACACTCACTAGCCTCGTTCGACTTGCAGCCGTCTTGCTCAGACCTGCGCAACTATGACGCGCATCTTGCTGAGCGCACAACAAAAATGCTGCATAAATGCTGTGCGCTCAGCAAGACGAGCGTCATAATTGCGCAGGTCTTAGCAAGACGGCGACATCTCAAACGAGGCTAATGTCATCCTTTGAGAAGCAACAGGGAAATGATCACCTGATATCAAGTCTAAATCTCCTAATTATGGAGCGACTCAGGTTGGGCTGCACTCTCTGTCCAGGCTCCCTCATTGATAGGCCATGATCTATAACATGGTCCACTATAGTGTTCCTGTTGTATGTGTCTCTGTCTGTTGCCTTCTTTGTCCTCGTCCTCCTGTTACTCTCTCTCCTCCTCTTCCCCTGACTCTTACTGTCTCAGAAAGGAGCTGAGCTCACCTGGGGTCTATTTGTAGTGCTAAGGTTTAGACTGATTGGTATTCAATTAGTTTAATTTTTTTTTCAAGAAGTGTGTTGGAGAATTTCAAACACAGTGCAAAGCATATATCGTGTTTGTCGGGTTAGTGCTTTGGTTTAGGGCATGATTACAAAAGTTAGAGGTTGTGATGCTGTGGTCATAGCAGTCACTTTTAGTGTTTACAGTATTCAGCAAAAACTGTTTGTACCAAAATGTGCAGTTTACTGTAAATCACAGCAAACAGGAGCTCATCTCTGACCCTTCTATAGCTAACTGCACAAAAGCCTTTTGAGTTTAGAAATGTGATTGGCAGTGTGTTCTGTGTGAATACCAAGAGAGAGAATTCAGGAAGAGTGTGCAAGATATAGAGAATTGTGTGTAATGTTGTGAAAAATGTGTGTTTTGGAATGAGAATATGAGTCTAAGGCAGGAAACGTGTTTGGAGTTCAGCAGAATTGGTTAAGCAGTTGGTAAATTAGTTTCAGATTGTGCACATTGTGTCTGATGTTCCAAAAAATGTGTTTAAACAATTGTGAAAAACTGTAATCCAGTTCTCCATTTCACCTCATGTTTGTATTTCAATCCTATTGTCCTTCTCCTTGGACACTCCTGTTGGTGCTCAATACAATTTAAGACACTGTTCACATGGTATAATGGGCAAAACTGACTTTTAAAACAGAAAAAGGCATATATTTGTGTGTGTGCCTTATTTTGTGAATGGGTGTGTAAAAAACAATATTATAGATACAGTATGTGTACATCTTTATGTTGTTTACTTGTTTGCGAGTTTTGGTATTTGTCAGCTTTCCAACTCTCCCATTTTAACTTCCCTCTGGCAGCCATTTGGACAGATGTTTCGAGCTAATTAGCGAAAGGGCAGATTCTTAACACTATAGACTATTGACTCCTCAGGGGTAAGAAATGTTCAATACACACACTCAGTCTGTCTTTTACACACACACATGCATGCACGCAGGCAGGCAGGCAGGCAGGCAGGCAGGCAGGCAGGCAGGCAGGCAGGCACGCACGCGCACACACACACACACACACACACACACACACACACACACACACACACACACACACACACACACACACACACACACACACACACACACACACACACACACACACACACACACACACACACACACACACACACACACACACACACACACACACACACACACACACACACACACACACACACACACACAGTCTCTAAATATATCTCTGTTTCTTACCCCCACCTCTCTCTAGCATACACATACAATCTTTATAGACTTTGTAGATCACCGGTGTGTGACCACGACTGGATAACACTAATTAAACAGGCAATGCCAACAAGGCAGGTAGGAGTCACTTGGGCATTCTCTTGCTATACCAGAGAGATCCCTCTGACCTCTCTGACCAGCTCTACAAGGGCTTCATTTTCTGCTCTGGTCTCACTGTCTGAAGTCCGCAGATCAAACAAACACCAGCTCTGCGGTCCGGGACAAATCCAGTCACTCAGTGTCAATATGAGTAAGCCTTTTCACAAAGTCTGAAAGCAAACAGAGAGAACTAAGACCGGTGTGCAACATCATACCACTGTGCAGTAGTCCCAGTCTCGGATGTGTTTTTTTATAGAGTGGTCAGGGTAACAGCCAAACACCATTTTGATCCTGTAATGACCTCTGTTCACATGTCACCCCTGAAGGAGTCCAACAAAGAACAAGTAATTGATTTTGGCAGATGGGGGCTGTTGGCTGGCATGTGAAGTCAAGGTTTTGCTACTTGAAGAATACTGTACGCACGCATGCTAACAAACACACATGGACCCACTATAAACACACTTGTCACTTTTAAACCAACTTACAAATGCTGAATGAATGCTGACATTACATGTAGATCCAAGTATATAGGTGTTTGTGTTACCGTGTATGAGAGGATAAGAGCAAAAAGCAGATATTGCTAAAGCACATTTGTGGAGGAAGGGAAGCCTGAAGAGGCATAGTGGGTGTTGCTATTGAATAAAGTGCTCCAAATTAAAAATCAGTTGTGTAATTTAGTTTCATGCATTATTTGTGATCAAATCAAGCACATAGCCCTACAGCCCAGCCTGCAAACTAGAAGAATACCCAAGCTTTGCTCTTAAACATTGCGAGTGCATGCTGTGAAAGCACAAGACACATACAAAAGTTGCACACAGACAGACAAACAGCTAAAACACACTGGCACGCGCAATTCTTGCACAGATCCATTTCTGGTTGCTGCATTTGCTCACAGCCCAACCCACTGTTGTCCTATTTTCGCCAGAGAAAAGTTATTTCATGTGGTGTACCATATGGTTATGCAGCCATAGCCAACCTAGAAAAATGACCACGCTTTCAACCGCCTCTGTTCAAACCTGCTTTTAGATTACTATAATTAATGTGTGGTTTATGTGTCTGCATATATGTAGGTGGGGTGGAGGGGTGAAGGGACAAGGTGTTTGCCTCTGGAGATGGGGGAGTATAATAACTGCTATCATCTCAAACCCTTCATTCCACCTGAATGCTGTAAGGGTGGAAGACAAATATAGAGAGGAACTATAGAACAGCAGGTGGATGGGAAGAAAGTGGTCATGACTGAGAGAGAGTCAGTGTGATGCCTTTCTTTAAAGGAACACATTACAACATGGCACCACACACAATGGTGAGTACTTACTAAGGAATGAATCAGGAGTGACCCGGTTAATTAGTACGTATGATGTACCACTTTACCTGAGGAGCACAAGAAGGACAAGTAATGACTACATAATGAGTTGTTACTGGTTTTTGTGCTGCTAGTTGATCAGGGACCACTCGTGGGGAAAACCATCAGTATGTCCATTCACACAAAATCATGATCTTATCATTACCTATTGATTTATTAGTGAATCGATATCACCAATATCAACTATGGAGTGTTCAGTTGCTCGATGGAGTTTTGTTTTTCGGGAACTCTTAACGATCCATAACCAATAATCAGACTGTTCTCGATTAATTCCTCACACAAAAAGCTGACATCATGCAAACTATCAACATCCAAAGCTGAGGTGTTACAGTGGGTCGTCCTCACTTTATCATCATTTCTTTGTCTGTTCAGGCATTGTGCTGCTGAAAAAAAAGGAAATGAGCCAGTGAGTCAAGGAGGCGTATTTAATAAAACTGGATAATATTTGTTAAAATCTGTTATACAATGAGCTAATACAGCATCATGTATCTCATTTCAGACCCTTCTCAGTAACAATGTACATGGAGCAGTGCACTCCACAACAAGGTTTATGCGTGTGTCAAACAACAGCCTATCTATTGGAAATCAGAAATAGGATTCCAAGAGCAGAAATAGAATTTTTTTTCAAACAAAAATCATCGTAAAAATTTAAGAATCACACTTTGTTCGGTTCACGAGGAGGCTTTACAATCAATGTTTTAACATATATTTTCTGTCCACCTTCTTCTTGCTACTGTCATTCCTTCTCTGCCCCTTCCCAGGTCCTCTAGACAGCATCATACTACTCAGTTTTACATGACACCACTTAAACACTCCTTTTCATCTAATGGCAAGCACCATTTAGTGTCCTCTTAGCACCTTCCTTTTTTATTCCATTGCCCTCTCTTAGCGAAAAGCTAAGAAAAAATATTTTCCCCATGCACGTCTTACTTGCATGTCTAAGAAATCTGTTATAAAACACATTAAAACATTATCGCTCCTGTACACATTAAGGAGAAGAGTTTGGCCTTTCTCCGTCTCACATCATTCTCTTTCAAGCCATACCGCCCATTCCCTCTCCCCCTCTTTCACAACTCCCTCTTCATGAAATGGGCACTTATTGCATACTAACTGCTGCATTCTCTCCCTGATACATCATAACTGCTTCATGTCACTGCTGCCATTTCGGCTTAATGTCACTTGCCTCAGTCGCTACTCCTTATGCATGTCTGATTGGGTGTGTGTATTCATGTCGTGTGTGTGTGTGTGTGTCATTGTGCACTGTGTATGAATATTTGTGGGTATAAAAAGAGACAGTGTAGAGCAGAGGGCGGTGCATTATGACACTGCTGTGCTCTATTGATTTACATACTTGGCACAGGAGCACTGTGGTCCAACTGATGGCACCCAAACAGGAGAATGCAAACATAGTTACGCACTTGCACAAACAAGCACTGCATTGGCATGCAATCTGTTGGCACATTAGCTGCACAAGTGGATAATCTCAAGCATTCTTCAGCTGCCATGTGTGGCCTATGTATGTATGTGAATATATGAGAATAATGTGTGTTATATAATTTGTAACTATGTGTTTTCTGTGCATGAAGTGCAGACACATGAAGCCAGGTGGAATATTGGTAAGTTACATAATAATATGTTGTGTTCATATATAGCCCCATAATACATTGTGTCTTTAAAAACACAGCAGAGCCAATTAGGCATGCACGTATGGTAGCTGTGATAATAGTACACATTTTGATGAAGTTGTTCAATGATTGAGTAGGACAAATGGCATTATGATTGATAAATGGATTAAAACATTGACAATCCCACAAAGGTTTTAGTGCATAACATATTAGTGGATGACATTTATGAACACGTGTATGCCACTACTGTGTTTGTGGCATACACAAACAATTTTGCTATTTGTACAGGGCCATATTTAGTATATCTCAATTATTTTCATGTGAAATTCTAATATCTAACTCTAAATTCTAGTTTTATAGCATATGATGGCCGTCAAATTATAATTCTAAAGATTGCAAGATGAAATAAAAACATGCCAATGCCCTGCAGATCATTACTATACTGTACAGTAGCTAAGTATTATATGCTGAGATGCACTGGCTTTAGATAGAGGACACAGTAGCTGATTATGTTTGATAAAAAACATTTATTTTGTGATTTTAAGCCAGTTTATAAACAATTTGCAAAAATTAGCAACAAATTGTAGATGTTTTTGAGGCAGGCTATATATGCAACTAGTATACACCTTAATGACACATGCCACAGTATGTGTTTTGGTGAAAAACAGGGAACAGAGGGCAATGTGATAATTTATTGGTCTTGGATGCACTGGACCATACACTAACATGAGTCAGAGGCCTCTGTGATTCCTCCCAACAACTAATGACCCTAAATCACCACCATTACTGCCTGTTTAATTAGTGTGATCCAGTCGTGGTCACACACCAGTGATCTACAAAGTCTATAAAGATGATAGAGAAAGGTGGTGGTAAGAAACAGAGCTATTTAATAATGTAGAGACTGTGTGTGTGTGTGTGTGTGTGTGTGTGTGTGTGTGTGTGTGTGTGTGTGTGTGTCTGTCAGTTTTTTTTAGTGATTGCTCAAGAACACTGTCACTTTGAAAAGCCAGTTTGAGGAAGTCCCCCACTCCATCTCTCTCCCCCACAAAAATCCACTCACACACACACACACACACACACACACACACACACACACACACACACACACACACACACACACACACACACACACACACACACACACACACACACACACACACACACACACACGTGCACACACACACACACACACAGCTGTCACACCAACAAAAGCCACCAAAGCTCATCTTGACAAGGTCTTGCCCTGCTCACCAACCCACCACACAAAACATCAGCATTATTGATCAATCACTCACTTTCTGATAAAAACAATGGCGAAACAGAGCAGCAGAGTCATTCCAGTTTTTTGTCCTTTCAGCAGACATTTCTATAACAGCTATACGTTTCTCTCTCTCTCCCTGTCTCTTTTTTGTCTTTCTGCCTGACATAATATAATGCTAGGACAGCAAAGCCTTTGATAGTATGTGTCGTGATGGCAAAGGGTAACAGGGCCAACATGCAAGACATCTATCATCCTCCAACACTGTGAGGCTGAAGCACACACGCATTTGTCGAGGGGTGTGTGTGTTTGTGTGTGTGTGTGTGTGTGTGTATGAGTGTGTGTGTCGGCCTTACAGTTTATCGATTAGACCACAGATTTGAGGACTGCTAGGTCCCTAGAGAGAATGTATAACACAATGCACTAAAGCATGTACATTACAGTTGTGCACATACAACACAACCAGCCCAAGCAAATATGAAGATATGGAACTTGACATTTAGGTATGAACAGATCAATGGCTGGAACAAATATAATAAGCTGTCTAGATCGATCTAAGGAAAACCGCTCTGTCTATATTTTTTGTATGCTCTTTAATTAATTTACTTATACATAGCTTTTACCAGTAGTAAATGGAGATATGCAGTTTTATTTTAATTTCCCATATGTAATATTAATGTCCATAATCAAAATTAAATATCCATTGACCCATAAGGAACTGGTTAATACAACAATCTGAATTCAGTTCCCCAGCTTGCATTTTGCACATTTCTTACCATTCATACAGTGTACTGTTTAAATAATCTGCTTTAAATGATTTGCTACAATGTGATTTGACTGTCTATTTAATACGTACTATCAAAATACATATGAAACTAACAATGTGCAATGAATTTATAATCCTCTCAAAACATTTCAACGTAAATACAAATTATTCCCTGTGATTCAGTTTGATAAAATATGCTGCACTCCACTACCACATAAAGCTTTTGGGGTTATAATATTAAAATGCTCTGTACAATGTAGACATTTTACGCATCCGAGAAAGGGACAGTTATTCCAAGTAATGGTGTTTACTCATCTCAATGTGCTGTCACTAACTGATATATAATTTATAGGTTTTTATTGGCCTCTGTAATTCATCTTTACAACTGCTGCGACTTAAACATTCCCAGCATTTAGCCTGGTGGCAAAACTGCTCATAGGTCTTGTCACTAGAGAGAGAGAAAGAAGGGCAGAAAAGAGCAGAACACAGGTGAATTAATAGATTAACCCTTGCTCTAAAATTTCAGAAACCATACCAACTGAAATTGCCTATGACAAGGTCAGAGGAGACGACTGAGTGGTTGGCTGAAAGGTTTGTGTGTGTGTGTGTGTGTGTGTGTGTGTGTGTGCGTGCAAGAGAGAGAGCGAGAGAGAGATGATCGAGATAAATGGATCGACAGACAGAAAAGGAAAGAGAATGAAAGGAAAGGGGGGAAAAGCTTGTGTATGTGTGTGTGCATGCTTGCGTATCCGTGTGCTGACCAAGCGGCTGAAGTGGTCCAATGAGCCAGCTCGGCTTCTACAGGTTGACTAATCTTTAACCCAACATGAAATATTTCCCGTGGCTCTTTTTCCTCTGCCTGCAGTCATTGGAACTGCCCATATGTCACTCCCTCTGCCCCCTATCCCTGACTGCACTATATAAAAACTACAGCACAGGAGAACTGTTCACGGTATCGGATATACTGTAGGTTTATCTTCACAAGTGTCAGTCATACACACACACACACACACACACACACACACACACACTGTACATGAACACAGGAAACCAAATAGTACACAGTGAGTCTCAAATATAGATTTTACACATTGTGCTGCACAATTACACAATGAGCGTTTCGCCAGACAATTTCATGTTAGCTTATCTCTGGCTGAGGAGTCAGACAGAGCATGGATCAAGCCATGTATCAAAGAAAGAGGGCGGAAACACACACACACACACACACACACACACACAAAAAAAACAAAGGCATGTCAAGTGCTAATAATAAAATAAAATAAAAATTAATTATGGTTTAATTCAACAGAAAGCTATTTATTGATGAAAATGTCCAGTTTAAATATAAATAAATACAATAAACAATTTGTCAGCCGTATTGAAAAAAAGGCTTAAAAAAACGAGACAAAGCACACTGCAATGTAATATCCTGTTTAATCAACATATACGGTTTATCAAAGGAATGGATACCTTATTAATGTCATACACTGCAAATCCCGATTGTTGGTGTATTTTGAGTCTGATGTTGTCAATGGGTGATCAAACTTGTCTTGACTCATTTTTTGGCTGCTTTTTCACAGTGCCGAGAATTTTTTTTCCACATCCTTGCAGATGTAGATGAATGAATTATCACATGTTCCTGTTTTATTTTGCATATGTGGTCAAAAGTCCTATTCTTCACAAAGGCTGAATTAGACTAATTGATATGACTTATGCGTTGACGTATCAACCTTACAACATGCGATCAAGCACTGGTGTCACAGGATGTGAAGGGGGGGTGTTGAGTGAGCAATGACAGGGAATACCAGCTGTATTATGGTGGAGAGAAGCAGCTGTTATGGTCCTCAATTACACATCTGATCTGGCCTCCATAGGGTTCAAGCATATGCTAAAGGAAACAGCCAGTGGAGCTGACCCCGCGGTGCACTCATGTTTTACAGGTAATTCCAGAGGCTGACTGCATTCATTTTCATTCAGATTTTCTTTTTATTTGCTTTAAAAGGATAAAAAAAAAGCTTTGCATTATAACGTTATAAACCATTTAAACGGGTCTTTGAGATAGTGATAGGAAATGTTCTCAGCTGTGAAATTGAGTAATTAATTACAAATGTACTTGTTTCGATTTAAAATTAACTGATATTGTTAAAATGAATGACATGTTGTTTTCCTGCCTTGATCAGACCTAATAGCCTTCAAAGCCTCACTTTTGATTTCCTGTGATTTCATTATAATAAAGAGCATCACATTAACCTTTTAAAGGGAAAGAAAGCCCCAACCACAAATGCCAGTTTGTGTTGTAAATGATTGCAAACGTATAACATTTCATAAAGAAGTGGTGATTGATTGAAGAAGTGGTATTGCATCATAGGTAACTTTACAGATCAAATAGGCACATCTCAGTCATCAAAATGTCTATGGAAACATGCCATTTTAATCTGCACAAATCTATATATTTTACTCAATGTTTTTTTTTTTTGTTTTTACAACAAACGATTTATTTGACACATTATGTTCAAACTAACTGAATGGACAAACACATCTGTTCTTTGAAGTCAATGAATTGCTCTTGTTCCTGACTATCTCAAGCATCTTGTAGATTAGTTGAAGATTGGTCCTTAGTGGCCCAAAACCCTCATAGAATTAGAGGCTTACAATCAGCTATCTTTAACAAGGACACTCATCAAGTCTCCTCCATTTAGGAGACCTGTAGAATTGATTAACAGTGTCCAAGTGGCAAATCACATGATACACATACATTATAAGTCGATATGTATCGTTCTAAAGTAGAACCTTTGATTTAGAACAAATACTACAAAGACACTGAAACATTTTGCATTGATTGATAAGCAGCATATTTAGAGTTGATGCATTCAAATAATCTGGCATAAGCAATGTATAAGCCGATGCAATGCAATTTGAATATGGCAAAAAGCCAACTTTTTGTAACACTTAACCCTCTTACCTAATAATGCTACATTTGATCTACAGCAGACCGACTAAGACAAACTTAAAGATGCCATCAGCATTTTCAATTTCACTCATTCTGAAAAGGACACGTTGTCCTCCTCTCTTGGCATGAGCATGTGGTAGACTTCATTCATAAGTTATTAAACACAACTCTGACAGAACACGCCTTTGTGAAGGATTCTCGTCACTGGGCACTGTGCCCTAAAATCAAAGTAAAGCTGAGATAACAAATGAACCCACCCTAAAGACGGATTACAAAATCTCCTGCCCCCTCAATTATCCAATTATTTTAGTCCTCTATTGCCTGCTGGGGCCCTGTGGTATATATACAGTCCCCTCTATAAGTATCGGAAAAGTTAGGCCAATTCCTTTATTTTTGCTGTAGACTGGAAACATTTGGGTTTGACACCAAAAGATGAATATGAGACAATAGCTCAACATTTCAGCTTTCATTTCCAGGTATTCACATCTGGATCTGATACACAACTGAGATGATATAATTTTTTGAAAAGGAACACCACATTTTTAAGCAAGCAAAAGTATTGGAACAGATAGACTTTAAATAAATTCAAGTAAATAAACCATAATATTTTGTTGCAAATACTTTGCTTACAATAACCGCATCAAGCCTGTGATCCATTGACATCACAAAACGTTTGCATTCTTCTTTTGTGATGCTTTTCCAGGCTTTCACCGCAGCCTCATTCAGTTGCTGTTTGTTTTGGGGGGTTACTCCCTTTGGTCTCCTCTTTAGCAGGTACAATGAATGCTCTATAGTGTTTAAGTCTGGAGATTGACTTGGCCAGTCTACAACCTTCCATTTCTTGCCCCTGATGAACTCCTTTGTTGTTTTTGCAGTTTTTTTGGATCATTATCTTGCTGCATGATGGAGCATCTTCCAATCAGTTTGGTTGCATCTTTCTTTAAATTGGCAGACCGAATGTTTCTGTAGACTTCTAAGTTCATTTTGCTGTTGCCATCATTTGTTACTGTGTTGTTGTCAAGATGAACCTTTACCAAAGTGATGGAAAGGCTAAAGTTTGGAGAAAGAAAGGATCTACTCATGATCCCAAACATATAGGCTCATCTGTGAAACACGGTGGAGGCAAAGTTATGGCTTGGGCTTGCATGGCATCTTCTCGGATGGGCTCATTATTCTTCATTGATGAAGTAACACATGATGGCAACAGCAAAATGAACTCAGAAGTTTACAGAAACATTTTGTCTGACAATTTAAGGAAAGATGCAACCAAACTGATTGGAAGATCCTCCATCATGCAGCAAGATAATGACCCAAAACACAACAAAGGAGTTAATCAGGGGCAATAAGTGAAAGGTTTTAGACTGGCTAAGTCAATCTCCAGATTTAAATGCTATAGAGCATGCATTTTACCTGCTAAAGAGGAGACTTAAGAGAGTAACCCCCTAACACAAACAGCAACTGAAAGAGGATGCGGTGAAAGCCTGGAAAAGCATCACAAAAGAAGAATGCAAAAGTTTGGTGATGTCAATGGGTCACAGGCTTGATGCGGTTATTGCAAGCAAAGGATTTGCGACAAAATAGTACGTTTTATTCACTTTAATTTATTTAAAGTCTATCTGTTCCAATACTTTTGCTCACCTAAAAATGTGGTGTTCCTTTACAAATAATGATATCTTCTCAGTTGTGTATCTGATCCAGATGTGAATACCTGGGAATGAAAGCTGAAATGTTGACCTATTGTCTCATTCATATTCATCTTTTGGTGTCAAACCCAAATGTTTCCAGTCTACAGCAAAAATAAAGGAATTGGCCTCACCGTTCCGATACTTATGGAGGGTACTGTAGGTAGACTATTTGACCCTGAGTCTAACCCTGATGGAGAGACGAGAGATGAGACAAGATGACATTGTGCAAGTGGGTGTAAAAGTGTATCATCTGAACGTGTGTCCATCTAAAAGAGAAAGAGGGACGGATATTCCCTCAGTATTCTTTTTTTAAAGAGAAAACCACATTTATAGCAACCCATCACCAGAGAGACTGTGGAGAACATAATGGTAAGTGATGGGAACAAGACCAAAGAGAAAATGAGAGCAAAGGGGGGGGGAGGGGTGAACAAGAAAAAGGAGGACATAATAGACAGGGACATGAAATATTAATCCACAAGGCAGCAGTGAAATGGTCATCTGTTCAAGAATCATGACCTTCCCCTCAGGGCCAATCAGTAACAAAACGTGGCAGCAGCTTTTGTAGAGTAATTGCAACCCTGTTCGTGGAGCAATCAGTACCTTTGGAAATGCTGAAATAGTGTGGTGGTGAAATGCGACCGCTCTGCAAGTTAGGTCAAAATTCAGTCGAAGCTTTTCTCAGATAACCACATGTGACAGACAGGCTTATTATCAATACCAAAACTAAAGTGTGACTTTTACTTAAAAATAAAAAAAACAATACACATGTCACTCAAGCATGGGCGTAGGATTATATAGGGACGGTAGGGTCCCGACCCTACCAAAATCCAGCCTCTACTGTGTAGTCCCTACCAATAATACACCCGCTGTCCGTATTGTTTAGGCAATAATTATAATACACAAAGGGTTAAAAATCAGTCTCTGCAAGAAGTCCCGCCTCTAAACAACTATCGCGCTTTGATTGGCTGTAGCGGTTTCCCGCAAACCTATATTCAACCTGATTGGCCGTCCCCGCTGTCACTCCATCTGCTTGTTAAAAAAAAAAAAAGCTACCGGCAATTTGCTAGTCCCAGACAGGAGGAGCAACAGGACGCCTCAGTGCATAGCTAATATCTGCATCTGCGAGTGTAAGTTCTGCCTTCGGTCACGTCAGCGAGATGGATTTTAATATCAGTGATGTCATTTGCAGTAACACTTATAGCCTATTTGTGTGTGTTTTATGCTTGTGCGTGCGTGCGTGCGTGTGTGTGTGTGTGTGTGTGTGTGTGTGTGTGTAGGATGTCGAAGAAACAAAAACTGGACATAAGAGACTTCTTTAGAAGTCACCGTGTAAGTTAATTAAAAGGTTATATATTTTAGAGCCATAACAATACTGATATTGATTATTAGTCAGCATGGGCTATAATGCCAAAGAGATCCGCATTTTAAGGTATAGGCCTACCATTATTTTCATGTTTTATTTGTGTGGAAAGGGAGCAATGGTTTAAACATTTTTTTTTTGGATAAATAAACATTAATTCAATTTAATAACCTTTATTTTCCTTCAAGGTTTCCCTCTCATTTACAGTAACAACAAGCACATTGCAGATGCTCATGTGATTTTATACATATATATTTTGGGGGAATAAAACATAATAATTGTGTGAACATTTTGTCTACCCATGTATGTACCCTAATATATCTGTTCATATGTCATGCATCAACATACTTCTGTCAGGTGACAGACAGTGGAGAGACTGGAGGAGATAGAGGAGGAGAGACTGGAGGAGATAGAGGAGGAGAGGATAGAGAAGGAGAGACTGGAGGAGATACTGGAGGAGAGGATAGAGAAGGAGAGACTGGAGGAGAGGATAGAGAAGGAGACAGAGGAGGAGATGCTGTAGAAGATGAAGGAGAGGCTAGAGAAGGAGAGACTGGGGGAGATGGAAGAGAGGCTGGAAATTCACAGGTGAGGTTAATAATGATTAATATGTTAGTCATGAGATTCAGTTGCACCAGAGTAAAGTTGAAAACTCTTCTAAGTTGACTAATTTTCTTTCATTAGTTGCTTTAACCTATAACATTACAGAATGCATATTCTCTTTTGATATTCAGATATGCATTATAAACATGTTAATTAAGCCGATTTATTGATTTTTTTTTCAATTATCATTGCGAATACAAAAAAAACCTATCAACTTTAGGAAGCACTTTCATATCCCACGGACCCCACCAATGTCCAAATCAAACCTACTCCCTTGCACTCAAGTAGCTTAATTTTGGTCCGTGATCCCTCTTGGTGCACTACAATAAATACAAAAACCTTTACCTACATAGGCACACTTCAGTGGGTCTCCATGGGTCCGGTGTTTGGGAATGGAACATTGTACTTCTGAGTGTGCATCCACACAATGTAGCAGAGAGTTGTCAATTTTGAAGTTTGTTAGGTGAAGTGTGGTGTTGAGTCTACTGTTAATATCAGGATCTTTGGCGTTAAGAATGCATGGAACTCTACCATGTCTCTGTTAGCAAAGGATACCATTCACTTTTTATATTATCAACATATTACATTTATTTCATAAAGAGAGCCAGGTTACTGCTCCCAAAACGGATACATAGAAAAGTAGTAATAGTATCATGATATAATAGCCTCAACATCCAAAACATGAAAAATACAGCAATATACTGTACATGTTAGGTCATATCGCCCAGCCTTTCCCTTTGGCTGCAAGCCCCCTTCGAAAGATACTTGCCACCATGCCTAACACATTTTCAGTGGGGAAACCCTGAAAGCTGTCTTTTGAGGCCATTCAGTCGAACCCAGTAAGAGGCTTTAGGAGAAAAAAAACGTCTGTTTTATTTTCTGCTGTTAGCTGTGAGTGTGAAGGGAGATCATTGGGAAATGATAGTGGAGGAGCAAAATGATCCTTGTAGGGCATGGAGTCCATGAACAGTGTGTATAGGTAAGTAAAAGTATCTGCAGGTGTGTGTGTGTGTGTGTGTGTGTGTGTGTGTGTGTGTGCCAAAATGCGGGTGTCGGCATACGTTGAAGGGCAACAAGGGAGAGAGGGTTTTTGATAAGAGAATTCCTGTAACACACACAAAACAATCTCGAAAGTATTTACAGGCATCCCCATTAGTGGCTGTAGCAGCAGTCAATAGCGCTAACCTTTGGTGCGTCTTGCACACACTTGCACAAACACCTGCACACACACACACACACACACACACCTACCCACACACCCAGCCAACGTTTTAGTCCTTTAGCAGTAATGCTCTGTAATCATTGTGCTTCCAGCTCCATGTACACAGATAAAACCTTAATGTCATTGCACATCACACTAACACACACACTAACACGCACACACACACACACACACACACACACACACACACACACACACACACACACACACACACACACACACACACACACACACACACACACACACACACACACACACACACACACACACACACACACACACACACACACGTCCTGTTTGTTGAGATAAGAACATAATGTCATCTCTGTCTGATGATAAAGTTCAAGGAGAAAGCTAGAGCCCTTGAAGTGCCCTTGTAACTGCACTGTAAATTGCAAGGCAGATAATGCTTCCTCTTGTACCAAGGTGTCAGTGTGTTGGTGTTATGTGAATGCATGTGTTCGCATCACATGTATGATGACACAACCAAAAAGGTACATAGACCCTAATTGGACCCCACAGGCAAAAGGAATACCTGAGCACTTTAGCCCAAAGATGTCGGAACAACAGAACGCAGAACTGGCAGTACAAATCCCTAGCTCCTCAGCAGGAATGTCTCATGGCTCAAAAAGCAACTAAACCGGAGTGTGAATCCTTGTTTTGCCTTCTCTTGCAAAGTGTTACAACTGTAGCTGACAACTGAGAGTGTTGTGTCTGCATAACGGAAGTAGTGTTGTATTTAATTCAAGTGAGTTTCTAACATTCATGGTATTTGTGGCAGGTATCAAACAAGTGTCAACACACGCGTGTGTGGGAGAGGCTGGCATATGACTTACAATAATGTATTTGTTATACTGCTGTCACCAATGCTGTACAAATTTAGAATGCTTTAATTGCTGTACACATTTGTTAAAGTTCCTTCATGTGTTGGAACTATTGATTGGCTTGTTTAATGACACAATCTTAATGCCTCTTTAATAAAAAGGTAGAATCCCCTTAAATGCAGGACAGATTTGCTTCCTCATGTGTGTTCACATTTTTTTTTCTCGAATCGTCGCTGTCCTCTATAAAAGGTATCCTTAATTAGTTTCCTCCCAATGAACATTTACTTCTACCTTTTTTCTTGTCATTTGAGTCCTCATCCATTAAACCCTACATTATCCATTTATGTCTTTTTTATCCAACCCTCCTTTCTGCCCTGCCCTTTTAAATCACTGTTCCTGCGACCTCTACTCAAGGAACAAATACCAATTTCAAAGCCACAGAGGTCGGAACCACGCAGGTGAGTATTAACTGGAGATAAACGTGAAAGCCCTGAGCAATCTGCAGTGTAGCTGATAGGAAGTCAATTATTTTTTTAAAGTTTTGTAAAAAAAAAAAAAGTCAAGGCACCACATTTATCAATCTAAATGTATTCAAAGTCACCTTAATCTGTATGAGTTCTGCTTCGTACTATCAAGCACCATGTCATTTGCTCCCACCTCAATAGATCCCTCTGCTTATTTCCCTATCTTCCTAATTTCCTGTGTCACTCTTTCTTCCCCTCACTTGTCTTCTCAGTAGCTTCTCTTCTTAAAATTAACTCCAGTAACTTTCTGTCCACTATCTCCATGTCTGTCTTCCATCATGAATTCCTCCCCTCCTGTTGCCACAAGTCCCGTAATTACAAGTGTAAACATTTGCTCCTGATGCTCCACTGACAAACCAACAACGTCACATGAATGATTTGCGATGTGTGTGTGTGTGTGTGTGTGTGTGTGTGTGTGTGTGTGTGTGTGTGTGTGTGTGTGTGTGTGTGTGTGTGTGTGTGTGTGTGTGTGTGTGTAAAACACCAAGACAAAGAAACAATCTCAACAAGTCCGGGGATTCAATCAAATGATCCACACATCCTCATGTTAATCACTGTCATCTTCTGCCCCTCAATTTATTCTGACAATACCCGGCCGGCCCACATGCCCTCTATAGCCGTGCGAGGAAAAGTTCGGTAGAAGTAAACTTTAAACTGAGAGAATAGATAACGATTGGCCTTCATGTGTCAGTAAGCACAAGCTTAAAAGGGAAGCGCATAAAAAGACACAAAGGGATGAAAGCATATCCAAGATTAAATTGGACCACACTGAACCACATTGTCTTATATTTCCGTGTTGGAATGTGTCCAAGTTCCCTTCATTTTACAAGACGTTGTAATTTAGTCAAATAGGCAAGAGATACAGCCATTCTCTATGTAAGAGTACTCAGCATAATTAACAATTATCAGTCAGCCGGATTGAAACATCTACACCACAGATAGTACAGCAAAAATCCCCATAGCAATATAGCATATGGATATCAAGCCCTCACACAAATAAGAGAATCTGAGTTTCACACTTACGAACAAGTACAATGGTTGAGGTAATGCTGTTAGATAAATTTGTCTCTTAAATTGTAAGGGTTAGGGTTGAACAGTTCTTATTATAATCTAATATAGTATCCTATAAAAAATGTTGTACATGTTTTACTGTAATTGAGCCCATGTTGTTTTTCACAAGCCTTTATTCCTCTGGACCAAAATGAATCAGAAGCAATTCATTATAAATTGTGGAAAATTCATGTACGCTGAGTTTTATAAGAACATACATATTCATCATGGCAGTGGAGCAGGGCAGAATCACAACATCTGATTTAAGGCTTCATTAACATTAGAATCTTGCTAATACCAGTCCCCTCAGGGATGATTGTAGAGAATACATTACATTTATCATTTTAAAAGGTGATCAGATCTGTAAAAAAAATGCCCATGACCAAGGCTATTGCTCTACAAGAAAAATGTCACACATAAGAGTGCATCATTTTGACTGGTCACTGGTGCTTCTTCACAATACCCGCAGGCAAGGCAGAAAATCTCATTTCAATATTCTACCCAAGGATAGGGTAATGCTAATAAGAATCCCAACCACTACATGAAATCCCCATTGTTGGTGACCAGCTAATTGTTACATCGTGATAATTTTTCATCATGTTATTTAGTGTGGAACGCATAAAAGGTGCAGTGTGTAAAGGGAATTAGCGTTTTTCACAACATACTTAGTAGAAATGGTATATAATATTTGTCAGTATGTTTTAATTATTTTTTTTGTTTTTTTTTTACCTCAGAATGAGTGTTATATATCTACATATAGGAATTAGGAGCCCTCCACGGAGGCCGCCTTGTTTCCACAGAACAGAACGAAGAAACGTAACGGTCTTATGCGTATAGTGGGTGTCCATCTGGAATGCAGCTGTTGTAGCACGAAGAATCAGTACTATATAATAAATAACTAAATATATCTTCACATCATCACTTAATATTGTGGAAAGACTCGAGGCAGTGGTGGATGATGCCATCTTTAGTAACTAGCTTCTCATCCTTGAGGGCCACTGTAGCTTCTGTAAATTATTTGAACGAGAGGGGTGGACAAGGAGTGTTGCAATCTAGAACTTCCGCCACTATATGGAACCAAAGTACTCCTTTATTACACACAGAACATTTAAACTTAGAATAGTAATTGGTACTATAGTCCAGTTTTATCTGATCAATTAAAGAGTACTTAAGAGTAATTAAAGCCGCGAGAATGTTGTGTTTTTTTCATGTGCAATGCAAATCAAGAAGGCTGTGTGTAATGAAATGCACATGTTGCATTATGGGAGATATAGTTTTTGAAGTTCAATTCAATCCTTTTTCTTCTTAATTTGCACATGAAAAATAAACCAGCCATGTAATGTTAAATGTTAAACTGTGTTTTATACTGCTACTTTGGCATTCATGATATATTGTCTTTGGAATAACTGTTTGATGTTTCATATTCATAATTTAAATCTTTAAAATGACAGACCTCTTTCAAAGCCAACACATTCCGCTAGCTAAATTTAAATGTCCATTCATTGGTATTTGTAGCTCTAATTTGCTTACGTTGAAGTCAGTTTTAGTGTATGTATTTTCTATTAAAGGGAAGTCATGTAAGGTCCAGGCAGAAAGGTTTGGCAGAGTGACTTCAATACTTTGTCTATGTGACTGTAACATGACGATCGTTACACTCCAACCACAATCAGTGGGGTATGCTGTGCAGTTTAGAATGAGAGTGATCAACCAATAACTGGGATGCATGGGAGAACTCACACTCACAAAGAGTAGAATAATTACAATCCTGAATCCATGACAACAACTTACATCCTGACTATAGCAACACCATTTAAGGACCATAGATCACGGGGCCTTTATATACAGTACCATTTCTGTCCGAGTTTGGGAAATGAATTAAACAGACTTGTAAATATGATGTAGTGACGAAGCCAAGGCAAGGAAACTGCCATTAATCTGAGACATATTGACGTGTAAATACTGGAGTTTTCCCATTTTGTGGTATATGTATGCTGTCTTTTTGCCCATTTTCTCTGGGTCATATGGAGGAATCACTGAGTCATCCACACTCTGCTGACATATTCAACATATGATATACTCTTACTTTATATAACTGTTGTCTGTCTCTGGTCAAACGTCAATACCTGGGCTATTATTATTATTGCATATTTTTCAGTCATGAAAGTGGAGGACAGTGTTAAGAGCAGGCTTTACATAGGCAATAATTGTTCACAGTGGAAACAGCTTCATATTTCCAGTTGATACATTATTAAATATGTCTTATAACGATTATTTTTGTTCATGTTTCATTCACTACCATGTCATCTCTGAAATAAAACTTATTTGATGGTCCTTTAATTATGAGAGGTCAGTTAAAGAGAAAGATAGTCCCCAAATGGCAAAGTATTAACATTTTAATGCTTTGAGATCAAATGGCAAAATTCACATTTTCAACAATTTAGCATACTGTATATAATATGAAGTCTATGGGTGTGTTTGTGAGGGACAGAAAGGGTGACGAAAGGCTTAATCTGCCTGATCATATTCTGACACATGGCAATATTGTATAATTTCCGGATACTCATACTTTTGTTCATATTATATTTATTATCTAATTATTTCATGCTATTTCTGCCTTTAGCCAGCTTTGTCAAAATGTATGAGGAGTAGCGTGGAAAAGCCCTGACTGAAACACAGAAGGACAGACAGATATTTAATTCAATATATATATATATATATATATATAGGGGAAGGTGGGGTGATTTGTGCAACTTTTTACTCAAAGTGATTTTAAAGTGAGGCCTTGACAGTTATGTCTCCAACTCAAATATGTACATATATTTCAGGATGTTGTGCATCCCTGGCAATAAAAACTTTGGATCTGGAATAAACTGTTTAAGAAATATAGCTTTCGGAAAAAAAGTTGTCTTGTCGCACAAATCACCCCACGTAGTGGGGTGATTTGTGCGTCATTGTGTCACAATGACAAAGTCACCATCATCATCTTTCTGGCCATCTGAACTCTCATCAGTGGTGTCGTTAAGTGGAATTGAGATGTCACTCTCTCCTGAGCTACTGTAGACTATCACTTTCTTTTGGTGACCAGCGTATACAGCCATGCCACTGGCACAACTCTCAGAAATGTACTTTGCACTAGTTGCTCCGTGCTTGTGGAACCAACTGCCACCTGACAAATGTGATTCCCCCTACATTTCTGCCTTTAAATCAAGGCTCAAAACCCATATGTACACCCTGGTGTTTCCTCCCCATTAACCTCTGCACTACTTACTTACCTCTGCACTACTATCTGTGTTTATGTGGATGTATGGGCTTTACGTCTTTTATTTTGGTTATTGTTATTTTACCTTCATTGTTTACCTACTGAATGCACTATGTACAGCACTTTGGACAGTGCAAACTGTCATAAATGTGCTTTTATAAATACATTTTACTTACTTACTTACTTATAACTCACCCAGGCCCTTGCGCACAAATCACCCCATCCCCAGAATTTTGGATAATAGGCATGATGCAGCAATTTAGGGTTGACATTGTGCTAACTATATAGACTCAAAGTGTAGCATACCAAAGCACTAAAACATGTGTCAAATGTTTTCAAACGTGTCTATAATTGTTCAGACACAATAATCAAAAAACCTTGATCATGGAAATTTTACTTTGAAAGGCAAAACACAGTTTTTTGAGCTTAAATGTGCTTATATCTTATTCCTTGTGTCTCCCTTCTTTACAGGATGAGTCAAATGGATGGCTCTTCTTAAATATGTGGTCACATTTCCAATTTCTTCCACGGTTTTCTAGAAACAAGGGGTTTTGCAACTTCCAAAATGCACAAATCACCCCACCTTCCCCTATATATATACTGTACATTTATCATATTTGCATAAATACTAATTAACTAACATTTAGGCTATTAGTTTCAAATTGAAGACTACAAAAAGGCAATGAAACACTGTTCCTCCATTATGTTTTATTCTCTTTGATTTAAGCTTGGTACAATCAAATCCTACCAGCATAGGCACTATGCATGACTGATACCCTGGTTTCACCTATGGTATTTTGGAGTTCCTGGTGTTGCTTATTATGGTATACATATTGCCTTTAACTGTCACAGTGAACATGTAGGTCATTTGCTTACCCCTGAAACCTAACAGTATCAATTGCAGTGATTATCATTTTCCTAAATGTATCGTGTTATTGGTCCTTTATGAGCTGAGTAAGTCCAGGGGAGCCATTTATAACTCATGACAACCAATATTTTTAATAAGACAATGCTCCAAGGGCAAGAAACCCACTTTGGCCTTCCGTCTAAATGATGTGGGTGGATAAGGCAGTTGTGTGTAAGGAGCCTTCTTGGCAGTGCACTCACCCATGAGTCATAGACTGCAAAAGAGGAAATAAAGGAAGGACATGGTAAATAATGCAAAAAATGTATGGGTAGTTGGTTCTTAAAGTACATATGTGTGCTTGTGTGGTGATTGCATGGATGTGCATGGTTGAAGTGAAGCCATTCTAGTGAGGATTCAGTAGATGTTGAACTATATCTCCATAGGCTCACGTCACAACAGGGACATGAAAGCCACACACCACAGCAAAAAATGACAATGACTCACAATATAGTCGCAACAAGGGAGAGATGAGCTGACAGGCTCCTGAACACTTTTATTTGTCTTCATGGTTTGTCTCAAAACCATTCTTTCTTATCCTTGTTTTTCTTTATAGACACCTTTGCTAGCTAGCAATCACTGTTTTCAATCTATCAATCCAACAGAACTATAATTCTTGCTACATATAAGTTTTTGATAAGCTTGTATGATTACTATGCAGATATGTGTTAAAACAATAATGACATCACTATATGCACATTGGAAGAGTTATTGGTGGCTTTGGAACCATTTATTTCCATGCACACTAGTAATCGTAACTCGTTCAGTGCACAAATAGATTAGCCAAAGATTATATGAGGTTTTCGCCATCCAAGTTAGGATAATCATGTGGGTTCATGACATTTTTTTCTCTGTGTTTTTCTGGCCAACTCTTCAAAGCCAGCTTTGGGAGAAGGGACACTTGCGGATATTGAAGAGATAAGGACTTAATTAGAAAAGTGAAAGAGATTTGGTAAGGTTTAGGCACAAACCTACTTGGTTAAAAGAATAGTTCAATAGTTTTTTTTTTTTTTGCCTCTCTCTCTCTCTCTCTCTCTCTCTCTCTCTCTCTCTCGTTACTTCTGCCAAGACTGGTCATGTTGGAACGGTTTCAAATTCAAATCTAACATCAGGGCCTAATGATTCTGAATGGGAAGTGGTCACTGTGACAAATTACCTCACAATTAATACAAAATAAAACAAGGTCTCAGTCATATTTCTCTGTCTCCAGATGTCTGTCTGTCTGCCTGCCTGTGCCTATCTTTCAGTCCCTGTAGTCCTGCTCTCTACAATATTGCCAGACACAGAGAGAAGGGGAGAGAGAGAGAGAGAGAGAGAGAGAGAGAGAGAGAGAGAGAGATGTGATGTGATCATAAATATTATGCACCAATCTTTGCCATCTCCTGACACTTCATCTCACAAACCCCTATCCACTTGATGTCTGACTAAATTAGATTAAATCACTGCTTTGTCAACCTTCCCAAAGTAGAGAGAGAGATACTCTAGAAGACTAATCTGGGTTCCACTCCACACTGAAATGGAGGCAGACACTTCCATATTGTATAAAAGCTTAAGCAATGTTGTACAACTATAGCAGATGAGACCTCATAGAACACACGGATGAGTAATCAGATGCATTTAGGCATACATTTTTTGTCCCTCTATTTCCTTATTTCGACATATAATTTTAACCTTGTGGCGTGTAGAGACGGGAGTCGGAGGCGGAGTGTCAAAAGACGGAGCTAACTGCTTTAATGACATTAATACACTTGTCGAGTAACAACAACGGAGCAGACAGTAAACTCTTGATAGTCTCAAAACGCCAACAACACAAAACAGGAAATTCCCCCAGTCATAACAGTTCCCCCGGAACCCCGGAACTTCAGTTCCATAGGTGAATTATGTAAGATCACTACACAAGCCCCCCCAGAATTCACCCATAGTCAAAGTCCCCGTGCCGGAAAGGCACGATGGCCCGGCCGCGACTAGAACGAGTGGCAGGGGCCGAAGAGGGGAGGGGCGTGGTGGGTGCGGCAGGACCAAGCCCAGGACTGGGCGGCAACGGCACCGACAAGGCGGCAGGGAGCCCAGCGGGGCGTGGCAACGGGGGGCGTCCACGGCGCGGAGCCTGGGCCAACTCCAACGGTCTGGAAATGTCCACGTGGGCAGGCTTGATCCTGTCGACAGAGACAGTCTCGGGCCTACCACCGACGTCCACGACCAGGCTCGTATCCCCGTGTTGCAAGACCCTAAACGGCCCGTCATAGGGGGGGCGCAACGGTCCACGGTGGGCGTCGTGGCGGATGAACACAAACTCCGCCGTGTGCAGATTGGGTGGCACCAGGGAAACGGGGGTGCAGTGATGCGAAGTGGGGACGGGTGCAAACTGCTTGGCGACCTCCAGCAGAGAGGACCGCTGCCTGGCCGCCGACCAGGGTGTTGTGGCGTTCGGAATGAAATCCCCTGGAACTCGCAGCACCTGACCGTAGACTAACTCGGCAGACGAGGACTGCAGGTCCTCCTTAGGCGCCGTCCGGAGCCCCAGCATCACCCAGGGAAGTTTGTCCAACCAGTTGCCGTCCGTCAAACTGGCACGCAAGGCCGCCTTCATGGAGCGATGGAACCGCTCGCACAAACCATTAGCCTGAGGATGGTATGCGGTAGTGCGATGCAGTTTAACCCCCAGATCCTTGGCAACCACATTCCAGATCTCCGAGGTAAACTGTGCACCCCGGTCGGAGGAGAGGTCCGAAGGTGTCCCAAAGCGCGCGACCCACGTGCCGATAAACGCACGGGCCACATCGGAAGACGATGTCGAGGTGAGTGGCACAGCTTCAGGCCAACGCGTCGTCCTGTCCACCATCGTGAGGAGGTGGGTGAAACCATGCGAAGGGGGAAGTGGCCCCACCAGGTCGATGTTGACATGGTCGAACCTCCTACCAGGGACGACGAATGGCTCCAACGGGGCCTTGGTGTGGCGGTGCACTTTTGCACGCTGACAGGACACACACGAGTCGACCCAGGCCCGTACGTCCTTCTTCAGTCCTTTCCAGACAAACTTCTGAGAGACCAGCCTCACGGACGCCCTCCTACCGGGATGGGACAGGCCGTGTATTGCCTCGAAAACAGCCCGCTGCCAGCCGGCAGGGACCAGTGGCCTGGGCTGGCCGGTGGAGAGGTCACACCATAACCTGACCCCTGAGTCGCCGATCGCCACTTTTTCCAGGCGCAGCCCGGTGTCCGAGTCTTTGAGGGACTGAAAACCGTGGTCCGTGGCCTGTTCCGCACTCATACGCGAGTAGTCGAGATCCAGCTGCACCGCGCCGACGATCACTCTGGAGAGGCAATCCGCGACCACGTTGGATTTGCCAGCGATGTGCCTGATGTCCGTGGTATACTCAGAGATGAATGACAGCTGGCGCTGTTGGCGGGCGGACCACGGCTCGGCTACCTTGGACATGGAGAACGTGAGGGGTTTGTGGTCCACAAAAACCGTAAACTGACAGCCCTCCAGGGCGAAGCGGAAATGACGGATTGCCAGCCAGACGCCGAGCAGCTCCCTGTCGAAAGTACTGTATTTGCGCTCCCGGGGTACCAGCTGGCGGCTGAAAAAGGCGAGCGGTTGCCAGGCGCCACCGTCCCACTGCTCTAACACCGCGCCAACCGCGTAGTCGGACGCGTCGGTTGTGAGGGCCACCTGAGCTCCGGGCAACGGGTGGACCAACAACGCGGCCCGGCTCAATGCAGACTTAGTGTCCTCGAACGCTCTGTCCCTCTCTGCAGTCCAGTCGACGTCTTGGCCGGGCGCCTTGTCCTTGAGGGCCTCATACAGCGGGCGCATAGTGTGGGCCGCCCGGTGTATGAATCGGTGATAGAAGGTGACCATCCCCAGGAACTCCCGGAGCCCCCGGGCCGAACGTGGGCGGGGAAAGTTGGAAACAGCCTCCACCTTCGACGGAAGGGGGACGGCACCATCCCTGTTGATGAGGTGCCCGAGGAACTGGATGGACGGCACCCCAAAAACACACTTCGCCGGGTTAATGATCAAGCCGTGGCGGTCGAGCCTTGTGAAGAGGGCCCGGAGGTGTGTGAGGTGCTCCTCCTCCGAGGAACTGGCGACCAGGACATCGTCCAAGTAGACGAAGATGAAAGGCATGTCCCTCAGCGCCGAGTCCATCAGCCGCTGGAAGGACTGGGCCGCGTTTTTCAGGCCGAATGGCATCCTGAGGAACTCAAACAACCCAAACGGAGTGACCACAGCTGTCTTCGGGACATCCGCAGGGTGCACCGGAACCTGGTGGTAGCCCCGCACAAGGTCGACTTTGGAAAACAGGAGCTTCCCCGCCAGATGCACGGATAAGTCCTGAATATGGGGCACTGGATAGCGGTCGGGCGTGGTGGCGTCATTCAGGCGGCGGTAGTCTCCACATGGGCGCCAGCCGCCATCCTGCTTCGGAACCATGTGGAGTGGCGAGGACCACGGACTGTCGGAACGGCGAATGATGCCCAGGCGCTCCATGTTGGCGAATTCAGCCTTAGCAACCGCCAGTCTCTCCGGAGCGAGCCGTCGGGCCCTGGCATGGACAGGGGGCCCTTTCGTCTCAATATGGTGCTCCACACCGTGTTTCGTCGACGTGGACGAGAAGGTTGGTTGCAGCAGGCTAGAGAACTCTCTGAGCAGCCGCTGGTACTTGTCACCCTCAGAGAGCGAGCTAGAAAGGCCGTCGTATGTCCCCTCATCGCAGACACATGCGAACGAGGAGAAGGTCAATGCGTCCACCAGGCGCTCGTTCTTGACATCAACCAGCAGCCCGTGTGCGCACAGAAAATCTGCGCCGAGGAGGGGGAAGGAGACGTCGGCTGTAACAAAATCCCATGTGAACCGTTGACCTCCAAAACATAAATCCACAGACTTCGTGCCATACGTTCGGATCGGGGTGTCGTTGGCAGATGTCAAGGGAGGGCCGTGCAACCCGCCGGCGGCGTCGTCCACCGTAGCCGGCACCACGCTCCTCTGTGCACCGGTGTCGCAAAGGAATTTACGCCTGGAGAGGGTGTCCACGATGAACAGCAGCCGGCCCTTTGTGCCTGCGCTCACGGCCACTACTGAGCGCAGGCCTTGGCGTTTCCCGCCGCGTTGAAAGTGCACGGAGAGCGGCACTTTTTTGCCTTGGCCCCGAAACGTGCATGGAAATAGCACAAGCCCGCAGCGGTAAGGCTGTCGGTGGACGCGTGTCCTCCGCCAAGGGGAGCGCTGCTGCCCGCACGAGTGTAACTGCGTGTCGGGGCCAGCACATCCGGGGCGAAACGCTGGGTGGCCAGAAAGAACCTGTCTGCCTCCTCTGCCAGAGCCCGTGGCTCCGTGATGGATGTATTCGCGAGCGCTGTCTGGACGTGTGGTGGCATGTGTCGCAGGAAGAGTTCGATGAAAAGGAAATTTGGTACCTCCGTGCCCAGCAGGTTTAACATCATTTCCATATGTTCGGAGGGTTTGCTGTCCCCCAGGCCTTGAATGGCAAGAAGACGCCGGGCTCTTTCCGATCTTGACAGTTCAAAGATTTTGAGGAGGTAAGCCTTGAGCCCTGCATATTTATTTTGGGCAGGAGGAGATGTAATAAAGCTTACTGCCCTGGCTGCAGTGGAGCTCTCCAGTGCTGAGACGACGTGGTAATAGCGTGTGGCATCATCCGTAATCCCACGGAGGGTGAACTGAGCCTCTGCCTGTGCGAACCACGTTGCCGCGGACGTCTCCCAGAACTTCGGCAGTTTGAGAACGATGGAAAGCGCCATGCTGTTGCGATCGATATTCAAATCAGTCTCGGAATCTTCAGCGGGACTGACGTCAGGGTCACCAATGTGGCGTGTAGAGACGGGAGTCGGAGGCGGAGTGTCAAAAGACGGAGCTAACTGCTTTAATGACATTAATACACTTGTCGAGTAACAACAACGGAGCAGACAGTAAACTCTTGATAGTCTCAAAACGCCAACAACACAAAACAGGAAATTCCCCCAGTCATAACAGTTCCCCCGGAACCCCGGAACTTCAGTTCCATAGGTGAATTATGTAAGATCACTACAACCTAACATTTTGACAACTTTGCAGTTCAGATCTAACCAGAACTAACATGTAAGTATGGGAGAATCGTTGGAAACAGTTGGTCAATTCAATAAGGGATTATGCTAAAGAGTTTGTGGGCTCATTGTATATCTAACCCCTAAATGAGTGTTAAAATCATGTGACTACTATTGGGTTTCTTGATAACCTGTGAGATTATTAATAGCTTGTGTTCCTTGTGTGACTCTGTTACAGGGATGTCATCTGACTTCAGCAATTGAATTGTTGGTTCAAATACCCAACATTAAAGTAAAACAATGAAGACCAGCTTGCTGTGATGCAGCTGGATGTGTAAATTGGCAGTTGACACTAACTGTTAAAATGTACTTGATAAACAAAAAAAATCCATTCATGTTTTGGAGTCTGTCTGCTCTCTAGTGGTCCGAGAAACACAATGAGCAGGCTTAAAAGTTTCATTATCACGTTCTGAGAGTGCAAAACCTTGAGACCTTGTCATGGTCCTCACATGCACACAATAACAGCCCATATTTCACCCCCTCCCTGTCACGCTTCCAACCAAATTAGATTGTGATTGCTCTTTCTGAGGTCACTTTTAATTAAACTGAGATGAGAACATGACACATGGGATTAAGCCCCGTCCTACCGCTTCAAATTATGAATTCATAACTAACGCTAGAGCCTTTTGCTTTCAACCATGACCTCCATATCAGTTATGTATAAGAGCAAAAGGAACTCCCCTAATTGTCTTCTTATGCAGAGATAAAGAGCACAGTGGGAGGGGTGAGGAAGTTAGGTTTGAGTGCACGTGTGTGGAAAGGAGTAGTGAAAACACTAGAAAAACGTATGTTAGGAAATATGTGGCATACACGGTATCTACATATATTCCCTTCTGTAAGGTATTTCAATGTTATATCCTATGTAACGTTTTACATGTGATGTGCCATGTTCAGAGCATCATGAACATAAGACTTGAAAGGATTAGCTGCTATAGCTTTAGATTATGATGTGGTTAAATAATGGAGACAGAGAGAGCTTACTAGAGTCGGAGAAACATTGAAGTAACATGTTTAAAACATGTATTGCGTTGACAGAATCCTTTCAAATCACACTTGATTTTCTAACATCTGCAACCATACATCTTGTGTTGAGGTGCACTAAACTCTACTACACTGTATCCGTAGTACACTGAGCTCTGAGGGATAGGGTGGTAATTCTAACTAAGGTTATACAACATCTAAACCTCCAAAAGCAGATCCTGCCTTAAGGCCAATAGTCATGTAATTAAATGGCAAATTGCGAATAATTAAGAGCTACATTTTGATTCACCTTACTATTCACAGCAAGTGCAATGGAACTATTCAAATTCATTTTTAAGCTTCTAAAAGGAAAAGCATTGTAGTTGCATCGGGCTGAAGAAGTGGAAAATTCATTGCATGTGGAAGCAGCTAGCTGCATGTCTGAGGGAGGATCATATGATTTACTATCAGTTAGTGAACATGACATTGCCAATACCATGCAATGTGGTTGGTTAGATGTGAAGCACATCTGAAGTGAATTTCTCAGAAAAAATAACCTTAGAAAGAAATAAAATCCGCAATATCACTCAGTAAAATTCCAGCACTGTTGTGAAAGCTTGCACTTACTGGATTCGGGTTCGAAGAAATACTATTAACGCGGCCATTAACCGTCTGTTAAAAACACACGTGGCGTGCAAAGGCCTTTACTGTTTGTCACATATACATACACATCCATAAACATACCATTCCTTCTGCATTTTTTCTGGCAGAGAAGTTGCAGCGCTGATGTAGGCAGTTGGCTGCAATGCGTTCAAAAAATCTATTCCTGATTGATTCCGTTCCAGTAAAAAAGCTGTATTAACCTAAACAAATTTTTTCTGTTTCTGTATCAAAGCATTTTAGACACACGAGACATGCTCGACAACATGGCTGTGGGGGTATCTCCAGGTTACGGATATCTGGATACTACGACACTCACAGACACTGAGGGAAAGATTGCTTTTATCCAGTTCGATTATTAACTGGCCAATGTCGGTCCAAAAAAAGGCTCCTTACCTCAGTGATAAAAGCCTTGGCAGTGGCTGGGCTCATGAAGAGGACAGCCCTGCGTAGTGTATCCCTGTAGCGATGCAGCTCTTCCACACGCATTGTTCTGAACAGGCTGGTGATCATCATGTTGATATTAGATTCAACCTTCTGAAGGGATACGTCCATTCCCTGCTGAGAGGTGCGGTCCAGGAAGTCCTCAATACCACGGATGTCTGGAGAAAGAGAAATAGAGATAGAGGTGAGGCAATGCATTTGGATCCACAGGGACACACGCACTCCATTGAAATAATGATGCAAGAAAAAATTACCAAAATAAATGACATACGACTGTATTGAGGACAACCAGAGAGATAAACACTAGCTTATAGACACAGATTTAGCACACATGTTAAGACCATCACTGATCACTTTACACCATGAACTCTGCTGCTAGCTGATTATTTGTCGACATGAATAACTCCAGCAAATAGCTCAGTTCATGAGCTTTTTGACAGAAACACACACACAGGCACACGCACACGGACACATACACACACACACACACACACACACACACACACACATTGAAAACAAAAGCATGGTAGTGTATGGTAATGTGCATATGTAGTACATATTGTTTGCTAGACACAATACTATGAATAAAAACAGACATATCCGATTGTTGGACGTATACAGTTGCCTGCTGCTCCGAAAACACACACATAAACTATTCCTATCACTTGACCTTCAGATAGAGAAGGGACTTTATTTTAAAAAGGGACAACACATTTCCCCGTTTTATGAATCTACTTAACATTCATACGTGGGCACTAAGAGAACAAATGTAGCTGTTAACAGTTTCAGAATGAAGACACAGTCACTGAAATTATTTGACATGATAAATAAACCAGGATGCTGAGGTCAATATTTTCACTGACTGCACTTTTTGTCTTAATGAGCTGCATTGCAGGTCAAGGTAAGCCTAATTAAGGCACTTTGGTTGAAACCACTGCTAATGATGACAAAGGATGTGTGTGTGTGTGTGTGTGTGTTGGGGGCTATGTAAAGCAACTACCTAATGATGTAGCTGATATGAAAAACAGAGGACATTGCCACCATTGCCAGTGTCTTGACTAAGCAATTAGCTAGATTGATAAGACTTGTTAAGAGCCAGAGGACTTGGGCAACGGTGTGATTGCATCAATGTCAAATGTGGAGGGTTTAACAATGTATTAAGGGGAGAGATTCTGCACAACAACATTGCTTCAGGAAAAAAATCATTTGGAAAGAAGACAAATTAATGCATGTGCATGTGCACACATACACACACACACACACTTCTGATTCAAGCAGGCTCTTAGCAAGAGCTTCGGAAGAAATTTTGGGCAAACAATACACCTAAAATACACAGCTGGCCACCCAGTCTGTTTACGAGTTTTAAATTGGAACATACCTGTGTATGTGTGTGTATATATATACATGTCTTGCAGTGTTAGTACAACATAGGAAGGGCAGGTGTCAAAATTTCGCTTTCATTTTTGTGGCCGTTTCAAATGTCATGGTTTGTCTACAGAGTCTGACCTTGTTTTTGTATCTCTGTGTGTGCGCTTGTGTGACAATGATGGGAAGGTAGATGAGCAAACAGACTCATATTTAATGACCAAACAACAATGCTCTAATCTGTTCAAGTGGAGAGTTATCAAGCCATTGCAATCCAATTACTGTTATTAGGTAGCAGAAATGATAATTTGTACTAATATAAGTAATCATTGTTCAACTATATAATCATTGGCAAGACAATGATTCACCAAACAATCAATGTATTTTTAACCCACACACAAAATAAAATGTTTAGTGTTTAGTTGTACCATGTGTTACATGATCATGAGAGCAAAATACAATACATTTTCCTATCCCTATCAATACATACCAGAGCAAACAAAGCCATAAAGGTGTATGATTGCACAAGCCCATACTGTACCCCCCTCCCCCACCCCACACACACACACACACACACACACACACACACACACACACACACACACACACACACACACACACACACACACACACACACACACACACACACACACACACACACACACACACACACACACACACACACACACACACACACACACACACACACACACACACACGACAAGCTTTATACCTAAATCAGTTTAACCAGGTTGAAGCCTTGTTTTAAAATCTCCATATGTATCATGGCACAGCCACCGCCATTCATAATCAATGGTGCCAAGCTGAATCAACATTTACACTACACTTTATGTTCTCTATGGTAAGAACGTTTCGAAGATCAACACATAATCACAGAAGCTGTTATGAACAGTGCAATTGGGAATTTAATAACGTAGGGAATCAAAATAGCATTATACTTGGTTTACATTATAATAGTTCCATTTTGACCAAAAATGAACTTACCAATGGGCCTGTGTGTCTGTAAACGCTGTCCTTGTGCCTATTTTAGAGGCTGTATTATAGGCCACTTTGTCACCCTGTACCTTTTAGTCCACCTGTCAGCCATTCTCTCTATCGGTCTATTGCCTGCTCACTGACTAAAGTGTCACGCTGGCTTTATTTGCCATCATCAATCCTTTCTCCACCCTGGCTTATAGTACAGGTTGTGTATTGAATCCA
Source organism: Ammodytes marinus (assembly GCF_949987685.1). Lineage (NCBI taxonomy): Eukaryota > Metazoa > Chordata > Actinopteri > Uranoscopiformes > Ammodytidae > Ammodytes > Ammodytes marinus. The sequence continues at coordinate 21,215,048 of NC_137231.1, read as the reverse complement.
TTGGCCGTGCACCTCTCTTTGAGGAGCTTAAAAAAAACAAACACAACTGTCTGACTCCTTACAGCTGATTTAAACTCACTAGACTAAACAAAACACAATGTATTCATGAATAACTTGTGCAATGCATGATAATGTAGCTTGGTTTCCGAATTATGTGAGATATACCAAGATATACAGTAGCCTATATGGGCTATAAGCACTCAGAGGTGGTCAGTGGTGAGACAGGCATGTTCATTTCAAATAATCTTCACATTTCTTTACATCCTGGTGTTCAGTTACACATTAAATAATGTGTCAAACATTGCTAAAATGCATTGTGAGTATGTAAATAAAGAGTGCACTTCTGAAGGAAAGGCCACATGATAGACACATATTTAAAGTAAGAAAGTCTCATGATCGCCACTTAAAAAAAAGAAAGAAAAAGCAATTGACTTTCAAATGTAGACGTATACTGGTTTAATTTTAGACATTAATAATCTAATTATGCTTGAGTTCCTGCCTCCTGCTGTTGAAAGGACAGGGATTTAGCATGTCTCCTCCCACTGCTGAGCGGATCATTGGCTGTCAGCTGCTTTCCATCAAGGAGCTTCATGATACCATAGCGGATAAAAATAAGGGTAACATTGCCACCGACCTTGCCCGCCCAGGCAACCATCTGTTTGAGGAACATTCCTCTGGCAGACAGTGCTGCTCCATTAACACCATGATCACCCATCACCTCAACAGCTTTTTCCCAAAGCGCCTGTCATCTTACTCAACCACTCCACCCAAGTCTCCTGATGCAAAGACATACTGTGCAGCATGCGCCACAGTCCCAGGCCTTTTCATCCTCATCTAATAGAGATGACTGTATTACTGCTGCCACGCCATTCCCTGTCACCTAAGTGGTTTTTTCGCAACACTTTCTAAAAAACTTTTCAGAGTGTCAGTATGATCCCGAGTCCCTCCAGGGTTTTTCTCCCACACCTTGAAATATGCCCCCGTGGATTATCACTTTGTGGGTTATGTTGTACAAGTGGAACAGTAAAAAGGCATGTTGCAAAGAATAGTCAATCAACCTTGAATGCTTTCCAGAATTCCTATTAAAATTTATTTGAGGTTTTGCGTGGTACGGTTCTCCATAGTGTCCCCTTCTGCAATTTGTCAGGCTTCCATACTTTGCCCTCTATGCCATCCATCCTTCCAAGTCCCTAGCTCAAAGTGAAAGCTAGAGTTAATGTAGTGTAGCAGCCAACACCACGCAGGGATTTCACCTGCATGTACGGACCAGCTCAGCACTGCCCTGACTGTGTTCACAAACCACATGCCTCATCTCTCTCTCTCTCTCCCTTCCCTTGGCTTTTCATCTGAAACCTCCCTCCGTTTCCCCCCTGTTTGCGTTCTGTTCTCTGGGGGTGAATCTCATTTTGAGAGTGGGTTAAGTCCAAGTTGTTATTCCACACAGAGAGGCAGACTCTGTGTCATGGGTAATGTTCGTCAATTCCACACTGGAGACTGGTCTTTTTGGCCTCCTACCAGTGGTCAGAGCTGGTTTATTTTAACTCTGTAATAGATTTTACAGAACCCGCCTTAACCCATAACACTTTCAATAGTGATAATTGTTTCCCTAACCATGTCCAAGGAGTTAAAGTTCACTTGGACCTAATATAGTAGCAGCAGTAGATCAGACAAGCAGCCTAATTCCAAACGCAAATGACCTATTTTGTCCTTTTGCTCATGCACTGCATATCATAAATATTACAATGATGAGCTATAGGATAAAATATTAAAATATGTCTCTTCCGTGGATATGACGATTCAATAAGATGCACATATCGCAAGATCATTTGACACCTTTTGATACTTCTTACATTATTGGAAATGTTATTAAAGCAGTTGTCGGAGTCTGCATTGAGAATGCAGGAGAAACCGTAACAAAGTGTGCACTGTGAATAAATTAAATGGATCAACAGTCCACAAGGAGGTGTTAACACATTCAGTATAAGAGGAGACTCCCCTGAGTGTGGAGTAAGGGTGAAACATCAAACATCTACAAATGAGATGCAGCCTGTAACTCCCTGATTGTCTGTCAGAGCCTCCCTGCTCCCATGCTCTTCCACTCTCACTCCCTCTGTGTTATGGTCTGTCTGTTTTCTGGTCTTGTCTTGGTATGTTTCTCTGTGTTTCCTGTTTTACTTTGGTATCTTTGTCTTGTTTTTCCCCATGTCCTGTCAAGTTTCCCTCCTGTCCCTTCCTAATGTGTTTCACCTGTGCCTCGTTGTCTTCCCTGCCTTGTCTATTTAAAGCGGCTACGAGTAACATTTAAATATCTTTTAAACAGCCTCATGTTTCCTCTGATAATCATAAATTACCTTTAAAAGAGACCATCAGTGCAAAGAAAGACGTTTTTAAATAGTTTTTATTACTGCTTTTGGTCTGGTCGCACACCCAGTCCGATTTTCGGTTCGCTCGTCAGGCTCTATGGTCACATATCCATATTGGTCGCAGATTTCAGTGTGGCGCAACAACGCGATTTGAGAAGCCTATCCCTCCAGGTGAGGGAAGGGTAGCGGGAGCCTTGTTTGAGACAGTTATTTGTCGTCATAATGACTGAAAACGGGGCTGAACCATCAAAGAAAAAAAGAGAATGCAATGAAGAAAAGCTAAAAGGGAGAGTGATATAGGCTACGGGCGGGACGAGGGCGTTGCCAGGCAACGTGTATACAATTTCACGAGAGCGAAACTAGACTGCAGTGTTTACTCCTAAATGAATGAACGGTTGGTACTAACACAAAGTTTGCTTTGCTTCACCATCATCAGATAACCATTATCTGAAATAGTCATTATTTACATCAACAACACAAACACATTACCTCATCGTGATCCATACTAACTGCCGTCTCTCGTTCATTCGCTTTCTGTGAGGACACGTAATCTTTCAGCTCCGTGAGAGAGAGTAGTTAGGTGACACTGCTGCATCAACTCATTGCAATCAGGTGTGTGTAGCACTGACTGGCATTAGTTGATGCAGTGTCAAAACCACTCTCACAGAGCCGACAAGAGTCCTCACACTTTCAACACATGGACATGCACTATATTGCGCCCTTCTCAGTTCACACTCGCACGCCTGGCACGAGCTAGAAAACAGCTTTGCAATAGCAGGCGTCGTAAAAATACTACCGCTTTTGTCCAAAGGGGACGCCAACGTGCCATGTTACTCGTAGTGGCTTTAAGTCCTTGTCTTCCCTTTGTTTAGTGTCAGTAGTGTTGTGTTGGTGAGTTAGTTTCCTTGTGTGCCTAGTTTCTAGTGTTGGTTCCTTATTAAATGATCATTTCCACAAAGCTGTCTGTGTCTGGGTTCTAACCTGCCTGCCAGCAACACTCTGCTTGACTTACAATATTTCCCTCACCTTCAACACCTAAAGGAAATACCAAACTTTCTCTCTGCACTTGACTTTACAGATCCAAGGCATTTCTTTGAATACTTTTGGAAAAGAGCCAAGCAGTACTGTGAGTGACTGAAAACAAGTAACAAATATATTTACCACACAAACAGAGCAGTCACTTAATCTGCTTCGATTAAAAGTTTTAGTGGGGTGTTTTTAGGATTGATTGAACCTTATCAAAAAAAAAAAAAAAACACATTAAAAGCACCAACCCCGTAACTAAACCTAATTTCTCTGGTAGGCATCGTGGAAAGAAAAAAATATTATTTTCAATAGAAACACATTTTTGTGTGACTAGTGCATGCCTCTCATGTTATGTTCATGCTGTTCTGTTCTGCAGTTAGCTCAACATCCTTCTTCTTTGCTTTGTCATTCCCATCAGCCTTTATTTCTGGCTATCCTTATCCCTGCCGCAGGCCTTTTTCACTGTTGTATCGCTCAAAGGCAGTGCTTCTTAAAATATGGATTGAGTCCGTTCCCTGTAAGCTTACGCCCAGTGAATTAATTCATCAGCTGCTGTGGTTAAAAACGTTCAAGTATCCAACCCTACAGACATGAACCTTGACTTGATATGTTTACCTCCATATAGGGAATCAATTGCCCGAGGCCTCCGATGCTTCCTGCCCTTCATTTTTTAAATTGTCTTTCTTTGCACCAAGGTGCTATCTCTGTCCACCACTATGTTGCTTTATTTCTCTCCTTCTCTTGTTCTCTCTCTTTTTTTTCTTGCAAAGCCCGGGCTTTGCATTCGAAAAGTCCCCATAGAAAATTTAAGCAACACTAACATAAACTAAAAGACGGTTCCCATCCATTGCACACTGAGTTTCAGCTTCTCCCCTCTGGGCGCAGGTTAACAGTCCCTATGTGTAGAACAAAAAGACACAAAAAATGTTTTAACCCTTCGGCCATTACACTAAGGAATAAGTCATAGTTATATTTTGCACAGGTGATGATTTATTGCTGATTTTATCTATTTACTCAGTGCTGTATTAGTATTTAATATCAACATTCTTAACATGATCTGATCTTTTAATTTAAATTAAAAATTATAATTTGCCATTTCCTTTTGATTTCCACTGTCTTAAGTTGGATGACATGTGATATGTGACTCTATGTGACTCTGTGTGCTGTCCCCATATGTGTGTATGTATGTGAACTGTACTGCAAACAAAACCTACCTCTGGGTACTAATAAAGTAACTTGAACATTTTCTAAAAGGATTGACACCTGTTAGATGTGAATAACCTTTGCAACTAATGGATTGAATGCCCCCCCGATGTTCAAATAACTGACATTTCTAAACTTATCTCCACTTACTCCCCTCTTTCTTCTGTTCTTCCTATTTTTAACACTTTTTTATATTGACCTTCCCATGTACTGAGCTGCTTTGACATTGTCTAAACTGCACACACTGTAGTACTTGATTTTAATCAGTTCTCCACTGGACTAAATTATTGAAGAAAGAAGCACCTTTTCCTCCAACACAGGTGTTCAGGGAATCTTAACTACCACTAAATGTGGCTGTGTTGCTCTCTGGCTCTGTTGCTGCCAGAGACAACCCACTGCCATTCTAGTTGGCTTGTCCACACCCCTGGCTATAAAGCATGACATTCCCCTCTAAATGCCTCAATCATTTGAGAGTATACATTTATTGACAGGTTTTTCTTTTGTATTCATGTCAACGAGAACCTGTTACATCTTTGATAATAAAGGACCTGTAAATGTGAATTCAATGTGCTTGGCAAACAAATTGACAGTATGGTTAAGGTGACCAACAGAAAACAACAAATGGGAGGTTTAAATGTCCCTTTGGTTTCTCATGACTTGACTTACAAAAACACCTCCACATTCCCTCTACTTTGTTTTTAGTTTGCCGTTTTTTAAGCTCTCTCTCACTCAACTTTTCACAGTTAAAGACATGTTTACATCCAGCGTTATCCAAGGATGCAAAGTACTACTCATGGGGTGACATCCTTTTGTAGGCGGCTTCACAACTTTTTCAGTTGTTTTTGTGTATGTATCTGCTCGGCTGGCTGCCTTATACCCTACCAAATCTGCTATGACTTTAGATGTCTGTCCCCATCCCCTTCCCTGCTTTACTGCTTCTCTTTTCTCTTATATACACGCAATCACTTTTATCTCTTCCTCTCATGCTCTCAGAAACAAATTTACTCTGGAGGAAAATGCTAGGACATGACCTCCGTGCATAACGCTTGCAGATCTTTGGCGTTTGGCTCATGAGGGTATAACTCCTTTGCCTCCATAACTGTGAAACTCCCTTCATCATCAACTTTCCCACGTCTCTTTTGGCATAGCTTTAATGTATGTTTCACCTCTTCTTTCACCTCCTTCTGGCTTTCCTCCCCTGTGGCGTCTCTGGGCTTCACTACAGTTAAGAAAATATATCCATCAATCTGTAGCATCCATCTCTCTCAGGATTCCTTGTTGTCTTTCACCTGTCTCTGTAAACAATTGGGAAAATATCTTGTCCGTTGCAATTCAGATATACTGTAGGTCAAATATGGCAACTTCTATATAAGGTCCCAGCGTAAGTCTTATGGATTTTCCAGACGTCTGGCTCATTAAGGCTCCTTTCTTTTTCCCCTTTCACACTGCCACCACAAATCCTCCGAGCTTTTAGTGTCACTATTACTTTAGCAATGTTAAATAAGGTACATTTTCAAGTGGTAGGAGAAAGTCATCTATAAAAAACGAATCACTTTTACCTGTCAGTACTTCTTCATTCCCTATTCAGTGTTAAGTCGAACCATTTGGAAGAAAAAAAAGGAATATCCCAGGAGTAACTTCCCTAAAGCACCTTCCTGTTCTCAGTCTCCGCTTGATGTGTCTCTAAAAGAAGCCCTCAGAGACATCAAATGTACACCGGGATGTTACCTTAAAGTGAAAAAACCTTGACATTTTCACATTTCAGATGTCTTCACACTTCAAAGGTCGATATGTGCGAGATAGAAATCTGATTCTACGTCCATAACTTTTCGACCTATGCATGAAAAATAACGTCTGCATTTCATTTTTTTTTCTTGGTCTTTTCCAAGTCATTCTAAGTTTGTCTGCTCATTGAATGCCTCTCCTCTGTCTGCTTTTCAACACCCCTACAAACAGGGCAGATGCAAAAAAGGTGAGGTGATACTCTTCACTGTAACATTAGCCGACATAATTCACACCGTTCCTCTTTGTGTGTGAACCCATACGATCAGTGGTTGACATTTTCACACCTTTCAATGGAGTATTCCGTTGTTCTCACCAGGTCTAGCAGTTCCAGACCTTCTGTACAAATGAAATGAAGTACGATGGTCTGGTTGGACCAGGCTACATAGACATGGGCTACAACCTGAACTTCCACCCACCACACTTCAAGCAAGTACATGGCACAGGCCCAGGAGAGTCACCCCATTGGCCACCAAAGCAAATATGTCACAAACATTGTCTATGTGAGGCAAATAGCTTTATCCGATGTGATAACATCTAACTGAATTGTTTATCAATCTATATATAGTCAATCTAGAAACGTATAACTTTCTCTCACATACGTATCATCTTTTATTTAGAACTTTTAACATAGTATATTCACTTACTTTAGTTTTGAATCAAACACAGATCATTTCCCAGAATGTCAGCACTTGCATTGTTTTCTCCTTCTAATAGACTGGCAGGATAACAAGCATCACCCTTTATAAACAGCTCTTACGTTAGGCAATAACCTTTCACTATTGTGCCTCAGGCTCCCATTGTCATTGGCTAAAAGCAAAACAAAACAAATCATCTTAATGTCAACAGTGCCATTGCGGCTGAGTGGTACTTCCCACATGTGCTCAATGTGGCCAGTTTTGCTGCAGCTCCGCCTGGATTATGGGCAAGGAGATTTAGCAGGTGACAGGAACTCACATCGATAATATATATATATATATATCAAGTTTAATGGGGTAAACACAGGACACATGAGGAAAGACTGAAAATAAGTTAAAGAAGAAATAGAGCAGGAGTCAGCAATGAAAAAAAGAAAGGAAGATGGAAGACAGAAAACGGGGAGAGATACTAGAGAGAAAACATGTGTTCTCAGTGTCCAGAACGCACCAGTAGAGCTGAAAATAGGGTTTGGGACAGTTGCACTGTGGCTTCATTTGAGAGGACACACTTGACTGTCTGTTCTCCAAAGAACTCTCCTTGTACAGAGGCGAGGCCTTTTGGGAACATTGCTATCATCTTAAAAGGCCATCTCTGTCTCTCTCTCCGTGCTTTCTCGCTCACTTTCTCTTTTGCACTCTTGCTTTTTGCCTCGGCTCCTTGAACACGGGGTGAGGCCATTAGGGAACGATGGTGATATCTTTAAAGGGCCTTCTGTGGCTGGGAGAACAGCAGAGTCAAAACCCAGAGGATCCATGTGCTGAATCAATGGTCACAGAGCACAGCAGGGGTGGAGGGATTTTAGTAGGGTGCAAAGATGCGTGTGTGTGTGTGTGTGTGTGTGTGTGTGTGTGTGTGTGTGTGTGTGTGGTGTTCATAGGGTCTAGTATGCCATGTTTGTGTCAACTACTACACTAGAGGACAAATGCTGGATTCAAACCAGTTAATAAGGTTGCGTAGCTGGGGAACAATGGTGTTTCATCCTTTTTGTCTTGATTAGGGTTAGGTTAAGGTTGGAGTAAAAGCCTTTTCCCAACAGGCATGCATTTATGTGTTGGTATAATAACAAAGAACATAAAAAGAAAGATGATTTTATGGTGTGAAATGGAGGGGCTTTCACACTATAGTGCAGAAGAAAAATAATCAGGAACCACATCATATTTAACTATAACATCATGTATACCCATACATCAGTATTATAGTAGTAGGTTATGGACTTTAGCCATCAGTGCTACTGTACATACTGTACATACAGATTATAGGACCATAGCAGATAGCATACTTTAACAGTTTCACTGAATACTTGTTATCTACAGATTCCTTTACACATTTAAAAATGTTGTCCTTCTAAGGGTTGCTCAGGATTGATTTAATAACAGTCTTTATTACTCCTGAGGTGTGGAAAGAAGGTTTGACATTATCCAATGTTCAATATCCATCCCGTAAAAAAAGCTTGATAGAGCTCACTAGTAAGAACATACTTTAATATTACAGATTCGATACAATGATAAAATGCGTTAATGCCTTGGAAGATTGAGTTTGAGCCTGCAGCATGCCTCACAAAACAATTCTGCTGCAGAGATCTCATTGGAGATCGATGCGTACAACACATTAATTGTGTTAATTGACTGCATGGAGTGAAATGGATCCCCATAATGGCTCAAAGGAGTAAATCAACACTGAATCACCTGAGGCAGAAAAACTATTACACTCGTCCTCTCTATGGGCTGAAACTTTTAGGAGTATTATATTTCTGTCCACCCGCAAATGACTGATGTCACAGCTGTTTTTTTTTCCCATTAGCTGGCAAAATACGTACGTTGACATCACTAATTGGGGTGTAATCCAAAAAGGCCACATTCTTTTAAATTTGAGCCCCATTAGCTGCAGTGCACCAGCAGTGTTCTCCCCTGTATGGCTCAGTCAAATGACCTTTACACATGATATGGCCAGAACAAAAAAATGATGGACCATGATGGAATGACCTTACACTACAATGACAACTAGTCAGTATGGGAATGTAAAGTACAAACCAGACTAATACAGGCTCCTGACACAATGAGGACATGCACTGACATGTGTTCTAGGTGATTTTAATCAAGTGTGTGACCCTACTTCCCAATAGAAGTATGTCTTTGTAACCAGATAGGATTCTAACCTGTGGAAGCCAACCATTGGAAAGATTAGGGACATAAAGCACACAATATGCACAGCCCAGACCCCTTGTCTACAGAGTAGATGCACCAACACACAATGGATGCACATGTACACCCACAGAGAAACAGCAACATTTCTGTAAAAAGAAGCTAGGAGATGAAAGAGACAGAGTGGCACTTTATAAAAAGGACAAAGGATGCTTCTGGTCTAATGTTAGAGTTAATGGACCGGAAAGAGAGAGAGGGCAGAGACACAGAAGCAGGGTGAAATGAGACAGCATACTAACACTCAGGCAGGCAGAATGGTGCGTCACTATAACATAAAGATAGGTATGCATGTGTTTGCCTGTTTCTGTGCAAATGCATACACATGTTTATGTGACACATGTCTATGTCTGAGAGAAAACAGTTTCTGACTGTACTATTATCTCTAATAAGTCCTATCAGGATGAGAAAAAAAAGGTAATGTTCCAGAACGTAAATAAAAAAATCACACAATGCTACTTTAAGTCCGGGACAAAAAGACAAATTACCTCAATAAAAAAAAGGTATTTATACAAAACACTTTATCATCAGAAATTGCTCAGTTGATACATTATTTCTTACCAAACTCCGAATCATAGAAGAGGATGAACTTCTGCCAGCTGTACTCGGACACCACTTGCATGATGACCTCGTTGAGATAGACAGGTGGGCGGACGTGCAGGGTGTAGTCGTCTGAGCCAGGCAAGTGACTGATCTGCGGGCAGGCGGAGCGGGCCGTACCCGCCGGCGAGCGCTGGATGAAGAGGTGGGGGATGTGCATGGCATCGGCCAGTGTCTGCAGGCTGCCCGCTGACATGCAGCCGATTGAACTGACCAGAGCCAGGATACCACGGTTCATCAGCTCACAGGCTGCATGGAAGAACGGGGGGATGGAAGATGAAGGGAGGTGGGAAAAAAAACAAAAGAGGACCATGTTATTTTTCAAAGGACACATAATACAATTCTTCTTCTTTTCATTTCATGCCAAGAAGCACCAGTGACACAAATACATCTGCTAAATCTTCAGGCAATACTCAGTCATAGTTCTGTTTGTAATATTTATCCGTGGTAAGAGTGCACGTTAAGGTTAATATTTCTTATTCTACAGGTCATTACACTTCAGCACCGATCAAAAGAGATCAGAAATACATTTTTAGCCAGCTGTCTCTGCTTGTTTCCAAATGAACAGCATAGTTATTTTCACGACCAAGGCTGAAGGCTCCAACAGCTATGTATATGCATGGAAATAGAGGGGGAGGATACCGCACACAGAGGTATACATGTCATCCAACCTTTCACCAGCCATTTATAATTTCCATTGTGGACGAAAGAAAACCATCTGCTGACAGCAAGCCCTTTTTCTTGATATTGAATCAAAGATATATCAGGCCTTCAGTTTTGAGTGTAGTGTCCACACTATTGATTGACCTCCATGCTACCTCAAGAAAGAAAATCCAATATAAAGCAGTAAAGCAGACTAAAACCTATTAAAGTGCGCCTCTATAAAAAAAAAGTCTAAGAAGATGTGTTATAAAACTATGTTGTGAAGGTAGCCCCATCCACTATCCACAATCCCCCGCCCCCAGTTGTTTGCGATCCGCTGCCTAAATGCTCCTTCGCACTGAGACACCATCCATGCTCATTCACCTCCCTCCCCTTTCCCATCCTTCCTAGACCTCTAAAGTTGTCAAAAACACCTTGTCTTCGTAGCCTCACAACCCACTCCCCCGTTATCTCCCTGCTTGTTCAAACCAGCCCCCTCTGAGTGCTTACCTCTCAGCCCCAATCATTTCAAAGCTGCAGTCTCTCGCAGTGATTTTCATATTTTTTTGTTTAGCCTTACAGCACCTCTGAAATGGTGTACACTGTCCTCAATTTAGAGTCATCTGCCTTCCTCTTTCACCTTCTTTCGAACAACCTTTCTTTAGCACCTTTTGCTCATTCCACATGCCCATCTTTTTCACTATCTTTACTAGCAAGCCGTTTTCCCCACCTAATCTCTTGTTTACCCTCACGGCAACATAAACTGCCACCTATCTTTTCTCTCCCTCTTCAATGCTTCAATTTCAGCACACCTCTTTGCCACCCTTAGTCTGCTCTTCAATTCATTTTACACATATGGCCGCCCCCCCTCTTTTTGTCCTTATGTCCTTGCCCACCTTTTCCATCCATTCATGCTTATCCTATACAGTACCATCCCCCTCACCTCTGCTCCTCACTACACCCTTAACTTTTCATGCTAATGACCAGAATGTGTCTATTTCACTATCTAGCTGACTAAAAAGCACTTGCTAGAGTCGAAGTATAAAACAAACAAATAAATAGCAGGGAAAGAATAAAAGTTTAAACACATATACACAGACAAGCACACACAAATGGTGCAATGGCAACATGTACAATCGCAAGAAAGCACACTCTAAAACACACAGAGTCAGCCTGTATAATGCCACAAAGACTAATCTGTCGACACTGCAAAAGTAAGAGCCAGAGACAGACAGAGAAAGAAGGAAAGAAAGAAAGAGAGAAAAGCTTGAGGAGACAGATTCATGGTGCTGAGAAAAGCAAAATAAAACATTGCTTGTGTGTGAATGTGTGTGTGAATGTGTGTGTGTGTGTGTGTGTGTGTGTGTGTGTGTGTGTGTGTGTGTGTGTGTGTGTGTGTGTGTGTGTGTGTGTGTGTGTGTGTGTGTGTGTGTGAGAGAGAGAGAGAACAGAGTTATACAATATGACACTGTCTCCCATGTCAACTGGTTTGCAGGAAAACAACCCTAATGAGCTGGTTTTCCATTTGAAGTGGTTTGTGAGGTTAAATTTTCAAATTGTGAGAACTCCGAGCACGTGTGTTTGCTTGTGCATTACTGATGCACAACATGGTGCCTGCCCAATTGCTTTTGTTGTTAATTACTTAATTTGAGGACGACTGATTTAATTTGGATACCTCACTTTTGAGATTTACAAGTCACCCGATAACTAAATTCATCCTTGTCAAACTTAAATTGGCTTTATAAGTTGATTTGGTTACAGTTGTCACTCAAGTCTAAAGTAGTCTGCATACATACATCTCATTTGGAGGTAATAGTTACAAATATTTAATATATAACACAAATCCCATCCTATAATTAATTGGCAATAGGTTGTTAGGGAACAATTTTTCCTTTTTAGCAATAGCTAAAGGGTTATTTCAAGAAACCCTTTCCTCATGCATTGATGTAGATGATTAATGAGTAGAAGCTAAAGCAGTTTCAATCATACTGCCCATTGTGTGAGTTTTGAGGAATTAATTAAAGTGTAACAATATATGATTAAACTCCGCTAAGTCCCAGCAAACTCCTTAGTCATGGTGATAATTATTATTTTTTAAACCAATAAGCTACGGATTCATCTTCCTACTACAGTAGGCTGCTGTCCCCTTAGTGTCTGAGCAAATGCAGGCCTTTGAGTGTTATTGAGAAGGTACAGCTTTGGAAATATGTATGTGTATATTAAGTGTACATGCATTGTATGCCTGTGTATGTGAGTCTGCGTTTCTTGGAATATTTGAGCCGAATAAGCCAGACACATATCATGGATGACATGATCCAGATTGCACATCCCTATTATAGCACTCATGCTTACCAACACTTTAGTTGCCTTGCTTTAGTCTAGCTGTAGCACATTAGCTTAGCATCATCAAGGCTTTGGCTAATGGAAGGCTTTGCTAATCCTCTGCTTATTAGAGCACTTTGGAGAATTAGTGCCCTCATCCCCTTTACATCACACACTTGTAAGTCTGCAGGGATGTTCTAAGCACAAGGCTCATTACTTATCTTTGCTAATGAATTAAAGGGCCCGTTGCATTAACCCAGCCCAATATTACATTACTCTGAAGTAAGCAACAGTGTAAGGTCACTACAATGAGAAAGAGGTGCTGGTGCAGCAACATATGTCTTTAGTACAGTACCAAAAATAAACAATGTTCTGACCTTTTGAAATAATAACAATAAATATTTTGAAAAAAGTTCCGCCTGCTTGACTTAGTAAATCTTACTGTTAGCGGTAGCCTACATGGATAGTGTTTCCTTTTGCCTTGCCAAGTCTCTGTACACCAATTTCAACAGGAGCACTGTATCATATTTTTCGTCTACAGAGAGAGAGTGGGAGTGCAAACATACAAAATGTAGCCATTTTCTACCAATCATCCTGAACCACAACCACCTACCCACATTCAAACCGAATGCTCGCCAACCCACACACAGGCACACTCACACAACCCAAAATAAACCCTACTGTACATGAGAAGTACAGTGACTCATGATCAGTGTTGGGAATAACGCCGTTTAAAATAACGGCGTTAGGTAACGCCGTTCTTTTTTCAGTAACGGGGTAATCTAACTAATTACTTTTTCCGTCGTTACAACGCCGTTATCGTTACTGAACGTTAAATGCGGTGCGTTACTATGAATTGATTGAATAAACTGTGTAATCCGAACGCACCCCTGGCTCCATACTACACAAACTGCTAGTGAGGAGACCGGTGTGTTTTATTCAGTGTGGATGACATTATAACTGTCAGTTAGCGCCGTCACGTCAGTCAGCCGGAGCGCCTGTTAAGTTAAGTTAAGTTAAGTTAAGTTATCTTTATTTGTCAGTTGTACACGAGGCACATTGAAATTTGTCTTTTCGCATATCCCCTCTCAAGTTACCACACTTCGGAGGGGGTCAGGGCGCAGGGTCAGCCGCAGTACAGCGCCCCTGGAGCAGTTTTGGGGTTAAGTGTCTTGCTCAAGGACACAATGGTAGAGATGGTGGGCACCGTAGACACAATACCAGCCTCTGCTAGTTTTACGACTCACACCCTCCGGTGCCGGGGATCGAACCAGCGACCTCATGGTTACTGGTCGGCCACCTTACCTCTAGGCCATCCTACCACCCCAGGCCATCCTACCAAGTGAAGTTTCTTTTTCTTTCTCTCTCTGTTGTGTGAGCTTGCACGTTGCCGCACTAACCACCTATCAATCCACGGTTGAAACGTGCTCTCCCTGAGTTTGTTTGCATCGCCCTTGTGAGTAAGTGCATGGAGTTTCCCGATCTCTATAAATTGTAATTTATGCACGTTATTAAACGGCCGCGATTCGCCGGTTGCATCAGCTGTTTAGCGTGTCATCACGAGCCGAATATTGCTATTGTTCTTTTCCTGGGATCTGTATGCTGCTGTGCATGTTAAAGAAGGAAATAAACAGGATAAATCCTCTCCTCCTCTCATCGTCTCATGCTTCATAGTCTGACGTTTTTGGCTGTTTTAGCCGACACCCCTGAAGTGAATCCAGTGATATTAGCAGATCAGCACGGTACATCCAGCAGTTTCCTCTACTACTTTTGTTGAGAACAAAATAGGCCTACTTGAAGTGCAGGATAGGCCTAAACCTCTTGCTGTCTGTTGATGTGCAATAAATATTGAAGGTTATGTAGCCTACAAGTAGGCCTACCTGTCTGTTCTACTCATTTCAACTGACTTGTGAAAACTGCTCAGAAAAATCCAAATTGACAACTTTTTTTTTTTTTTTTTTTACACTAGGCTAACGCAAATAGTTACTTTCCCTGGTAACTAATTACTTCTATTGTAAAGTAATTCAGTTACTAACTCAGTTACTTTTTGGAACAAGTAGTGAGTAACTATAACTAATCACTTTTTCAAAGTAACGTTCCCAACACTGCTCATGATAAAGCATCCCTGGATCAATCTGGCTAAAGCAGTTCAATTCTGTAAAAAATAAAAGGTGTTTATTTGAGGGACATACATATCCGTCATATAAATAGTATTGTGCACATCCAAGAGTTCAGAAAAGAATGGTATGATGTATCTGCTTAGTTCATTTGTTTATGTTGCTGGGAGGCCATATTATGCCTTTGTTGCGTTCAATCTCTTGATCATACATTGTACTTGACCTCTGTTTTTGTTCAATGAAATACTTGCTTAATCATGTGCAACTGAAAATGAGATAAATCATTTGCTTTTTTATGAATTTCCATGTGTTCAAAGTATATTAAACCGCTATAATGGCCTGCTCTTTTTTAAATGTGTGTTTGATAAAACAAGAGAAGTTTGATGCGTGTTCTTAATGCCAGTGTGTATTACACATGTGTTGCCTGTAACAGAGCATGTTATTGAGCTCCCTCTTACAGCTTGTTGGTCTGTCAAACAAAATGGACTACAAGCGCTCCATCTTAACCTAGGTGTGACCAATTCTTCTCTCTATCTGTGCCTCTCCAAGCAGCTCTCTTCCTACCATACGCTCACACACACTTTAACATGCCGATATCCAGTCCTCCAGTGTCTGTGACCAAGTGACTGAGGATGGAACGGAAAAGGAAAGAGAGAGGGGTAGGAAGCAGATAAATCGATACCTAAAGAAAACCAATACTGGCTGTCTGTGTGACTGTAGCTGGATAACATTTCTCGAGTACGTTGGACACTACCGGAGACTTGGGCCACACTGGTAGCACGTTACACATAAACTGCAATGCCCCCATATACGTTTGCTCCACTCATTCAGTCTACCACAGTGTTCTTTACTTAAGTTTTATATTATGTTTTACTTACTTTCAATTTTATGTTAATCATATTGTATTCCTACCCTAAATTTGAACAAGTGTCCTCTGAATTAGCTTCTAAATTGATTTTCTTAATGTGTAGTATTCTTGTTAGAGAGAGCCTGAGAACCAAGAATCACATCGCCAACGATTGCTGAATTCATTTGTGTGTTTGGCAAATACAATAACTTTGATTTAATTTCACTTTAACCGTTGATATTAGCCAAACAGTGAATCCGGTTTCCGAAAAAAAAAATATTCATTCAAATGCAGAAACAAAAACAAAAACTCGTCAAGCCACATAGTTTCAGTTTTAGACATGTGCCATAACATCTGTCGCAACAAGCATCAACCTTCCTCATTATGTCACCTGTGTGGAAGTATTTTATGCTAAACGGCCAAACCTCCAGATGATACATGCAGTATGCATGATGGCTAGTGGGGAATCCAACATAGCAGCAATTAAGAACTTCATATACTGTAAATTGCAAATTCAAAATGCAAAAGTGCATAGTGTTTTACCAGATAATGCCTGGAAGTACATGGTATATTAAAAAAGATATGTTTTGGCATTTTTCATGCTTTATTGACAGTGTGTAGAGAAAGAGGTGAAATGGGGCAGAGAGGGGAAGACATGCAGAGAACTGACCCGGCCGGGATTCGAACCCGGGTCTGCTGCGGGGCCTGGGCCCGGGGGGCCACGGGCGCCCCCATTATGTTATATCTGAATGGACTATTAAGTGAATTAGATTTGAATAGTGACTAGTAGGTTTTAGTAGCTGGTTCGTAAAAGCTCTGAATTGAAAACTAACCAATAACTAATCTCAATCTGCACTTTAAAATAAGGGCGGGTGATTCAGGACATTTGTATTATAATGTGGATATTCTACTAAAATATTTTTGAGAAACTTTATAGATTTGATGAGCTGCTATAAAAGACAAATGTCTTTTCTTTGGTCTTGTTCCATGAATTAAATTCTTGACAGAAGACATTAATGCAACAATCCCTCTAATCGAATAATGCAGTAAAGTGTCCCCGCTTGTTGCTTAGCAACAATGCTTTAATACAACCAGAGGTGCAGTGTGTAATATGACATCATCAAGAAAGTTCTACAAAGTTCTAGAATGCAACACTCCCTGGGAAACCCCAACCCTTTCGAATAATAACAGAAGCTACAGTGGCCTTCAAAGACAAGAACGATTCTAAATTAAACAATGACACTTTCAAGATGGCTGCACTAGGCCTTGGTCCAAAATATGCAGAAATATGGACATATATGAGACCCTTTCTAAGGGAAAAAAAAATATTAAAAAATTTTTTTTCAGCTATTATGCACTAAATTAAATGTACTTGTGGATATTATAATTACTTTCTACAAAATCTGCTAGGAAATAAAACCCAACATTCTACACACTGCAGGTTTAAAGGGCAAAGCTATTACAGTAGAAATGGTACAGAAATGTTGTTGACGGTTGACAAATTTATATCAGCTACGCATTTATCTTTTCAGGTTTTGTGGCTTAGCTGCCACGGATAGGGCCAACTAAACATGGTTTCAACAGAGAGAGAGAGATTTACTCCATTATGAAAAGCAATAAGCTGAATAAAAATACCTAAATGTACTTTCTGGGTGTAAGATGAGTTTAGAATAATAATCAACTGTTTAGATTTAGTCACACATTCACCGACAGAGAGAGAGAGAGAGAGAGAGAGACTCCAAGCAGGAGCACACAGCATTGTCTGCCAGGTGTGTATCTCCATGTCTCAAAACTGTGTGTGTGCATGTGCTTGTGGATGACCTACTTGTGTCTGTATGTTGTTTCATGTGCCGTTTCGGACCCAGAGCTCCAAACTGCTGCCATGCATTGTGCCACACATGGCTGAGCACAGAGTGGCAGAGAGCGATGCTTACTCACACCGCCGGCAGGCTGAAAGAAAAAAAAATACTCTCTCGCTCTATGCCTGCTGCTGTGTGGGCTATTGGTTTGATGATATACACACTCCTTGAGGGAATTAGCACTTGAATTAAAGCAGCTCCGAGTAACATTTAAACAAACAGCCTCATGTTTCCTCTGATAATCATAAATTACCTTTAACAGCAAACAAGACCATCAGTGCAAAGAAAGAAGTTTTTAAATAGTTTTTATTACTGCTTTTGGTCTAGTCGTACACCCAGTCCGATTTCCGGTTCGCTCGTTCAGGCTCTATGGTCACATATCCGTATTGGTCGCAGATTTCAGTGTGGCGCTGCAACGCGATTTGAGAAGCCTATCCCTCCAGGTGAGGGAAGGGGAGCGGGAGCCTTGTTTGAGACAGTTATTTGTCGTCATAATGACTGATAACAGGCCTGAACCATCAAAGAAAAAAATGTAAATGCAATGAAGAAAAGCTAAAAGGGAGAGTGATAGGCGGGCGGGAGGGCGTTGCCAAGCAACGTATACACAATTTCACGGTAGCGAACTAGACTGCAGTGTTTACTCCTAAATGAGTGAGCGGTAGCCTACTAAAACAAAGTTTACTTTGCCTCACCAGCATCATCAGATGACCATTATTCATCTGAAATAGTCATTATTTACAACAACATTTAACACATTACCTCATCGTGATCCATACTAACTGCCATCTCTCGTTCATTCGCTTTGTGTGAGGACACAGACTCTTTGAGCTCCGTGAGAGGTGACACTGCATCAATTCATTGCAATCAGGTGTGTGTAGCACTGACTGGCATTAGTTGATGCTGTGTCACTAACCACTCTCACGGAGCCGAAAAGAGTCCGGTTCCCTCACACTTTCAACACACGGACATGCACTATATTGCTTCCTGATCATTTGAATCTTGCACGCCCGGCACGCGCTAGAAAACAGCTTCACGACAGCTGGCGTCGTAAAAATACTACCGCTTTTGTCCAAAGGGGCCGCCAACGTGCCATGTTACTCGTAGTGGCTTTAATGTGGTTAGGAAAGGTAGTATGAGCAAAAGATAACATACCCCTTCACAACGTTGTTTCTCTTGGAAATGCACCACTCTTAAGTTCCCTGAAACCTGGCACTTTTCTGTCGCTGAAAATACCAAACCAATGATTTCCCGCAAAAAAACAATCTGCTCTTATTCCTGCCCCCGGTAACGCCTGCCTACCTTCCTATACCCTGTTCCCATCAACATTTAATGGACCCCCTTCGGTCCTGTCATCTTGTCACAGTTCACATCATCTATCCCGGCTAGATCTAGTCTCTGCGCCCGGGAGATATAGTATACGTCCTCTCTTTCATCCAGCTCAACTTTTTTTGTGTCTGCTGTGTAACTTTATACATGTGCATCCTCCTCCTCATACCCTTAAACTGCCCCTCAATTAAAAACAAAAAACCTATACCACTACTATTCCTACTTGCCACCCTTTCTTGTAATTTACCTTAAACACATCCCTTATATTACACCGTTCATCTTCCTCATTCACTTTAGTGTACTCCTTCTCACCACCACTCTAACTAACCCTAACCCTCAACTGTATCCTTCACTCCATTAGCTGAGATTGGTGCATTTACACAGTGGATCATTCAGATCGCGTTAACGTTTCTCCTCTCCTCCATCCATCCATCCATCCATCCATCAATTCAATTGTTTGTTACAGTAAATCCAATTAAGCTGTACCATGTGCACTTTTACCTCTAGTGCCTACTCAACTCTGTTAATGTTCTGCACTCCTCCTCTTCATTGTTTTCCAATTCATACCCTCCTTGCCTTAGCCTTTGACATGCCTTTACCATCTAGTACTCAAGCAGTAAGTAACACAAAAATAACTCCATAGCATGTATATTTCACAGATTTGGACACCAGGTACGATAAGAGCTCAGATGAAAGAAGATATCTCTTACTGAAAATCGAATATCAACCTAAATTCCCATTATTTGAAGAGAACCCATAATTCAAGGCGGGAGCACTATGACACTGTGATTGGAAAGTATTTCTTCTTATGCAGCTCAAACACACACATTGTCCAGGAATACTATCACCCCTCCGTGTTGCCATTTAATCGTTTCTTTTTATCTCTTGTGCGTCCCTTTTATTTCCCTCAATCGCTCAAGTATATGTTCCACATTCCAGGTCTTTTTCACACTACTAACTATTTTTAGTCCAATAGATGAAGGAAAAACGGTTGCAGTTTTTGTGCACAATTGTCCTCTAAAACCCAGACTGGAGACAGATTTTCTATGAAAGGGTTTTCTAAGAAAAAAAAGTGAAATGTCTTAACCTAGACTGCCACCCCCCATGCTCTTCGAATCAGGAGAGAAACTCCATTGCCTTCATATAATTGTATTCATTTTTCTCTCCTGGTGTCTGCCAACCCTTAGTACCATATAGCCCAGTGATTTCTCTCCCAATGCTGATAACATACTGTACACACCCACTGTCTATATTCTCCAGATAGTCAGCAGTTTTATGCCATTTGTTTTCTTTCAGCTCTGTGCTTACTATCTCACTATCTTCCCTATTAATCAGTGGCTTATGTCAGTGGTAGCTATGAATAAATACAGATTGTTTTTTTTTACTGTCACAGAGGTACAGTATGATAAAAAAGGGGCACAATGATCAGACTTGGTGTGAAAGGCCTTGCATCTCTGTGACTCACAGTGCAACAGTGTATCCGCTTTCTCATTTCTCGTTTCTCTGCTTCCTTCAGCTATTCCCTCCCTCCATCCACCCACAATTCATTCAAGGAGCCCTGATGCTGTATATATCTTTGTGTCCGAGGCTCTATCCATTGTAAAGTCCAGGAGATGAACGTGTCCCCTGGGAGGAATCCACAGCTCTTCTTTTCACAGCTCTGGGGCTTTTACTGCTATCACTTCAATTTAGGACAGGTCTACACCCTCCTCTTTCTCTCCTCTCTCATTCCTCTACACTTCTATTTTCTGTTTTCATTTCTCCAGCTCTAGTAGAATTTCTGGCCTTTCCAATGAACCATTGGAGGCAATTTTCCAAAAAGAGACACAAACCCGCGCCTGCTGTACAAATTGAATGTTGCCTAGACCCCCACACTCTCTCAAGCTATCTGTGTATGCTTTCTTTGCCAGCTATGGTAATGACCCGTTTGTCAATGCCTTTAATCATATTTAGAAAATGGATTGGTTGTTGTTGACTGCTAATTGCTCGGTGTGCCTCTGTTTTCTGCTTGTGTACCCGGCAGATGTCTTATTTTCCCACTAGGTGTCTCAGTTGTCAGTTGCAAGGTGTATGTGTATGTGTGTGTGTGTGTGTGTGTGTGTGTGTGTGTGTGTGTGTGTGTGTGTGTGTGTGTGTGTGTGTGTGTGTGTGTGTGTGTGTGTTTCAATGTGCATTCAGTCTGTGCATATGTTTCACTATCCTTAAAAGAATGACTGTAAAGATAATATTTGACACTGAGCTGATTTAGGAATGTGTTGGGTCGAATTCAACTGGTTCTCAGCTGTTGCCACTCCATACACACATTGGATGGATTAGTGTCATCCACAATGACATAGAGGAAGTGATTGTTGTGCAGCTCATCTCCCTTTCACACATACTCTGATTAGATTTAGAACACACATTTTGGGGGTGTTGCATGTCAATCACTCCAATATTTCACTGTAAACACTGCAGTTATTGGCTTGGGGCGGAGGGCATGTGTGTTTACTTGTAAATGATTGACCCGCAAAAAGGACTGTTCATATATAAACATCTGCTGATTTCCGAGGCGGTGGACGTGCGTCTGTGTGGCATTCCATGCACAATGTGAAGGAATGCAGAGCACACTGTAGACAGAACACGTTACTGTCGTATATTGAATATAATATTGTGAAGTAGTGACACCATTTACCGGTAAAAGATATCCCCCACCGCTGCTATGGTGCATTTCCCTGTGCCTGAGACAGCAGCATGTTGAGTGATAAAACAATCTAATTAGTTGCAGGTGTAGACAGAGATTTGGAAAAGAAGGGGAAGCAATGGATGGCTAGAGTGGGAATAGGCAAAGAATAGAAGAGGAAAGAAAAGGGACTTTTTTGGACCATAGGGAGTATGTTAGCCGGTGCACATTTCAGAAGAAAATGGAATGAAGACAAGAGAGGGGGATAGTGATTTTTATAACCAATGTATTGCAGTAAAAAGATCTGGAAAATGAAGGACGGATAAAAGCCTGTGGAGAGGGATTCAAATCAGCGGCCAGGACAGGGAGAGGGTGAAGGCAATGAAAGGAGGGAGGGAACAAGGGATGGATGGATTATGGAGAGACTGTAGGGAACTCCATAATTATACATGACTCTATCAGAGTTACTTCCATGTGAAAAAGAGTGTCCACTGCTGCTCCTTTACTGTCAGAGGTGAGAAACCGAGTGAGAAACAACGGAGAACAGTTGACATGCATGTATTGGAAGGGTAGAGTGATTAACCAAATGTTTTATTCCTCTTAATTGGAATAAGAAATCACCGTTTGTTTAATGTCTATATTGTAAATTGAGCCACTGCCTAATATATTTTTGCCCTACGTGACAGTTTTAATTGCTTTATGCAGAGCCCACAATTTAGATGACTTGGGACACAAATGAGTCTCAAAGGATTTGGGTCTGAGTTTTATTTTGGAAACATCTTTACATTTTTAAAGCCATTGGATCAGACTATTGGCATGAAATGGATTCTGCTTCGTTACCTGATTGAACCTACAAGTTTGTGAACACACACACACACACACACACACACACACACACACACGCAAAGACACACACACGTAAACACACTCAGGTATTCCCTCAGCACATGTCGCTGCAGCATCTTTATATTCTGCTGTTTTCAATTGGGATGAAAAAAGGAAGCGGGTGACATGGTTATGGTGTGAAATAGTCGGGATATGATGTATGCACACACATATCCATAAACAGAGTTAATGTATGCATCCAGCTGCCCATGGCTGCTTGTATCAAACTCCAAATCCTGGTGCTGGCACACAAGACTGTGAAGGGATCTGTAGCCCCTTCCCTCCAGGCAGCTATCCAGCAGTACAAGCCAGCCAGTGTCTTGTGTTCTGCCACCACACAGATCTCTTTGCTCTTCTGCTGCTCGGAGCTCCACGCGGTATCAACTATTCGCTCCTCTCCTCTCCTGGCTCAATAATGGTGCAATGACCTTCCAAACTTGTTCAAAATACCAGCCAGTCAGCCAATCATCCTCACAACAAGGTGAAACCTGTTTTAATGAGTGTCTTGTGTCAACCTTTGTCCAAATCAATGATAAACTATTTTTCCTCAAATCACTCGAATTACTGTCTGAAAAAGAAATCGTCCTGGGCCTTCTTCTGTTTATTATCCAAGGATTTCATTTAGAAAGGATTGCTCTCTATAGTCACATAGAAAAGGAACCTTTACACTGACCTTTCCTGCCCTCCAAATGTAACATGTGATATAATATTGACTTTACAAAGAGACTGCAACAGCTGAATGTGTAAATGCTATAATGTAAGCGTACTCACAAAGGAATTCCACATATAGGCAATATTAACCTCTAACTAAACCACAACATTATGATGTTGTTTTGTGAGATCCATTTTACAGGTGGAGAAATATCAACGTAACAGGTGTGTACATGGTACATATTTGCAGTCGTGCTTCAGAGGGATTCTAACAATGAAAAGTGACCGGCTTCCAGCCTTTAAAGCGCTAATTATGAGTCACACTTGTAAATATATGTACCGACAGAAATTGAATCCAATTGGGTTTGCAACATTCACCCATAAAGAAATGATCTCATTAACAACCGTGCACTAGTGATCTGTCAGTTTTGCCGTGTGAGTTGATGACAATAAAACTCACAATAACACTTGGCCATCACACCACTGTGACGTTGCCCTTTTCTCGAATGGGATGCAAGTGATTTAAACTATTGCTGCAAGTCCAACAAATCTGCCTTGTGCCCATGGTAGCCTCCAATCTGCAACACAATTAGACCTCTCCAGACGTTTAAGAACTGCATACTGTGTGTCTAGGAATATTGCACCTGCCATTTTAAAATGAATGTAGCACACTGACTTTGAAACAGATTAAGTATTTTACTAATAAGATCATTTTCTAATCAAACAAGGCATTGAAATTGAAATATATGAAAAAACCTAATGTCAATATTAAATGAAAGCATTGAGCTGTTCTAGTTTCATTTCTTTAATGATATTAGTGGTATAATAATTTGGCCTCTCTCTAAAACGTTCCCGGTAGAGATTTCACTTGGAGTCACAGACTGTATAGCTAAGATGTATGTAATTGTTTGCTCCTATTGGCATCTATGAGAGATCACACACGGAGACAGGACCTTGCGGTGAAAAAAAAAGGTTATTTGGGGTTATAACACTACTCAACCTGCCGGTGATGAAAAGAGAGGGGGGGGGGGGATGAAAGGGCTTTGAAGTGCTAGTCTAGCTAAAGGCTACATTCACCTTTGTATTTAAGAGAAGAGGCACATGGAGGGAATGGGGTAAGGGAAGAAATAAATGGCAGAGAGGTGTGGATGTGGGTGAGAGAAACAGAAAAAGAGAATGATAGATGTATAGAGCATGACACAAATATAAGTTTAAGGAAGAGGGAGATAGGCACACAAATCAAATACAAGAAGACATAGAAGGAGACAACGGGGAGACAAATGAGAGATTGAGGAGAAGCAGCATCCGAGTTATGACGGATACTAAAGAGAGAAAATGGGAGAAGGATATTCATGTTTTCTCTGATGCATTCCAATTGTATTTGGACACGCGGCAACACTGTTGATATTGGCAATCCTTCCAAGAAATCCTCTTATATGAGTCTCGTACGTGTCCATAAATATGAATCAAACTGAAATGGCCCCAATTGGCCAGATACTGTACAGGTAGCCGTGCAACTCTCCAGGCTTCTGCACCCAAATTATTAGCAGAAATGGACTACTGCTATGAGTGTGTTCAAGAAGGAGCGTACATATGTGTGTGTGTGTCGGTGTGTGTATGTTTGCGTTTTTGCGTCCAAGTCCGATGTGTGCTTCTGCCGTTTGGGTTTATTCACCGTGAAGTACCTTGAGAAAGAGACACAGTTCACATATTTTTCAGTGCACCGCAATGCCTTTCTAAACTGCAGTTGAACTAGATATCTGGAGTAATACAAATCATAAACACACAGCGATACGCAGCACACACACACACTGTTGTACACACACCCAATGTCCCAGAAAACTAAATTGAGAAAAATGTACAAGAGTTGCACCACAGCCAACCCAAGCCCACACTTGTTCTCTGTCTCTCTCCCTCTCGTGCTCTCTCTCCCCTGACAGCATGCTTGATAACTTTTATGTTGCCGTAACAAGAATGAATGAGCTTCGAGGGAGGAAAAACTGTCCGTTTACGTGGGTGTGTGTTTTGCACATATCTGTTGTCTGTATGTCTGTGCCTCTGCATGCTTGTTCCTAGATCTTCTTTTCTTTTTTCTCTTTTTTTGGGGGGAGGGAAGGGAGAGGGGGTGTGCTTGTGTGTTTCTCTGTTTGTACAATGTGTGCAGGATGTGTGACTCTGGGTGTGTTTGCCACATGACAGATGGTGGTGGGCCCCCTGTGAAGACTGTGAGAGAAAAGAGCGCAGCGATGCACTGATGTGTTTCAAGTTGAATAGCAAACAGCAGCATCTTTGCAGAGTACTCAGTGAAGCCCCTTTGCTGTCACTATGTGGATCCATAATTAAATGAGCAAGTGTTTATAGCCAATCACGCAGTGTGAAAACATTGACAAAACAGACGTGCTTTGTGTTTTTTTGGGAGGGTTTTTTGACTGTGGCAGGGTTTGATAAATATCCATTTTCATTCAAGTAGCTGTGAGTTTGGGCTTTAATGAGTTCAATGTTAATCTGTGATGATCACTGTGATAGCTGTTGGCTTTTGGCTGAAATGCTTGCACACACTGAGTTTGTCAAGGCCTTAAGCTTATTCAGTTTTCTTCCCACTCTCTCTCTCTCTCTCTCTCTCTGCCTATCTGCTGCAAGAGTACTGAATAATGAAGTGTGGAACAGCACACGTCGTTCACTCTCATAATGAAAAGTGACCCTGAGCTTCAGAGTCAAATGATGGGAATAATAGTGTTTGTGTGCCAGTGTAATGCTGATTGTCACTGCAGGATATTTGCAGGGACGTGATCATTTCTGTAAAGGTTGTGTGCAATAGCTGTCAATTTAAATTGTCTTAGATAATGGTCATTTTGATGGAATTGTTTTCTCCAAACGTGGTCTGCTAATACTACTTACATAGAAAAAAATCTTTAATCTTAAAGACATTGCATATCTTGGCTGAATTATATTAGCCTGCTGTGACAGAAGGGAACAGAAAGGGGGTGGGCATCTGGTTCTAAAGCATGCAACACGGTTAGATTATTAGTTTGTCACAAATGTACCTTTGTATATACATTTGAATGTAAGTGTCCGTCTTCAGCATGTTTGTGTGTGTGTATGCTTTGACTTTCTGTGCATAGTTTGGGTACAATTTTAATTGCATTGAGTGAGTGAGTGCATTTGTGTGGGAGAGAGAATATGAGAAAAGGGGAGGTTGAGTGTGTGTGCCAAACATATTCCCTAACTCATGAAGAGATTTGTTTATCCACCATTGGTAACTGATTATAATCATTTTTGTTATACAGCACCTGAAGTAGTGTCTTCATTGTGTGCATGTGTCAGTGTTCATGCAAATGATTTATTGTCTAGTTGTTCTCAGCTAGCGCAAACTACTTGTGTTTGATGAAAACATATCGACAGGGACTCTAAGGACTGAAATTCAACTTAAAACATGCAAATGAATGTTCAGTTTGCTGACACACTTCATTTTGACGTGAAGAAACTCCATTCATTACGGAAAAATGCTGCAATTACAAAAAAAAAATCAACCAAATACAGAGAAGCTGTAGTCAAATGAGTCACAAACCATGTGAACATCAAACGGTTCAGACGTGTCCTGGCTTTTATAATCACTTTGTAGTGTCCCATGGAAACAAGTTCCTTTGTCACCTAGCTACTTGCAGCAATTGGTGATTTATTATGTGATTAGTTCTCACTTGTTTTCCAAAATGCTTCAAACGTGTGTAATTGGTAAAGGTGTTTTCTTAATTTGCTTATTTTCCATCTCTTAGAATGTGTTGTTTTGAATTTGCAGTGTGATTATCACCATACATTTCACACATTTTGTGTTAATGTTCACTAAATGTTGTGGTTATGTGTGTGTGTGTATGTGTGTGTGTGTGTGTGTGTGTGTGTGTGTGTGTGTGTGTGTGTGTGCGTGTGTGTGTGTGTGTGTGTGTGTGTGTGTGTGTGTGTTTGTGTGAGCGTGTGCATGTTTGAAAACGTCTATTAAAAAATAACTACATTTCTTAGGGACTTGGCTTTTGAAATGGAGGGTGACCAATATGGACTATGTTACAGAGTGTGGACTTCTAGATTAGCTGCAGAGAAAGTTTTCCTTCTGGCAACTGCCCAGGTGTCCTTCAGACAGGTCGTCGATTATGTGGTCCCCTGTATGTATTTTGGGCATGTGTATATATGAAAAATAACAGCAGGTATATAACTTATTTGATATATTTACTAGCCCCTGTTTACCTAATTTGGATACCAACAGTTGAGATCCTTTCTGAACCAAGCAGTTGGCAAATTAAGTAAACAATGGAAACTGATATTGAATTATAGTCTGAGTTATAACTTCTATTGTAGGGGAGAACGGGGTTGGTAGGTACAATTTTTACTCTAGTGTGAATTGCTCCAATGACCAACACATCTTTCAATAGTCCTTCCTACATTAAATTGAAGCTTAAGGTGTAAGGCTTGAAATGTGTATCCCTCTCAGTGTCCAACTAATTGTAATACAGAAGATATTAATTATCAAAGACACATTGGGACAACCAACCCAATCAAGGGGTCGGTTGTCACACACTAATAGGCCTACATAACTTAATGCATCTTACCACAAAATGAGCAAGGAATAATAGTTCTAACAATAATAGCCTACTCAACTAGGCTACACACGTTTACTATCTGAGTTACAGTGATGGCAAATGTAGGGTCTTCTGTCTCAAACTAAGAAGAGCTTGTGCCCACTGGTTGCAAATCCAACACTTCGTTATATCCCAACACCAGAAGGCTTTACTTCTGGTGTCGGGATATAACGAATGTGACGACCAACCCGTGTGACATATAACCCCGTTCTCCCTACTGCACTACCACTGTTTTCATGGCCTTGGTTTTTCAGCTCAATGTTTCCTGTTCCTTAGATATCAGTAACAGCGAAAAATAGGAGATGAAAAAACAAGAACAACAGCTTTTAGCGCTTCGCTTCTGAGTGGAACAAACCACCAGGTGGGAATGGGACAAGAGAGGAGCCACCACTGAGAGTCAGGCTGCTAGAAACACACACACACAAACACATGCCAATTAGTGACATTTTAATTGGATCTCATAAGAATAGCAAATAATCGTTAACAAAGCGTACATCCACCAAACCGTGTATTGACAGAGAATGACAAAGGATTCTTTTTTTTTTGGTGCTTCATTAACTAAAAATGTATTTAAATGTGTTTAGCAAATTACCGATTGTTTTAATGAGCAACACATTGTTGAGTGGTTGTTTGAGTAACCTCACAACGCAAACCAATTGACTATGAGGCTGAAACTTTGATTGGCAATGTTGTCTAACTGGAACATCCCTCTGGCAGAATATATTTGAAAGTTTATTAAGATTTTCGTGAAAATGTAGGCCTATGTATTGTCTATGTATTGTTGCCTTCCAATTCAATGTTGTGGTGAGTTGCTGTTCAGAAAATAAACCAAAAGACAATTGCCGGGAGACTAAGTGAGGGTAATTAATTATTGATCTTTATTTGTTATGACTGCTAACACAAAACAATTAACAAAACCAATCAGCCATACATATAGCCGATGTATATTGATGTGGCTATACATAGTTAAATAATGAAGTTTCACCATGCTGACTGTTTACACTTTCTAAACAAACAGGGCATTATTGAGTGTTACATGTAATCTTCTTTTTTTTTTAAGTCAATCAAGAAGTACTGCAAATTCTCAAATAGTAGTTTTTCCTTGGGAAAGCTTTTGTTTTAAAACATCTGCAAAAATTGTTCATTTTCATTTAGAAATTGCTTGGAGAAACAACCAGAATGAATCCATCTGTTTTGAGTGGTGAGTGTGCCATGACTATAATGTTATAGTGATCCTAATTACGCTGTGGTAAGGCAAAACAAACAATTTCTTATTTATTTATCATGCAATCCATTATAGTACTTGTATCAATACTTTCAATATGTTTCTTATTGACTGATCTGGTCCATTGCTGACATAATATCGATCTCGTTGTCTATAGTATTTATGAAGTACAAAATAATAAAAATCAAAATATCAAATGTCCATTTCTTTTGATTGTAGGAATCTCTTTTACGGCAAGGTGAATCATTGTAGATGGCTTTTGCATCTGCTGTTCCCTCTCCCATTGTGTTAATCGCCTCAGAAAGCTGCTGGATGTGTTGCTTACAGCTCAATCGATGATGACCCCCCCCCCCCCCCCCTCCACACACACAGACCAGGCACACATGAGCAAACATAGACGCACAAACACACTCTTCCCATTTTAGTTTGAATCTGTCAGAAAACTGGAGCTCAGGGAAAGAGAGAGGTGACGAAGTGTGTTTATGTGAGGGAGAAGTGACATATAAAGACAATGGAGGAGTGTACGTGGACAAGTTATAGAACGACAGCACTGTGGGACATTGAGGAGACAGAAAACAAAAGGAGGAAAATAAATAATGACATAAATATCAAAAGCAAATGTAAGGAATAATCAAGACAAATAATGATTTGATTCACATAACATGATCAAAATACAACCAACAGGGGAGGTCTGGCACGTTGACAGGTAAGGATAAGCTTCACTTAAAACAATGGAATAACAAACTGTTATGATTGTACAATTGTATCTGCTTATAACAACATTATTGAACACTAGATGATAAGACCGCAACATTATTAATTTTGGCATATTGAATAAACTGCTGGAATGTCCCTAAAGCAGTACAAGACAACAGAGCAAGATATCCATGTTGAAAGAAGAATAAAAGTTAGGTTATGAAGGGTATTACCAGAAGCTGATTACATTGGATTTAGAAGTTTGTTGCAAAATGGACTATTGGAACATAAGTAAATCTAAACATTTAAAACGTTCACTTCAGGGTTCACTACTGCAAAAGCAAAAATTGAAATGCATGGCCTGAACTATTGACTTTGGAAACAGTTGTTTCAAGAAAATGAAGGGAAAACCTTAGGGATGCACATTAAAATGACTTGGGAATGTAATGTTAAGCAGTGCGTGTGTGTGTGTGTGTGTGTGTGTGTGTGTGTGTGTGTATTAGCAACAGCAACAGTTGTATGCCAGAGTATTTTCTAAAGCCTATACTTGTTTCCAATGCATTGACTCGTCTGAACCCTCACCTTTTTATGGCAACTGTCTTCCCCTCTCTTCTTCTCTTCCTCATCCTTTTCCTATGCTGTGCCTTCTCTATATCATGCTGCGATAGTTGTCTGTTTCCCTCTCTCTCTTCCCACTCCCTACCCCCTGATATCACTCTATAATCTCTCTCCCACTCACTCTCGTCTCCTGCCCCTGCTCTGTGCAGGAAAGCGGACAGATGCTTAGGTTTAATGCCTTAATTTGGCTGGCTGTCAATCCCTTTGATACTTGTACACCTTGTCCCATTGAAGACACTGTGATCCAATTTGGGCAGGCTGGCATTTGCCCATTCTGGCAGGGGCTTGTGAGGCGGCATAGTTTTTCCTCTGCGCTAGTTTTGAGTGTGTTGGCATGTTTGTCAGGGTGCATGTAAGGATTTATATCACTGCATGTACGTGTGCAGTTGCGTTGGAGGGAGGGCAAATACACATAGGGAAAAAAGAGAGAGATTTGTCATTTGGCAGCACAAAATGTCTAGCGCACTCACAAACACGCAGGCACTAACACACACTAAAAATACATATGTAATTAATGCTGCCAGTTTAAGGAGCGCAGTGTTTGAAATGTTTACCAGAGAAGCAAAGCACAACCCTGGAGCAATACAGCAAATATAAATCTAGAAAACGTTTTTTGAACAGAGTGAATCTCCTCAATTGTTAATAGGAGAAATACTTACTAGCAGTAGGAGCTGGGACAGACTCCAACAATGGCCGATCAATCAAATTGCCTCCTCTAATCGCCTTTAAAAGATAAGATGTCTTCACTATGACATGGAGACAGCTTTCTAATCGACCAAGAGGAAAATCCAGGCCAGCTTCTAGGAGCAATGTAATGTTCTTGTCCAAGAGTTCATCTGTTCCAAGACCCTTAATTATAAATAATGAATTACAGCATCCCAAATATGAATACAACAAAACTTTATGAGTCTTCCAATGGAATATAATTCCTATTTTAAAAGGCTAAAAAAAAGTTTCAGGAGTACATGGAATCCTTGTCTCAAATTATTTCACAATAAAATGGTTTCTGTGCAGCTACTTTGAAAAACGATCTAATTATGTTGGTACTTTACATTCATTAATTATTTAGATAAATTGGAGAAAAAATGTGACGTGTGTTCAAAAACTCTAAGCATTTTGTATGTGGTGTCGGAAAACAAAGGTTTGTAAGACGGGATACCAGCCTTTTGTTTCATCAAGAAAACAATCTGTTTCTTCAGGATATCTCTATCCTTCCATTATATTGTGATAGGTTTCCGCTGTTTCTTGGCATTTGTTCAAGGAATGTAATGGGTTGGTGTGCAGTGAAATACATATTTGTTGCACCATTTTGAAAGTGCTATGCTTGTTTACTGGATTTAATCAAATAAGCCACACTGGATGTGTCTAAAGTGATGAATGGGAAGACTAATTACAAGCAGCTGTATATGACAATATTGGAATGACTCACCCATTAACTTAACTTGGTAAGGAGTCTACCGTAATCATATTAAGACAGAATTTTGATATGCATTTAATCACACAAGGATTTATTATTTATGTTGCAAACCTAAATGAAATAAAAGGATTTATACAACATGTAATCAGTGGGTGCTCATCTGCCAGCAATGGTAACGACTGTGTGCACCTGTGTTTGCGCTCAGCTTGCTGGCCATGAAGCACAGGCTTAGTTTGGTTCCAAAGCTACACAGACACACACACACACACGTTTGGTTGACAAATCCACAAAAGGTACAGTCAAACAAAAAAATTAAATTAAAGTATTGCAGGTTATTATTCAGAAAAAAAATATCTTGATCAATACCCTTTATTGAAAAACCATGTCTTCCATTTCCCCTCTGGCTTCAACCCATTCCTATTTGAACAGATAATGGTCTTGTGTCTGATTAAACAGGAAAAAAAACAGAGGGAGAGAGTGGGGAGAGAGAGACTTGTTTTGTATTTATTTAATTATCCTCAGCCATCACTGAAAGCTAACGTTTTTATGCTCCGAGCAATTTTACCTCTTATACGTCTTTCTTGTGTGTATGTGTGTTCTTCCCACAAAATACACTCCCTAACACAACTTATGACTTCAAAAATAACTTTTCACATCATGATTAGATTTGTATCTGCCCTGTGCTGTTTTTCTGAATATGACAGCAGAAAAACAACTTTTCTCTTTTGGTTGGAGACATCAAGGCGGGGAAGCTCATGTTAATGGGACAGTCCTTGTCCAAAACATCACAGGGAGAAGAAAATGCTCCGAGCACAATAACACTTGAGAAAGCTTAGTTGGAAGGAATACAGTATGTGGCACCAACTTAATACGTACTGTGACTTAGTTTAGACAGGTTGACAGCCACCCCAGGGCAGGTGTGTGTTTGTGTGTGTGTCATAAAGTGTCTCATTGTTTGCAACAAGGAAGGTGAGATCATGGCCAAGTCCAAATGTCGGCGAAAGACAAACAGAATAACAGTCAGAATATAGGAGGGATGTAACAACCTGCTCATAAAAACGGTGTTGCTAGAGGAACCATGCACGCGCAGGGAAAAACAAATTGTTCAAACACTTCCAAAGCTAGAAAGGTTTTTTCCTCACAGTCAGTCTGTAAATACCACCTTTTGTGCATCCTTCATTTCACCTCTCATCTCAATACCAAGCAGTTTATGGTGAATAAATACCCAAAGGGTGGGCCTGTCTGAATTAATCATGATCAAAGGTGGCCTCAGCCATCCTCGAGAACATTTGTTGTCAAAATCTCTGTCCGTCAAAATCATAGGATATCTCCTTGTACTTTGCTACCTGTCTGTTACTGGTGTTAATACAAAGCCTTGGCTCTGTGAAATGGTATGTAAACAAAAGGGGCTCCCTGTAGTAAGCAACATGCCTGTTTACAAAGGCTGTATTTCAACACAAATCTTTTTTTTTCAGTGAACCCACAGTACATAGCTTACAGGTGGATTGTAGAAGATATTCACTGATTTTGACAAGAATTTTCCAGAATCACTGACTCCACCTTTATTCAATAAGGGCTTAATTACAATTGGCTGTCTGAGTTACTTTAGCGTACGCCAAGCGCAGTACACTTCCTTGGCCCCGGCCCGGTTGGAAAAGGTGTGTTTGGGCACGGTACTGATGCTCATGAACGAGCACGCACATAGTAGACAGCGGCCCTGCTGTCAGTTGATGTACGACTATACGTGTAGACGGAAATTTAAATAAGATTAAAAAAGATAATAATATTTGTGTTCACGTTGGTCTGATGCAGAGGTGGAATGTTTGCTGCAGATTTGGCCCGGACAAAAAAATAAAATGATCGTACAACCTCTATATAACGACTGTATATAACGCCCAACCTTACCCTGCATGTTACAATGTCAATCAAAGCATGTGTCACATGGTATTTTGGTGCACCTCCTGGCTGTATGCCAGTATGCCATCTGGGGACTGGGTAGGGGGCAGAATTGTGCTTCAGCACAGTACGGGGAAACTGGTCCTACTAATGTGAGTGCTCCCTATAAGTAACGGTAAAGAAAAGTCATGAACAAATTAAATGTACCTGAATATTTTTCTTCAGGAATTAATTTGGTATATGTAATACTCCTGCAAATAAACTGCTGTCCACAACTACCAAAGTATACATGCTAAAATGGTAAACTACTCGAGGAACCCTGCACTTAAGGCAACAGATAAGGCCACAAACTTCAGGCACATGGCTGATGCGTGCGTGATGCTTGTGCACATTTTTTTTTCATTTACTTTTACCCAACCATCATTGAATATTTTATCCCCAGTTGTATTCTTCAGGCATACAAAGTTTTTAAGCTATGTCAAAGAGTAATGGTTTTAACTTGTTTTGTCTTGTTGTTTTTTGCCTTTGATTGCAGAATGAGTATTTAGGCTTTTAAAAGATGGCATAAAAATACTATAGTATGTATTGCAGGGCACAAAAAAAGAAAGAGAAATAAACAGAAGGCTCAATCCTAACGAAAATTATGTCTGTTTGAGTTCCTACTTGAATGCTCAACGATGGACACCACACAATTAACATACATCTTTCTATCATATGTTTGTGTGTACCTGCAGCTTGATAAAAATGTGTTGAAATGTTGTAACATGACAGAAAATTATATTGTCGTACGCTCCTATGTGAGTATTCAGTATGAAGAGCAAGTGGAAAAAGAGTGGGAAAATTGAGAGTTTTGTGTTTCCATGGTAATGGCATTTCGATTGTAAAGGGGCCTTCCCATGATAAGAGGCGTGCGCTGGGCTCACTGCCAGGTAGGGCGCAGAGCCAGTCACTGTTGCTGTTGGTGTGGGGGGGGGCAGATATTTTGGAAGGACATGCAAAAACATACATCATTTCCCCAGAGCCCCCGGTAAAAAGGCAACGTGTTGTTAAGACCAAGACCACTCTGACTGAAATACAAAAGATCCAATAATTTATACAACATACTGGCAATGAAGGAACCAAACTGGTTTGCAAAACGATCAAATGGAAGCTAATTCACAAGTCAATTCTTAGGAAGAATACTTTAAGAATAAGTTCAGAAGACCATCGGGTAAGGGGAGCTGATTCATGTTCCAGGCAGAGAAATTATCAAAAGCATACAGCGTACTGTGTATCTTAGAAAGGCTTCAGGAAACAAGATAATCTTAGAGTGGACCAGGCAAAGGTCTGTGCCGAAACCCTGCTTGAATGTTAAAGAGAATAACGTGTCAAAAAGGTTTTCGCTAAAGTGGGAGACCTGTAGCTTCACATTATTTTTGAAAAGCCTGAGACTACCCACAAATTCATTATAGGTTCCAACATGGACAGTGTTTTACACCACGTCAAAAGTGCCAGACGGAAAGGAAATAGCTTTTCTATGTTGGAAATGTTCCAAAAGTACCCTAAGTACTGTGAGACTGAAGCTATTCACAGCTGCAGCACCAATATCCATCCATCTTCCACTCCGTGCCTCACTCCTTTTACCACCTGTCTGAGTTTGTCAATCCCCTCGGGGGATTTGAACTTGTCTCGGTGAGTCGATGAGTTTTTTATTCTCCCGTGTAACTGAAAACGTCTGACCGTCATCATCACAGCCTTTGGTAATTGCTCTTTTGCTCAACACATTTAGCCATTTGCTGTAATTGGGAGCAGTGTGTAATTGAAATTATTTTGCAAATAATTAATCGGCGAGCGTCAACCAAGTTCATCACACATTCCGCCCTGTGAGTCTGAGTGGGTGATGCTGTCTATGGTGAAGCTTTTGCAGAGTGTGGGTGTGTGCTGTGTTGACGTGTTGGTCCTATTTAGTTTTTTTTCTGTGATGATCCCACGGATAAATTATTCGGCTGTAATTGCTGTGACAATTTCACAACATGCCACCAACTAAAATCCTATTTAATTATTGATTGTGAGAAAAGTAATGGCTGCTCATTGTCACGGTATCTTCGTTCTGTAGTAGCTGCCGTCTTTTACGCCCCCTCAGACAGAAGCAAGGTTCTATGTTGTGTGTGTGTGTGTGTGTTTATAAAGTGTGTGTGTGAATGAGTGTATCCATGGCTCATGCGATGTTTTTCAATTGGCGAGGCGAGGAAGAGTACTGAAAGGGAAACACTGTTGCTCTCACAAAACAAAG
The DNA here is from genome assembly GCF_949987685.1 of Ammodytes marinus. NCBI lineage: Eukaryota > Metazoa > Chordata > Actinopteri > Uranoscopiformes > Ammodytidae > Ammodytes > Ammodytes marinus. The sequence continues at coordinate 21,179,117 of NC_137231.1, read as the reverse complement.
CAGCACCTAGCAACTTCTCTAAGACTTCACCTATACATATCAAAGCAGACAGAAGAAAGACAAGGACAGCTGTTCTGCCTGGCCCCTTGTCGCTGTTGTTGGATTATGGGGGAAGGAAGCCAATGCATCTCGCTCTCTCTTTCCACCGCAGTCATATTTTTCCTTTTCCAGCATTCTTTCAGCTTTTTCTTTTGAATGTCATTCCCTTTCTTAGCCTCTCCACTGTTGTCAAACTTATTCCATCCTATTGTCTCCTTTCAGAATGCAACGCTGTAATGTGATGTATGCCTCCACCTTTCGGAAAGCTGCATACGGTGCCAAAGCTTTTCCTGCCTGCCTTACTTCATCTGAACGAACAAGCCCACAGATAATCCAGAGCCCTTTTCTTTGTCTGCTGTGAAGTGAGAAAAAGGAGAAACCAAATGTAGCACCTATGCGAGGAAAGAAAAGAATGGCAAAGAAAATATCAGGAAAGAAGAGAAGGGAAAAGACCCAACAAATGTGTGGCAGCAAGAATATAAGGTGTGGACGGCTCGGGTGTTTGTGTGTAGTAATAAAGAGGTACGACCTTCATTTCCTCCTCTCTGGAGATGAAACGTTAAGGTGTACGTTGACCATTTGCATGTGTGCAATTGTTCATGTTGTATGTGCTACTCTGACCTTTCCCCGAGGGTGTGTGTAATAGGTCAATGAGACCTTTCAACCACCCTTGTTTAAGGCAGCTGACTCATTAGCAGTCTGAGCATACACGGCTCACACGCCACAACCGTGCACACCTGACTGAAGCAAATTCACACCACAGAGAGCACAGGAAGATGAACAGGGAAACACACAGAGGGATATATTTTACTTATTGCTGCACTTCCATTTTTCCTTCAGTGTCGGGTGGGATGGGCTTTTGAAGGCCAATGCAACTTTCCCCATCTTTTCCCGATAATATCCAAGAGATAATGGTCAACATTTATAGTACCAGGATACACTGCAATTGCTATTAGTTTGATTAGATGAGGTCGCTGAGATACAGATTGCAAAACCTCAGTTTATGGTAGGGTCATTTTTTTATGTGTTCAACTTTGACGCATATCATAATAGATATGTGTTGTGACTTTCTCTTATTAAACCATGGTTACCTTTTCCAGACCTTAACAAAAATGGGTTTTGTTCACAATTTGTACACTGTTAAAATCAAACATAGCCCTAAACAAATGCTGACTCTATGAACCAAACAACAGTGAGTATCTTATTTGTGCTATTGCCACATTATATAATCTGTGCCATTGTCACACATTTCCAGGTGCCAGCAATGTTTAGAGTGCAATGTTTATTTCACAGCATATGTGAAATCTTGTCACATCCTCTCTGCACTCCCAGTCTGTGTTTGGTTTCCTGCCCATTGTTTCTTCCTATCTTTTCTCTTGTGTCCACTACCATCCATCCATTTACCCATCTCCTCTAATCCCACTCCATATGTTTCCACCTGAATTCACTTTCTTCGCCATTTGGGCTGAGAACATGAGCTGAATCTCTGCAATGTGAAAAATATTTACTTGATTGGTTGTCTTTATCAGTGAAAACACAAGAGCTTTAATTAAAGATAAGGAATATTGTGTCAAAAAATATTTGACACACATTACTGCACAAAGATGGGCAGGGAAATTAGATATGTATTATATATATTTTCTATGTGTGCAACTGTGAATACATTTGCACACCGGGCGCGACACAAATACACGGCACAAAAATGCAAATAATTTGGCCTTTACTGTGTGTGTGTGTGTGTGTGTGTGTGTGTGTGTGTGTGTGTGTGTGTGTGTGTGTGTGTGTGTGTGTGTGTGCGTGTGCGGATGTGGATGTATCCATGCATCACATTCATCAGAGGCATTTTAATTATAACACAACATTATAATTACTTTCGTATCACAGTCAGCATCATTATAAATCCATACGTTTTTAAGCACGCATTCTCTCATCAATGCATCCAAGGAGGTAATGTGTTGGTGGTGCGTTAACAAACCATCATGATCCTATAAACATTAGGCTTCGTAATGATTCAATGATAATGTTGCAACCTTCTCTTTAAACTCCGTGTTTTCAAGGTATGATTAACATGATCAAGCGACATCAGTGCTTTTTGATGCATAGGCTAATGGTTTTGATTTATTTAAGGTCCACACCAGTAGAAACTAGAGAAGAGATAGAGAGTAATTAAGAAGAAAAAGCGGGAAAGAATGACAAGGCCATTAAGGCTGCAGTGAAGAGCAGAGCAAAAGGAGATAGGACCCAATAGAGCTGTCCCCTTCTCAATTAATTTAGCATGCTTCCTCATTATCAAAAACAGAGACTGTCCACATCTTATTTTTCCCAGTTCCTTTCTTTCTCTTTTCACTCTTTTTCATTTCCTTCCTTGATATAAAACATATCCTGCTATACAAATACCTCTTCCTCCCTGTTTTGTATTTATTTATCTCTGGACCAGACACACATTCTAATTAAATGCAACAATAAAACATTAAAACAATTATAATCACTTTTCGAGGGACATATCAGATTATCACTGCCATGACCCAATAGACAGTGTTAACATTCAAAGCGACTTCACGCATAAAGCAATGCTTGGTGATGTCAGATTGAATAACTTATGAACTTGTGTTGGCACTCATGCAGGACATTTTAAGGTTACACTCCCCCAGTCTGCAGTAGTTATTAGAACATGCTGCTGGCTCCGTTGGTCTCCATTCATGAGGGATTCATATTAGCAATGTTATATTACATCATTTTCTGGTGATTAGCCAAGTGCTTCAGATCTGGTAAACACTGCCATATTAAACTCATTTGTAGATGAAAATCTAGACAAATATTCCACAACATGTTGGAGCCAGGCAGAGGCACAGTGCACATTAGTATGATATTAGCTTTGGAAGGGAGCTTTTCATGTTAACAATATACTGATGAGAGCGAGAGTTTCATATTTGAAACGGGTGGAGCTGTCTTTTAACGATGGTGGCTAAGTAGCCTCATCATGTGTTGTCTTTTGATACAATTAGTTGGTTGTTTAAACATGGTGGTATGTCAACACATTAACAGTGTCAACATCTCAAGGTTTCACCAGAGCATTTATAAATACACAAACTCACACACACACTCACACCCATGCACACCACTCGCTTGCAAGCAGATGTATGTAGAGCACACAAAGTATTTCACATATACATTCTGTGGTCCAGTAGGTTGTTATTATAACAGCTGCCTATCATAACAGGGCTGTAAGGAAAATGTTGTAATGCGAGGTGGAAAATGGGATGCCAGCATGAGTTATAATGGAGAAGAAAACATGTTGTGACCAATTCAAATGCCTTTCAAAACCAGAAAGAAACAAATAATTAGTAATGAGTGCCCTGGAGAGTCTGCGTGCCATATGGTCAACATGCTGCTTGAGATGCCTTTGTTGTTCCACTTCTTACTTTCATCATATTGATAATGGGACCAATGTTTATATCATGTGACGGTCTTGTCTCACACTGTGCCAAAGCAACACTAAATTAATGTTTGTTTATAAGATAATTGAAGCATCAACAAAATAACACAGAAAGTGATTATGCAGAAACTAAATAACCTTTTGACAGAAGTAACTTGTAAGTGTTACTAATTAAATCTAATTATCAGCAAGTTGCCCAACACTGCTCATACCGGATGGCTCCCCGGTTTGTTCCTCTAGCTCACTGTGCACTTTGATCCTCGCTCGCCCATTGTTCTGCATTTCTTCTCTCCTGGCTGTCTTTACCTTTCCTTTGGATTCCCCACACTCCCTCCGGGCATACACACACACACTGCCAACTCCTTCTCTCTCAGTCTGATCTCAGAGTGCTCCTGTCCTGCTACCATTCCTCCCTCCATACAGATTCATTTGCTTCAGGGCCTTTCCCGATTTCCTCGCTCAGCTACTACACTTGCTTCCTTTCTTCCATCTCTTCTTTCCTCTTTCCACCTCTCCGTCAGGAAAATGTTGCATCTCTTGTTTCTTAAAATGGGGTACTATGTAGTTTCAGAGGAGGTGGATTTGTTTATATTTGAATATCCCGCAGTTAGTTTGCCAATATCTACTTTACATGTAATTCTTATAGTGTTGAATAATTCTATCATCATAAATCCAAACAAAATAATGTTGAGGCACCTGGAACCAAACATAAGACTGGAATGTGGTTGTAAAGGAAAAACATGTGGGCCCTGCTGCTGTAAACAACCACTTTGAAACAGTCACTTTTTTAGGGATCCATTTTTCCTGTGAGGAGAGTTTGTTTATTCAGTTATGAGAATACACTATAGAAACTGTTCACTTCTCTGACACACCCAAAGTTACATAGTGGACCTCTCCGCCCATTTGTGAGGTAGATATCAGCAGATTCTGAGAGAGAAGCCTCCTCTCTCCTGGAATTGCCACCTTATTTGTGTTGAGAGGGCTGAGTGGCCCTCCGTGACCCTTATATCCACGTTGTCTCTACAACATTAGCTCCAGGTGAGATCTCCAATGAAAGATTGCACCCTGGAGACTATATCCAGACAAAGACAGATTACTTCTTATTTCTTCCCAATATGCCTGTAGAATGCTATCTCGCCTGGGGAAAAAAAGCAAACCCAGGCGTTCCACCCTGGAGCTGACTGTATATGGGATATAGCTGTTGTGTCGTGCATCCTAGATAAATGGAGGAAGATTGATAGATAGACAGAATGGACAAAAAAGCCTTACTCCTTTAGCGTACTCATTTGTTGCATCCCACCCTTTGTATTGCTTTCATTTTTTTACCCTCATTAAATGTTTAAACGTGAGTCTCTCTTTATTTACTTTTATTTTGTGTAGTTGTGTAGTTCCCCATGAACAGCCTTAAGCTCAATTGTCTTTCACCACCATTCAGTGATTCACATCACAGAATGAATTGATGAATTGGGTCGAATTGAGAGTCTCTCAATCGGGCCCCCACCCTTCCTCCTTTCCTGCCAAGTTTTCTTCTGCCTGGCTTTCTTCCTGCCCTCCCTCAGATTAATTTCTAGCTTCTTCCCTTCTTTCAGACAGAAGATTGTCATGTCGCCCGTCACTTTCACACTGAGCTATCCACCACGCTCCATGCCCTCCCCCACTTCCCTTTCAAAGCTCTAACGCTGCGGCGAGCCAGGGTCTTCTTCACACTCCTTTATTCTCTCCAGGAGTGTTCCCGTATACTCTCACTCTGAGGCTCATTCACACTGGGTGCAAGTTCAGATGACTTTCTGTCTGCGCTTAGCAACCACAGCATTCTATCTAGCCTCCCTCCCTCTCCTGTCCTTTGTTTGTGTTCACACTCAGCTGGCCCTCTCTTCTCAACTGGATCCCACTTGCTGTGTGTGTCCTATTCTTCACCTCCATGTTATCAGTCCTCCTTTACCTTTATCTTACCTCTGTATTTTCCCTTTTTCCTTCTCACTCCCTTCTCTCACTTCTCCCCCTTTCTTCGCTCAATTGTGCCCTCAGCGGAGCATTCAAGGCAGTGCTGCTTGGAAGGCACTATCCCCTAACCCTAACCAGCGCTGCCTTGGAGGCTCCGTTAGGGGCACAAAACACCCCTTTCTTCACTAGTGAGCCTTACACTTCACACTGAGCTGTCTTGGACCTCCTTTGATAAACTCCCCATCCTCACTACTTCCCTCAGTGAGAAGAATCACAATTTGAACAGCGCGTGATAGGAGGTCAGACAACAGCTTAAGGCATCTGTGATGGTTTGTGAAAAATGCTTTCCCTCGTTCAAACACTTTGAGTGCACACCCAGCCCACCCTCTCTTTACCTATACACACGGCCAAACACAGCAGACTTGGCAGTCCTTTGTCTTCCAACATGTTTCTCCATTTGTTTCTCATTCCCTCCTAATCTCTCATGGGTGTCTCCAAAGCGTGGCCGGTCGCTTGAATCATCTGTCCCATTAAAATCATTACAGCAGCGCATATATCCCAATCTTCCCCCTCTTGCTGGTTTTATATCATTACACAACTTTTTGTTTCATTTTTTAGAAGCAAGCTGTGCCCGCCACCCTTCCAAAAAATGACTGCCAATATGCCCTTGAGCAAAATTGTTCTCCCCAAATTGCTCAGATTAAGCTGCTAATGGCTACGCTGGGTAGCCTCCAGGTGAGAATATGTGCATGTTTATCTGCCTGTCTGCTATAGTCCTGATTTGTCCTATTACTGGAAATAGCCATAGTGCGTCTGTGTTTCTGATCCTTTAGGAGACTGTCCATAATGTGTTTAGTGACAATTCAAATTTCCAACCATACTGTATCTTTTAAAACACAGGGCATTTGAACATATTAATGTGGCTGGCATTTCTTAAATACTATGATTTTTATTTTCACAGCTTGTTTTTTTGTGTTTGTTTTCTGTGTTTCTGTATTTTTGAAGATGCATTGGAATTGCCAATGAAAGCCTTGATAGCATTTTCGATGCACATTACGGAAGCTCATCATTATTGCCCGTTCAGACATTCAAACAGTAACTCAGTGAATGCGAATTGAACACAGACTTAATGCATTTTCCAACGGCTAACATGAATCCCAGGAGGTGATGAGTCGTAAATTCCTAAATCACATGAAGCCCCGCAGGTAATAGCAGTCCAGTGCGAAGATGACTAATGTCTGCAGTAACTGCTATGACAGGACATCTGTAATGTTAATGGCCAGTTTTAATGGGATCAAAAGTTGAATCTTGAATCAGTCCCTGTGTTTACAGAGAAAGGAGTTTCTGCTGTGTATCTGAGCTGTTACAGGAGAAGGTTCCACATGTCACCTAATAATGGATTCAACATAGTAACAGGCTACTCAACCCAGTCTCACTGTGAGACTGGTTTGGGCTACTATATGTCTACTGGAAACAACTATTCCAGTATTTCTTTGTTTGACTGATGTGATTTGCTGCTATCTTCTTTTGACCGAGTGACTCTGATGAAGGGCAATAGCAATAATAGACAAAAAAAACAACACACACTAACACAATATCTTCTTGAAAATATTGAAGAGCACCCTAAAATACAGAGCATTAACCGACCACAAAAATAGTACACTGTGCGTACACGCACATATCTTAAGGGCATCGAAAAGTGCAAATAGGAATTTAGACGACAAGGCAAAATAAGTCATGCAAAGATTGTCATAGATAATTTAGTCAAGTCCATGTGCAGCTTTGTGTGATTTGAAGACGTACTATAGAGTAGATCTGCCTGCTTCTCTGTAAGTGTGGCTGTCCAACAGAGATATTTAGTTGGAGCAGCCTGTTCACTTCATTCATATTTCACTTCTTGAACTTCCAACTTGAAGCCACTAAAATAAATATTCATTTTGAACTGCACTATTGAACCAGTTCTATTTATGAATATCTGTGTGTCCATAGAGTATGTCTGAACACTATGCATATGTATGCCACCATGTCCTAGAACTGGAGTCAGTCACTGTTACAAGATTATTGGTTGAATGAGAGACAGAAGCAGTGGCAGCTCCTGACAATAATCTCAGGGGGAGGGGGGGGGGGGGGGGCAATTGTTGCCATGATGGGTAAAATGACCCACAATTAACCTAAATCAGATAGCTAATATGACAATGTCATATTGCATTTAACAGTTTGTTTTTCCTGCTCATCTGGCTTAACCACACTGGCAACATTAGACAAGCATTGTACTGTACAGTATGTTTGGCCATTAAGTTAGTTAATTTCTTGAATACAATTATTTTAGCTCTAAAATGATTTAATTATCCGGCTGTGGCCATCACAGATAACTTGTCATCTACCAGTGTGCTCCTCAGATAGGTTTCCTTTAAAAGTTAAGAGACCTGCTCTACAATTAATCACAATAATCTGATTGACTTGACAGTTGTGTTCTGATTAAACAAAAATGGATGCTGGCATAACATATGTGCAACATTAACAGTGCTAATCATCACATTGGTTTTGGTTACTACTGTCTACAGCACTTGGTAGGCGAGGTTTATGTCGGACGGTGATAGCAGCTGTGAGAGTAAACAGTCTATGGAACAGCTGTTGAACGGCGCTGGCTCGTCCATATGCAGATTGATGTTTAATGTTTGTTTTACCTTTTCTGAGAGATGATGCACAGGGGTGACACCCGAAGTTATCCATGCGGTGTCTGTGCTGCCCTCATGATGGATAAAAAGCCAGTATACAGTCCATAATCATCATGCAGCGGCAGCAGAACAGAGCGTTAGAGCATCCTGATAGCCTCGTTATCTGTTCAAACAAGCCCCGTGAAAATCCGCGTTCATACGATCCCCCAATCCATCTTGGTAGATACTTGCTTGATGGTTATATTTTGTCTGGGAAGGACCTAGTCCTTTTAATGACATGATCAAGTAGCTTGCCAGCCTAGCCTGAGTTGATATGAAGTTATGTTGGTCTTGACTAAATAAAATATGTATACGACGACAATACGTTAGTGCGATCACCCCCGGAACCCATAGAGATTGCATTGCAAAAAAAAAGGTTTACATTGAAGTCTACGAGAGCGCTTGAGGCGATTTTCAACCAGCCCGAAATCGCCACAGAGTGACGGTAAAGAACACGGATGCTGACTGTACAATGATATTCAGACTTAGACTCAGGTAAAAACTGTATAGAAATAATAAATTATGATTATAAATACAAAAAATATATATTTTTCATCATTATTATATTTTTGTTTTTTGCTGGTATGGCTCAAGGAGGGCGTCGCCCTATCGCCCTCTATGGGCGAGCCGCCACTGGACAGAAGTCAATTCTCTACATGAAGAACAAGTGAGAGAAAAACAAGCTTGATGGCCTGTAAAGTAGCTCTCTGCCCTCATCCCTCAGGGATCATCCCTCACAATCCCTGCTCTCTCTTTCGTTCTCTCTCTCTCTCTCTCTCTCTCTGTCTCTCTTTTTCTCTCTACCTCTCTATCTGGGGTATACTCTTGCAGATTAGTCGTGTGGATCCATCTCTCTTTCTCCTTCCATCCGTCTCTCCTTCTCCACTTGACTTGGAGCTCACGCAGAAAATAATCCCTTCTCCCACAAGCAGTTGCGAGAATAAAATAGTTTAACAACGCTAATTAAAAGGTGACGAATGATGTGTGTGTTCATTCACTGAGTAAGGAATCGAGGTAGAGAGGAAAGGAGAGGGTGATTTGTGGGAAGAGGTTGACTACAATCACTTAACTTCACTGCTTCCACTTGTGTTTGCATGCACCCGCACACACACGCACGCACACACACACACACACACACACACACACACACAAGTAACTGAACATAAAAAAGACAATGGACAGTGTTATATGTCCATACCGTTGGTGCACACACTGCATAGATGATGATATATATTTTAATAAAGGGGAAAGCATGTGAGATGCCACAGAGCCATCACTGCAACCGTGAATGGTTTATGGCTATTTAAACAAGTCAATTTCATGCTAATGTGACCACTGCTTACCATGCTAGAAAATTATAAACAACCTTCTGGTGTGGGAGTAGGGCCGCGAGCAAGAGCGTGAAAGGGGAGTGAACGAAAGTAGACTGTGACACAGAACAGAATGGAGGACAGAAATTGCTCCATGTGTCCGTGCTGCTGTCTCTCATCTCAGTCTCCTTCAATTGCTTGATGCTACAGGTGCACTCATAGAAAAATTACACACACACACACACACACACACACACACACACACACACACACATACACACACACACACACACACACACACACACACACACACACACACACACACACACACACACACACACACACACACACACACACATTACTTGGGCCTACTATATATCACTGCAGGAAAACAAGGAAGTTTCCTCAAAGTAAAGTACCAAGTGAGAAAAATTGAGCCACTGCATCAACGAGGTAAGAGTGTGAATGTTTGGGGGTGGGGTGGGGGAGCATGGAGCCATAATATGAAACAGCCGAGTTTTCCTCGAATCATTACAGAAAAAGCCACGGACATTTTCTGAAAGCAGACAGCTGGAAGAGAAGACAGGAACAGGGGATGATGCGGTAGAAAGAGAGTTGGACTGAGAGTAGCATGAGAATGATATGCCCGAAAAAACTGTTAAGCAGATATAAAATGTGAAACAATCAGGGATCCTTCTATTCTAGTGTATATGAGCAAGACAAATCATTCATGTTATGCCTATCAAATCCCATTTGCTGATATTGTACTGTGTAACAGAGCTCTGTGAGTAGAATACTATAAGGATTACATGGGTTCTTCTTGTTCTCCCTCTTATTTCACTCTACTTATTTCACTCTCTTTCTCTCTCTCTCTCCGTCCTCTGGAGCCCTAACACTATACAGCATAATGAAGTTGCTCCATTGTGCTTCAGACACATATACACACATTAACCCATCAGATGATACAATATCCCATTCTAAAATGGGTACCACTCGGCTTATAATGTGAAGGTGCATAAAGACCAAGGAACTGAGTGTATTTGACGGATTGAATTTTTGCAATCGAATCTAACTTTATCATTGTTTGAGGTGCATGGCTGAATCCTTGATAAGAACATTGCACTCATTGGCTCCATCTCTCCTTTCCAGTCTCTGTCCATCACCGTCTCAACGCTGCCTCCTTAGCAGTAACATGGTCTCTGTTTTTCTATTCCATCTTTAACATCTATTCATCCCATTTAATTCTGTCTCTATATATATCTTTTTTTCACTCCTTTTTCTGTACTTGCAGATTGCCATGGTAACAGGTGATAGAGGCTCTGATTGAGAACGAAGGCCCTCTGCCACACCGAGTGTGGTCATGAAGTCCAGTGCCTGTTAGCATCGCACCTTTATCTTTCACTCACTTTGGAAGATATTGTCGAATACCAGTATTATCAGTGGAAGTTGTTCAAGTAAAACTCAGTTTATACACCGCAGTTAAATAACACAAAAAATAAAGCAACTTAAGCAGCTTATAGGCACTAGGCACTGAACCCCTTAAACAGCCATTAAAACATAATTATTTGATAAGCCAAGGTTTTTGATTGGTATACACACAATCAAATGATTACTGCCAACATCTAATCATTTAATTTAGAAGTTTGCCAAATAAACACAAATATATATACAAACATATTAACAGACACACATACACACATTACTGTGTATATACTGTATATGGAACATGGTAGGACAAGCCAGTAAAGAGCACCCAAAATAAACTAATGTCAGTTTGACTGAAGGAAACAAGGACATTATGCTTTTATCATGATGACTTATGTCAACTTGAGGGTAATAATGAGACACTTCACATAATTGATCCATTGGATATTGGCTCTAAGCAATTTCACAACTCAGCCGCCCATAGCATGATGGCCAAACATGTGGAAGTAAAGCAGTCAATTTATATAACTTTGCAAGCTAAGTAAAGATAGGCTAATGATGATTGGGTCAAATGGAGCAGGAATTATGGAAGAATGTGTGTAGGTTCCTATGGGTCAGTCATTATCTAACAGAGACAATACAGAAGAAACAGAGTGAATTAAGATAACTGGCTTGATGCAGGAGTTCAGAGGACGTTGACATTAATGCCCCCTTTCATGGTTTTGTTAGAAAACTTTGGAAGTAAGTTCATGAGATGCTGATAGCGTTTTTTCTAAATTTATTAAAAAGTTCCTCTGCCTCATTTACATCAAAAACAATTCGCTCAGACAAAACCAAATTTGAGTCGGGCCCACTTACATGAAGGAAAAAAGAATATAGACCGTTAGCCGAAACTGGCATTGGTAGAAAAGTATTGTCTTTAAATCCCAGCGACTTCTATCTTCAGAAATAATCTTTTCCAAGGCAGGCTATATCATGAATGAAACAAGGAATAATCTTCTCTCACGAAATGTGAGCAAGCTTGTGTCGATGTTGTCCAAATGACTGCCGTTGTTTCAGCTTTGTTTTCAAATATCGTGCCTGGCACATTTGAACTGGGGAGACATGCTCGTCACCAGTAGGCCCAGTATAATTTAAACTATCTTGTTCAGCTTTGATCCATTTGGAACTGCATAACTACATAGGTGCATGACCATTGTAATATATGTCTGCAAGCTGTGCATTACGTAAATATCTCACTGTATCCCCCCTTTCCATCCTAACTCGTCAGACTGTTTTTCTTTTTCCTCTGAAGGTATATGTAGCTTTGATTACTTGTGAATCAAAACACCACCCATCCATTTATCTCTTCGCTTATCTATTCATCCATCAGTCTGCCTATCTATCCAACCATTTACACATTAATCACTCACCCCCTCCCTCCATCTTTGCATTTACGTATTTCCACGGATGAGCCGAAGGATGAACTGTAAGAGTTGTGGATTAATGGTCGCCCACATTTATGATTTCCCTTTAACGTGACTGACCCGCCCATTTCTCCATCTGTCCGTCCCCTGTTCTCAGCTTTCTTCTGTCACGTCACTGCAGCCTCTTCAATCCTTAATTTTCCATATCATAAGCATGTGCATGCAAGCGTGATTATGTGTAGTAGAGAGGAGAGGATATCGTTTTCATTGGGAAGAGAGGGGGCACAAGAGGATAAGCAGATGAAAAGATTAGAAGAATGAAGGTGTTAAGGTATGAGTAGGATAATCTAGTTTCAGTTGGAATATCAGGAGCTATTTCCTGTTTAAAACGGATCATATACTTTAAACCAAATGTTATACTGTATATGAATGAAATCATATATCAAATATAGTCAAGCAGCACTGGCATTCAAAAGCATAATGGCTGTGTATGTGAGTGTCAGTGTTGGTCCATGCTGTAAATAACATGAGATGTAATGTAAACTCAATTAAATGCTTAACTACTCTATAATCTTCAGTGTGTCAAGGAAACTGCATGGCAGAAAAGTGGCAGTTATTATCTATGAGAGGAAAGCCACAACAAGACCCTTGTTGTGGCTTTCCTCTCATAGATAATAACTGCCACTTGATACCAGCAGCCATGTGGTTTATGATGACATATTGGTTTAATTTGTGTAAATTCACTTTTGTCAGCTCAGTCATATGCAGAATGCAACATCCCAACTTTAACTAATTTCCTGAAAAAGGATGTATTTTGGAGATACCAGATGTTTTTTTTGCCCCACCAGTAGTTGAATTGTAATGTTCCCACATGAAAGGCCAAAGAGTAAAAACATATGTGCTTTGCTGTATATGTTTTTTCTATCACCTGGTTATTTGAGTGTTACAATATTCCATGTATAAGTGTCTATGTATGTAATACAAACATAGACTGGGGTGGTGCTATCTTTATAAGTATGTATGTAATCAATCATGATTATTTCTTGGCTACAGTAGAGCCTATTGATTGTTCCAATGCAAGAAGTGGAAATAATATCTACAGCACATTTGCAAACACGACATACTTCCTTGATGCCATTGTCCTATACTAAGTGTCAGGTTCATAGAGCAAGGTTTTACTTCAGTGATTTTTAGTTTGTATGTTTTCTGCAGGTATGTACATTGAATTTTGCATTTGAATAAGTTGCTTCAGTGCTTTAGGCTTCATTGCTACAGATACTGTCAGCTATTTTACAGTTCAAGATTTCCCCCCATATTTGTTGTCCCCTTCCAAGCAAATTTTTTCTTTAAAATTACAAATAATGTCATGCAAATATAATATTAATATAATCAGTTTGTTATGTTATTGATTGGTGATATTTTCCTACTAGGCAGACCGTTCTTCCTTTGTGAAGTTTTGAATGAAATTGGTGAAAACTGGGTGCAGAAGATAAATTATTAACTAGAATTTTATGATTACACCCTCTCTGGGACTTTTCTCCAAAAAATAAATCCAATAATTTGCAAGTACTTTTGTATCAAATTATTCATGAATTGTGTCCCCATCACAGCATGCTGCCCCAGATGCTGTATTGCCTGCCAATAGTTTCCTCTCTGCAGCTTCTTTGCTTGCTTACAGTTTCAGAGCTGTTATCTGACGTGCCAAGGACTCAAACAATCTCATCCTAGCTTAATGACGCAAATTTACCAAACCAATTAAGGCAGAAAATTCACAAGCCAAAACTATAGGATGCACACACCAAAACTTCTTGCTAACACAAACTAGTGGTTGCTATGGGACCAGCCTATCAGAGGACCCAGGGCTCAACCGCAGAGATGTCTATAATCCTTCCCAGAATTATCTGGGCAACAAGCCTCCCTAGATGATTTATGTATCTGTGTCTGCTTGATTCAGTTGGAATCTCGCTGGAGGTAATAGGCAAAAAAACTGAACTCTTAACGTTCTGTCCAGAGGAGAAGAGCAAAGATGTAACAGAAAAAGAGGATTACCCTTGCAAAACATCTCTCACTTATCTCTTCAACAAACAATTGAAAAAAAAAGACAAGGTCAACTTTTCCCTCAACAAAAAAAAATACAATGTGATGTAACGTTTGAGCTATTATAGCAAACCTTTAAATCTTCGGATACATTTGCTAGATTGATTCACGATGGCATTGGATGGCTGCCTTTGTGTTTTGGGGCACTTTGTTGTGTCTTGTTTTGCATGTTTATTCCACTAATATAGAGCTCCCCAGAGAAGAGCTCATGAACATCAGGCAAACTCCTCCAGCAGATTTAATTCCAATATTTTATCTTATTTTCTGAATCTTGTCGTGCAATGCAGGAGATATCGCTGCCTATCTGTTTCATGTGATGGATGTCAGGTACAGCTTAGACTGGTGCACACAACTGTAGTCTACACATAATTATTGATGGTAGAATGATATTTTAATTTCAGACGAGTCTGAAAAACACAGTGAACGCACCACTGATTACACCTATGAGATAGGAAAGATCACTAACTGCATCAGATTTAGAATAAAGTTCATTTCCAGGAGCATTTATACGTTCAATTACTTTATCCTGCTATTGATTTGTGCACAGTATGTTCAAGGGCAAGTTTTGCTGCAGTCAGTAAACGAGCTTTAGCATGGTTTATTTCATTTGTGTTTAAGTCATAACAAAATAAAACTATTCATTCAAAACTAAAACTTTTCAGAACCCTGGAAAACCATACCCTTTGCCCCTGTCCCATGTACACATATGGCACTGGTAGCGTAGATTCTGCTTTGAGTTCCCTCTCTCCAAATTCTGGATCGAAATTACACGCTAAATCAGCATACCCGTGTGTTCATAATTGTATTGGCTACACAAAACGCTACCTACAAAATCGGCAAGAACCGCAACTACAACTTCTCCGATCATTTGCACATTTCTCAAATCTCTGACTTACTTTTGCTGCTCTTCTCTATGTTGATCTGGTGTTTTTTGTATCTTTAGTTTATGCACCACCATATTGAGGCAAATTGCATAAGTAAACTTACCTGGCAATACACTTATTTTGACACAATATTATGTTGTCATTTGTGCTGTAAATGCTCTTTCACATTGCTTACAGAGTTGCGTAGGTTTTGATCTGACCACTTCAAGGACGACTCACATGGACACACTTTCTCCTGCACAAGGACAACATCCAAATCCCTTTGTGTTCTGCTTCTTAGTAACGTTGCTATCCCTTGCATAGGGAATCTAAATCGGCTTTAGTAGTCTTAGGTTTGCTCCCAAAAGACACTGGTGTACAATTTGAGTATCTGAAGCACCCTGCCTGGTGCTATGTTAGTACCTAAGCTTTTGAAGGACTATGGGAAAAGCCTGGTGATAAACAATGACCTAGCCCCAGATTTAAGAGGCTTCTTGTGGCTCACTGGTGGGAAATAGCTGTTGATACACTTTTGATCATATGCAGAGGGAGACAGAGAGACACACAAACACACACACACACCTAATTGTTTCTGAAGTGCAAGAAGGGGCTGGTACTAGACTTTTAAGTGCGGAAAATTAATTAAAAAAAAGAGGCTATACACATTTAATGTTCAATATTGTAAAATTGAACACACTGCTTTAACAGATGTGGCGTATAACGGTACACTAAAGTCACGGTTCGGTACGTACCTCGGTTTTGAAGTCACGGTACGGTACAGTACGGTACGGTTCATACACTCAACAAAAATATAAACACAACACTTTTGTTTTTGCTCCCATTTTTCATGAGATGGACTTAAAGATCTAAAATTCATTCCAGATACACAATTGTACCATTTCTCTCAAACATTGTTCACAAATCTGTCTAAATGTGTGATAGTGAGCACTTCTGCTTTGCTGAGATAATCCATCCCACCTCACAGGTGTGCCACATCAAGATGCTGATCTGACATCTTGATTAGTGCACAGGTGTGCCTTAGACTGTCCACAATAAAAGGCCAATCTGAAATGTGAATTTTTTTGCTTTATTGGGGGTCTGGGGACTCAGAACCAGTCAGTATCTGGTGTGACCACCATTTGCCTCATGCAGTGCGACACATCTTCTTCGCATAGAGTTTATCAGATTGTCAATTGTGGCCTGTGGAATGTTGGTCCACTCCTCTTCAATGGCTGTGCGAAGTTGCTGGAGACGGCTTATGGTGGAGAAATGAACATTCAATGCACGAGCAACAGATCTGGTTGACATTCCTGCTGTCAGCATGCCAATTGCACGCTCCCTCAATGCTTGTGGCATCTGTGGCATTTTGCTGTGAGACAAAACTGCACATTTCAGGGTGG
Organism: Ammodytes marinus; assembly: GCF_949987685.1. Lineage (NCBI taxonomy): Eukaryota > Metazoa > Chordata > Actinopteri > Uranoscopiformes > Ammodytidae > Ammodytes > Ammodytes marinus. Next base: position 21,162,480 of record NC_137231.1, on the reverse strand, counting down.
CCTTTTATTGTGGACAGTCTAAGGCACACCTGTGCACTAATCATGATGTCAGATCAGCATCTTGATGTGGCACACCTGTGAGGTGGGATGGATTATCTCAGCAAAGCAGAAGTGCTCACTATCACACATTTAGACAGATTTGTGAACAATGTTTGAGATAAATGGTACAATTGTGTATCTGGAATGAATTTTAGATCTTTAAGTCCATCTCATGAAAAATGGGAGCAAAAACAAAAGTGTTGCGTATATATTTTTGTTGAGTGTAGTTAACGGAGAATGAACAGCTTTAGCTGTCAGTAACTAGCTGACAGTAGGTAACATACAAATAAAATGCATAACAAATATAAAAATACTGCTGCAATTCTCCAATAAATAAAATACCTATTAAATACTAGTGTAGGTGCAGCATAAACTAAAATTGCAATGAAAAAATATAGTGTTAATGCTCAGCAGGCTCTGTAAGCTGGTGTAAACAAAGGGTAAGTCATCTTTAAGGGTCTTTTTGACTTTAAAAAAATAAAACATTGCTGCAGCTCTCTTAAACTCTAAAGTGCTCTTAAAAATATAACAATTATCAAATAAAAGTGCTACTGCAGCATTAATTAAATGCCAGCTTGTTTATATTCAGTATAAAAAAGAAAATAATGTCTGGGTTTTTCTTCACAGTAGCCAAACACCTGGACGGTGCCTTTTCAAATGCGCATGCATGTCCGACGTGTTGCCTCCTACATAAGCGATCGCGGTGAAACAATAGCCTGTGTGCCGACATTGTTCCACACGTCTATCACTGTTTCCATAATTCACCTGGAATCCGAAGTTATCCCTCAAACGGGATTTGAATGACAGGGGGGCGCCTGCGAGCTCCGGTTTCCTGTTGTCTTTCGCCATGCAGTTTGCTCTCTGTTCGAAAGCATTGTATAACATTTTGATTTGCACTACTCATAGACTGTAAAAGGGGGGGAACGCTGCTACTACAACTGCTAATAGTGATGCAAACGGAACACTAGAGCGGAGAGGTGTGTATCTCTTGCTCTGACTGCAGCTGGGAGGGACTGCTGCGTGAGGACTCAGCTGCCTGTCAGTGCTCTGGGAAGGGGGGGAGTGGCCGTTCAGGCACCCGCTGCTCGTTTAGAAGTGTTAAGAGCGATACATGCTTTAGCGACAGGGTCTCCAAAAGTCACCAATAACACCAGAAACAGTAGCTAGATTGGTCGCTGGTGGCTTTTTTTTTTTAAGAGTCGCCAGAGGGGTCTGAAAAGTTGCTGAATATAGCGGCTAAGTTGCTAACACTGCCTGACCCTCATGCTCACCATTGAGATAATAGACTCTCAATCGCTGGCTGTTACTGCGCACGTGCGAGCCGAGCCGGAGGCTAAATGGTCCGGGGGGAACTCCGACGACAAGTTTTAAAGGTCACATATTATGCTATATGCACTTTTTAAATGTGTTCTAACATATCCATGGGTCCACGGTGTGCCTAGAGACTGCCAAAATATTTAAACAAATAACACTCTCCTTTTCTCACTCTCCCCCTTTCTGAAACCACCACCCCTCCCCCACCCAATATACTCCAGTCAGAATTCTCCTCGTTTCTGACCTCACAAACTGGAAAGCCAGAAGCTTCCACTGTGCAGCCCACACCCCTATTTCTTATTGGTCCACGGCCCTGACAGACAGAGGGCGAGGCGTATCTGGCTTCGCTTCCGGACAGGGGGCGGGGGGAGCTCAAAGATTGTATATTTACGAGGGGAGCTGCAGCTCTTTTTAAAAAAATAGGCCAGTGTGAGATTAGCTGAACATCAGCATAGTACAATAAATTATCTGAAAGTTTTTTTCAGCAAACAATTAAAGAAAAACGTATTAGGGACCACTAAGACCATACAATATGGTGTATAATAGAACCGAAAAGTGTGTAATATGGGAGCTTTAAGTTCCACACCGCAACAACAAACAAGCCTGTACATTCGTCATATAATAACGTTATGTACTCCAAACACGGACCGCGGTCCACCTCTGTAACACCAAATACGTGTCTGTACTGTCACGGTGCGGTACAAATACGTGCATCGTTACACCCCTAATATTAATGTATAAATGTTTAAGGGAAGAAGCTTGTATCCTTTGTAGCACCAATCATCTTACAATCCTATATTTAGATAAAACAGAAGCAGATCCACAGTCCTTACCCTTACTCATCCTACCATCAGATCATCTGAGAGCACAGTTCACAAACTATATCTAGCATAGCAGCACCTGTTTGCTGCTCTTTGCAAGGCACCTCACACACTGCAATCCAATGAGTCATAGGTAGGCTTCAGAGGAGCAACACAGCCTTATGCACACAGGCGTGCACACACACACACGAACATGCAGGTTATACACAAAAATCTGTGCACCTCCCTTGTCACCTTAACCCAGATGAATGTTTGGTTGGCTGCACAGCCTAGCCAACTGTGGCAGGGTTTTCCAATAACCAGCACAGTGGTGCATCATGTTAACACTTAATAGGTTTGATTTGAAAGACTGGAAATGGTTATTGCCATTTCACTGCCCTGACATGATTTTTTGATATTTTGGAAAATGAAAGAACAATAGCTTCACTGCTTGAGACAACTCATCTAATTCAGTGGCCACAACTCTGGAGCTCACTGACCTGACGCAACAGGCTATAAGAAAACACTCTTTACAGTGATATGAAACTCAGGCTGTCAGGTAGGTTAAACTACAGCTTTTACTCTGCCATGGAAACACACAGAGCTGTGCTTTGTCAGGCAAATCCTGGAAACCAAACTCCTTATACACAAAAGTGTCCAGTTAACCCCTGTGTAGTCTTGAGGGGTAAAAAATGACCTGTTAGCCTACTGTGTTTAGTACTAGATAGGCAGAGAGAGAGAGAGAGAGAGAGAGAGAGAGAGAGAGAGAGAGAGAGAGAGAGAGATAAAAATGCCTTCTACTAATGGGGAAGCAGTCGGATGCTATGAAGTTGCTGCACACAGGTTGTATAAATTTGACTTTTGAGTGACACGAGAATGGAAGAGGAGGAGGTCTCTGAGGATGCATCTAGTCTATAGGACGCAGAGAAAAGGAAGAGTGATGATAAACGTAAGTCGAGACCTGCAAGACACGTAAGTGACAAACGTGTGGCTATAAGAGAGGTCTGGGATAAGTGGGTGGAGCACCTGCCATACATTTGGATCCACATACTTTATGAATACTTTATATATGTTGGTGGAATCCTGCTGAAGGTTTTCTGTGATGGAGAGGGACAGAAAATGTGTGTCCCAAAAATTAGTTTTTGAATATATGTGAGCTACTGTCAAATTATTATTATCACACATGTCACAATCCATGATTCCAAAAAATGCAGACGATCAGGCAGAAAATGGGATAGGCCTACTGAAACTGTATTACTGCACTGCATCATCGGATTTGTATCAACACACTCCATCCTCTCATCTCCCCCAGCTCACTGCAAACATTGACATGCACAAACAAGTATGGAACAGGTATCAAAGGGGATAAAGAGAAACAAGTGTGAGGTCACTGTACTTCCTTATACCCAGCATGCAATGAGAGACCATGGAGAACAATTGAAGGCTGGAAGACCAAACTGGACCCATTTCTGTCTGACTGTTTGAGGACTCAATTGTAATTTAATTTAATTTTGTGGAATAAAATGGTATGCACACCATGAGTAATTATTGGATTGTCTGCCTGAATGATTGATTAACTGACTCTTAGACGCCATTGAGATGCTATCCATTAGGCAAACTATAGTAAGCTAATTGAGTTCAAAATGTAATAAGACAATGACTTTTGACAAACTTGACAGGATCTTTTATCTATGTTTGTAGTTTCAAGTTGTAGATATTTGCAATCGAGGCATAAATGAAAGCAATCTAAAACATGTCTAGATAGCTGGAATTACATCAAGGTTTAAAATAAAGATCATACAAACGGAAGTTAGTCGACTTTTCTTAAAACGTTCTAATGCTCCCTGTATTCCTGTATGTATACTTAATCATAACTCAATGTAACTCTCTCAGCCTTATGTTTTAAATAGGTTGGCAAAAAAATATTTAATGGAATACTCTGTTGCAAAGGTTCCCCCCATCCTATGGAAGTCCATAACACGTGTTTTTGCTGACTGCGCGCATACATGAGTGGCATGAAAATAATATATTGATACAAAAATGTGATTAAGGTTTAGGTTCTGATAAATGATATGTACCAGCATTTTGAAAGTGGCCACTATGCTAAATTGCTTTTATGTGCGTATTTGCCATATCCCGGTGTACGGTGTGGTTTAGGCTGCTACAACAGCTACTATAATTAGAATCAGATTAGGTGTATTTTTTACAACATACAGGGAATTACATTGGTACACTGGTGCATAGCTAGCAATACACACACACACACACACACACACACACACTAACTAACGTTCATGTCAGAACAGCTGTTGCATAATGTATATTTATTGTAAAAAGATGGGAGGTTTTCTGTAGGCCAAGTTGAGGTCAGTATATATCTTTCTTAGTGAACACATACAAACTTTAATCGTTTTATTTAGAACTGGTATGTGAAACTGATGTTTGAATAATAAGCAAGTTTTCACTTCAGGTGAGTGTATGTTGTGGTGTGTTTGTAGTTGAGGTGGGGATCCCTGGTATCTTAACTATAAATCAACAAAATGACATGGAACATCACATTTCACAATATGCATATGCCAATTACTCTCCCTAAATAATCATTAAGATGTGGTGTGAGTGTGAGTGTGATTGAGTGTGAGTGTGAGTGTGAGTGTGAGTGTGAGTGTGAGTGTGAGTGTGAGTGTGAGTGTGAGTGTGAGTGTGTGTGTGTGTGTGTGTGTGTGTGTGTGTGTGTGTGTGTGCGTGCGCGTGTGTGCGTGTGTCTGTGTGTGTGTCCATCTATTATTAAAGGCATCATACATTATGGATCTGAGGTTTGTCTCTACTGCCTACCACAGACTGTGCGTTCCCTTAGCAGTCTGTGTTTGGCACCGGTTCCCCGGGTGCCTTATGACAAGTCTGCTAAGTCATCATCATCATCTATGGTTTTTCTAATGTCAAATGAGGACACTCTTTAGTTAATAAGCCGAAGAATACATTTGGTCGAAATTGAAAAGATAATGATAATATATGCATTCATATTAAATCACTTTAGGGTCACATTAAGGATCAAATATGTTTACAATTGGATAGCAAAGACTTGTATGCCAGGGATCTGAGCAAATCATGGTTTACAGGTTGAGGCTCTAAGACGTTGAAGAAAACTCACTGGGAGGAAGGTATACTTTCAATTTCTTTGTCAAGTCTTGAAACAAGATTGCAGCCCATCACAGCATGCATAGGAGGAAATGAAAATTGTTCCAATAAATCATTGAATTACATTATAACCCCCATGTCAGATGTATTGGACTTGTAGGAAAATGAGATTTCCGGATCTCTTGTAATACAGTTGGTCCCTCCAGGCCTTCATTGTCACCGTTCTTTTATTCAACTTTCATACAACTGTATTTTACTTCCTTATGTGCCATTCTTATTTTTTCAAATGATGCCTTTATTAAACCGATAACAGACTTAGATAGTAATTAATTTACCAAACATTGACAAAAACAAGGCCTTGCTTTATAAATTGAAAAGTAGTAATAATACCACAGAGAGATAAATGGAAAACCTTGAACGTGCCAAAGTAGACATTATTAAATGTACGCAAATGTGTGAATAAACTCCCACACAGGCTTTGCAGAACATATTAAGATAACACTAGAACAACAACATTGTTTGGCGTAGTGTCAGTTCTCACGGTTAACATGCTACTTTCAAGCTTAATTACTCAATTAAATTAATGAGTTGGCTCCAGAACACAGAGAAAATGACATAAAACCATTAGCATCCATCCCCTCAGAAGTTATCATTATAAAACAAAGCATGTCTCTCTGTTCTCTCTCGGCGCATCTCTCTTGGAGGCAAGTCTGTCACATTCTGGAAAACTCTACACGGGGTCAGTTGGAACAAGTTTAGTTGAATTGTGCCCTGGGGAATACGATCTGGGAAAACTCTCAACTCCTTTAATTTGGGACCTCATACGTTTATTCTGACATACAACAGGGAATACAAGGCTGTATAATATAATGAAGAGTGATAAATAGAACGGTTTCTCCACGTTGTAAGTTGTATTTCTTGTGAATGCCACTAGCACTGAATGCATTGGTAGAGCAGAATAGAGATATAAGAGATGCCCTCTAATCTAAGATAATTAGCAAGCACTTAGTGGCGAATCACAGAGATAAACCTCAGAGCTCTGTCACGGAATTTAATTAAACATTGTGTTTACGGGCTGCTGTTTTTTTTAAGTCTCGGTTCTTACCCTAAAAGAAAATATTAAACAGATGATGTTCAAAGGAGCCACTGTTGCCTTTAATTCTGTTTACAGATTGTCCGTGGGCGAAAAAAGTGCGTGAAATGAGGTCACACCTGTCCAGGAAACAATATCAATGCATTATGAATATAATGTATGTGTGTTATTGGTTTCCACTGCGACGAGCAAGTGATTTGACTCTACAAATACAAACACAGTGGTTCTGTCCTTTGATAGCTTGGTTATGGAGATTGTTTTATTATCAAATAAAATATATATATTGTTACTATATATACAGTATATATGTTACCTTTTCCAACACAGACCTTTCTTTTGATGTCATGCACTGGAACCAACTGAGGATGCAAATAAAAGTTATTCTAGCTAACAAAATAAACACAATCTCGTCACTAATTCTTTTGCAGAGGGATCGCTCTTATAAAGTCCAAATGCTGCAGAGGGGAAAGACTATTTAAAACAAAGGCAAAAAAAACAACAACAACTTGGTGGTGATGGAAAGTGCAGCAGTGGTTTAGCAAGCATAGTGAAACGTGGGATTTACACCATGGGAACATCTGTATGCTTAACTCTCTGAAGTGGTGTGATACACAAGAGCCACTTCTAGGAGAGCCAAACAACAATTGTATTCAAACAAAATTCTTTATAGGCTTAGCTCGTCTTTTCAACTTTTTTGTCTTTGAAGTTGAGTGTTTGCCGTGCTTCCTTTGTAACGGCTGCCATTACACAGAAGAAATATGTAATCTGGACCTGGGAGATAGAGACCCTTTAAAATGAAAGGAGTTTGAATGCAGAAAGAAAGTAAGAAAACTATACAAAAAAAGTAGTCCCACTGTGCATGTCACACACAGAAAGTTTCATCCTGCATGTGCTCGTGTGTGTGTGCAGGCCCATGCATGTCCCTTGTGCACTCTTGGCTCTAGAGTTTGCAGGACAAACTCAAACAAACGTCCACAGCGCCCATGGTACAGTAGTTATCTCATTAGGTCTCTCAGTGTGTTGGTCACGGCCAAGTTCAAAGCCCCAGCAGCTCCCAGACTGCTCAGTATGGTAAACACATTGGTCATAGTACATAAGAACTCATGTTTATGTCTGATTGCAGTGTCTGGATGTGTGAGCAACTGAGACACATTAAGATGGAAAACATCAAAACTTCTGAAAATTAAAAAAATAAAATATTGAAATGAGGGAGAAATTCAGAATAATATCAGGTACAAGTGTTTGTAGTTTTTATATTTCTATCGCACAGCTTTTTTTGCCGTCAAACTTCCGTGAAATCACAAAAACAGCTCATTATATAAATGTAAAACGATTACCTGTCCAGTGATCATCCAGAATAACTTTGAGGTCATTCAGAGTGCACATTCCCTTCAACAAAGCAATGTTTTTCTTATGCAGTCACACATTGCACATGGTTCACATCACATCAATTGTTGTAAATGCTTTCGACCCCTCAAGTGTATTTTCACTAGGGCTGTCAAGCGATTAAAAAAAATGATATAATTAATTACGGGCTCTGTGATTAATTAATCTAAATTAATTGCACACTTATATGACACTTTTATGCCCGTTTATAAACAACTTTATACACTACCGTTCGTCTCTCTCTCTCTCTCTCCGTCAAAAAACAAGCAGGCTAAATGACGCCTGTCTATGGAAGTAAATGAGTGTCATCGGATTTTGAAAATAAAAAGCCATTGAATTTTAAGCACTGAATATTTATGCATTGAAATAATGTATCTGATTTTTTTGCCGCATTGAAATAATGTATCTGAATGTTTTGCCTCTGAATTTAACTCATAACATTTTTAACAACTCATTTTCACCTTTATTTTACAATGTTCTCAAATTCAAAATCAAATATTCAACGTTAAAAAATTCAACGTGCCAAATTCAACTGCAAAATCCCATGTATGAAATTCAGAGTAAAACTTTGGGGACCCAAGGAAGAGCAATCGATCCTAGATGCTCGATCGCGTTCAAACAAAGAGTGCCAGTGGGAATATTAGCTTGTTGCCTTGGATACCCCTGACTGATGCAGGAAGGCAAATCAGGTTTTAGCCATGTCAAACGGCAACGCAAGTAACGATGGTGCTTGGGTGAGTACAAACATGTTTCTATATAGGGAAGAATATAATGGCTAGCATATCTAGCGATCTAGCATCTATGATCGATTGCTCTTCCTTGGTTGCCCAAAGTTTTACTCTGAATTTCATACATGGGATTTTGCAGTTGAATTTGGCACGTTGAATTTTTTAACGTTGAATATTTGATTTTGAATTTTAAAACATTGTAAAATAAAGGTGAAAATTAGTTGTTTAAAATTTAATGAGTTAAATTCAGAGGCAAAACATTCAGATACATTATTTCAAAGCGGCAAAAAATTCAGATACATTATTTCAATGCTGCAAAAAATTCAGATACGTTATTTCAATGCATAAATATGCAGTGCTTAAAATTCAATGGCTTTTTATTTTCAAAATCCGATGACACTCATTTACTTCCATACCTGTCGATCTCCCACAACAGACAGCGCTGCACACATTCAACATCGTCCTACTCATAGCCAAATATATTGACCCCCACACACACACACACAAACAAAGGAGGAAAAAAGAGTGAAGAGGAAGAGCGAGAGGGGGCGGGTGTCCGTTAGCAGGAGACGATCGCAGCTAGCAAACAGAAGTGAGACACGGAAGATTGAGAGATACTGTTTTGAACCTAAACATTGTTAACCCACTAAATCAATAATGCACAGACACTGCGGAGAATAACACAAGACGTATTCCTACCTTCATGCTTATCCCATAACACATCCATAGAGCCCTCTCTATGCTTCTTTCTTTACTCTTTAATCCCGTGCGGGCCGTGTCTGTGCAGCTCCGCTATCGTCTCACCTCTTTTGCACCGGGTCAAAGGGCATTATAGAAGTGCGATTAATCTGCGTTAATTTTTTTAATCACGTTAATTTTTCTGTGATTAATTAATCGAAATTAACGCGTTCATTTGACAGCCCTAATTTTCACACATTTAGTTCTGAATAGTGTCCACAATTAGCTTAAACATTGTTTTTGCACAAGCCAACATTGCATAGTTGTTTATTTTTAGACATGTGGATCTGTGACATGGTATCGCTATCACGGTACAACAAAACTTTAGTTTTAATTGTCATTTGGCTGTCATGTTTTATATTTTAATCATCAGCTCTGTCTGATCCTTGGCAAGACACATAATTGTATGCATTATTGCTATGTTATACATTAATTTGTTTTACGCAGACATTGCTAGTATTTAAAACAAGGAACTGCCTTTGAATTATCTTTTCCGTGTTTCTTTCAGCAACACAATTGTAAATGGTCTTGTACAGAAACCTTAACAGATTGACCTGAATATGCATGCATCAACACAAAGCTGAATTTGGCTTATTATATCTAACACAGAAATTAGCATTCTCTCTCAAAAATGATATGCCACATATTGGTCTATTAGTATGACCCATATGGTCTAAGGTTGCACTGTCACACACACACACACACACACACACACACACACACACACACACACACACACACACACACACACACACACACACACACACACACACACACACACACACACACACACACACACACACACACACACACACACACACACACACACACACACACACACACACACACACACACACTTTTTTCTTTTTACTCTGAACTGGGTTTACCTTCACTAATTACAGTCCATATGGTCCCACACACACACAAACACACACAGTACACCAAGGATGTTAAGTACTTCATATTCCTCATTATGTAAAACATCCCAGTCATGCAACATCTGGCCCCTATACCTAATACCACTCTATTGATGGAGATCAAAGTGTACGTACAAATGTGTGTGTGACATTATAATAATTACTTAAGGGCTATTAGAATATCATCCTTGTGCGGTATGATTAGATGTCAGAATGCTCAGATCTCTGGAGAGCTTTACAATGACAACAAGCCTCATTTGTTTAACTATCTCATTTGCACAGAGAGCCTGGTCAATGGTATCATGAAAAACATTTTAAATGCAAATAAGACAGCGCAGAGTTATTACATCCATTTGGCACCATCACGCTCCTTATATATCAAATGGGATTTTGGCCAGCATTTTAGTGTCAGTTTACCTGCAGACAATTTGATACATTGGCCAAAATGATGTGTCAATTATACCAGTTTGGAAAACATGCAAACAAGGTATGGCAAAGGTTAACCCTCTCATTCAATTCACCGATGATTGGGTTTTTGCAAGTAGGGGAGAACGGGGGAATGTGAGCCATCGGGTAATGTGAGACACCCCCTGTATCTAGGCAATGGAACACATTTTTGGTCATGTGAGATATAAGTTTTCAAGTTTTCTCATTTCCCCTTGGCCATGAAAGAGAGGACCTCATGGTGATGTTGTAAGCATGTTTTTTCACAAAAAAAATCTTTTTTGCATGTAAAAGTAAATGTTCTTGCTGTCAACTTAATCGATTGATGTGCTAAAGCAAATTGATTCAGGTAGAAAAACTTCTATCATACATGTTGATGAACTACCAACATATGAAACCATGTGACGATGATAACTGAAGATTAGCCTGATTTGCTGAGAGAGGTAGTTTTTTTCTCAAATTGTGGCAGTGGGGTAAAGTGAGACAAATGCTGTGGGGTAAAGTGAGACAGTGTATGTGCCCTCATTTAATGAATCAATTATATAGCAAGGAGACTAGTTTGAATTAGACAAAAGACAATGTGGGCTGGAGGTGGGGGGTTGATTGTTGAAGGGGTGTCAGCAAGGGCATGGTGTGTATGTGGGGGACAGTAGAGTGACCTTTAACATCAATAGACTCTAAGTAATATGTCTTTATTCAATGAATGATCCCAATAAAACAAATGCAGAAAAATATTAATCAAAGACTCAAAATATGGAAAATGACAGCTGGGTCTAGTCCTGTGTTCTGAGTCCCAGGCTGTTCTAGCTGGTTCTGATTGTCCTTTGCTCTGACCCCCAGACACTAGCTGGCTCTAAGGTTCCTGTGTTCTGACCCCCAGACTGTGTTTTAATCTAACTGGTTATATCTGTCATTTGAATGTTAATTATTGAATATGAATTATATGGTGTATTTGATCAGTTACTTTCAAGTGTTTAGAAAATGTTTTTCTTAATTGACCAAACCTCATGATTCTGTTACTAGTCCGACATTAGTTTTGGAATATTTGGTTTTCAATCTATCTGTCAGGGTTCTAACTGTTACAACATGTGTTGTTATGGTAGTTTCAGAGTGGAAAAAGTAAGTGGATCAGTTTACCCCCTTGATTTATCTGGTCTTTCTCAGTTTACCCCAGCGGTAAACTGAGACACAAGACAACTTTTTTTAAAACAATCATATTTTCACTGCCCATTGTCATGAATAATGCTGCTAATGCCCTTTTCTAGGAAACATCCTGAATTAATGGGAAATGTGTAAATTTGACTGATAAATCATTTTAGCTCCCTTACAGAAGAGCAAATGTAAAGTGTCTCACATTACCCCGATCTCCCCTATACACATGATAAGGCTTCAATATCCCTGTGCTTGCCTGACAACGCATGATAATATGCATGGCCAGATGGTCCTATCCTGCTCCCGTCTTGAAGCAGCAACCCAACGGCCTCATCCAAACTAATCCTAGCATAACAAAGAAACCCTTTCTATTTTTAAAGGCTGACATAGCAGCATGGGAGAATAATTGGAAACACTTGTAATCCTTAAAATGAAGAAATTCGCCAGATGTAGAAGAGTTTCCGGGAACATAGCATCTCGGACTGACTTACTGGTTATTTAAAAGAACAACTAGGGACATACTATTTTTTTATTAAGGCACAGTAGAAAGGTTGCAGGAAATATACATTCATGGATAGAGTGGTTACTTAAGTGACATCAGTTAGCTTCAGAGTGAGAGCGTTTTAAGAATATTAAGAGATGGGTCTTTGACAAGTCAGGCTTCCTTTTGAAATGTTTGTTAGGAATATATGTTTACTTCAATATCAGCACACATTTACCTTTCCAACTGTTTATGACAGGTAAATATAAAGTGTCATTAATGCACAAATAAGCGTACCAAAAAAATAAACACCACTACAGAAGTGTATCTAAAGTGTTGCATTTGCCTCAATGCAGGTAAAACAATATGTTGGAAGTTAATGCAGATCAAAAGTATTGAAGGGTGGATAGATGAGTCTGGTCTATCAATCAGAAAAGCAGTTTTTGGGGATCTGGGTGCAGTTTCTAATGTAAGTCGTGCAAAGGTATGGTTATCATTTTGGAAATATATTACATTTTGAGCTAAGACATTGTTCAGATGCTGCTGTCACCAATATGAGTCCTTTAACATATGCACTGGGCTAAGCAAGCTAAATATGACTCATCAAAAAAGTACACTGCATGAACACGAAACATCAGGTAAAAAAAGAGAACCACTTCACAACTGCTTACAGTGACAAGTCGTTAACAACCACATGAACAGTTGCATATACAGTGTGTGCACACAAGCATGTCCATACCTGCCAACAGTGGAACAGACACATTCACTCTGTTCTGGTCATGCAAGAGTGAACACACAAAAGGATGTATTTGTATAAAAACTAAGTCTTTGCAAACACGATCCTACACACACACAGGCACAGACACACAAACACACACACACACACACACACACACACACACACACACACACACACCAACGCAAGCTCAACCTCTTACATACTCGTGTCTGTACATATGTAAACAAATCTGTTTACAAGTCATGCGCTACAAATACTATGCAGCTGAGGTGATGCGCATGAAACTTGCCAGATGGCATCACTGTTTCAACATGGCCACCTTACTCATGAGCAGTCAGCCAAATCTACCACAGCTTTAACCATACAGAGCCAACTGTTTCAACACACACACACTCACTCAGACACACTAACACAATACCACCACTTTGATACTCGTCTTTGTACACACACACACACACACACACACACACACACACACACACACACACACACACACACACACACACACACACACACACACACACACACACACACACACACACACACACACACACACACACAAGAACTGTTCCCTTAAAGTACATTAATAAAATAAAAAAGTAAACTAATAAAAGTAGGACTATGTTAATCTTTACTTTAATATTTTGTATTGTAGAACTCATAAGTCATAACGTCAACTACCGGTGTCAGGCTAGTTCTTGGGAAATGACAGAATGGGTTCCTCTTCTTGGAAAAGAGTCAGATGATATCTCTTTAGCTGTGCGACATGTTGAGTAATATTGTTTTAGGTTTGAGGGACTGCTAGATTTTGCAACTAGAGAGGGAACAACACCCATAATAAATGTGTACATAGGCCTAATTGCAAAAAAACACATGCAGGCATTGGACAGGAGCTCCTGTGCCCTCTTCACAGTTTTGAAATTGCCTTGCTGTGTAGGTAGTGGATGTTGCAGCATATAAAGTGACAGTGACATCTTTAAAGGCAACCTAACTTATCCCTGCTGAGAGAACTCTTCTAGTTTAATTTTAAGTCTCTGGTCTCAGTAAACACACACACACATGCAACGTAGGAAAAAGAAACATGGTGCCCTAGTCATATGTAGGTCATGAGTCCCTCTGAGGGATTATAATAATATGTCTGCTGTAAAGGATACACAAACAGACCAAGGTGAAATTTGTATTCTGATGTGAGAAATTACAAACATTTGATCTGAAAGGACAATGTTAACAGTGACAATATGTGTGTTTTGTTTTGTTTGCTCCTCCAGTGCATGCCTGATATACAGTATATTGACACTTATCTACATAATGTACACATGAGTTAGTTATATAAATAAAGCGTGTTGTCATTGTAAAGCTCTTCAGTGATTTCATCATTCTGAAATGTAATCTCACAAGTCAATTAGTATATTCTAATGAACGACATGACAAAAAGGAAGGGACGTTTCGCTCAAATGAAACACATGGTAACCACATGGCTACTAAGGTGCTCCCAATTTAAATCATTCATATAATCAAACACACACTTGCTTACACTGTACACTTTGGTCATATTTCTTTCTGTGTTCTAACTGTTATCTGTGTTTTCCAGTAGCGTACCGTGGGGTTTCAGTCAGGGCTTCCAGTAGCGAACTCCAACTCCAATAAGTTATTGCAGGGCTGCCAAGTTTCACCAAAAGTTTGGAGTGAGATTTTTTGGCCGAGGGACCCAAAACCATGTCCTCTTTCCCACAAAATCATTTTTGCTAGTGTCCTGTGAGTTTACATATTGTTCATAATAAATCGGAAATAAAAGACAATTGGAAAATGTGATAAAACATCAAAAATCTTATTAAAATAAACGAATTCATGAATTGCAAAGTCGTAGGACAGGTTTTAATTAAACATTGGGTGTGGACATATTGTAAGTGGGGGTCTGGGGTTCCCCCCCAGAAAATTTTGAGCATTAAACACTTAATTTCCTGCATTCTGGTGAATTTTTATGAAGCAATGTGTGCCTTTTCTGCATTCATTTTTATGTAAAGTAAAAGAGAACATTCACGGTTTCGCTGACACAAATTTAATTGAATAGCCTACAATGCATGTGTAGTGCTTTCAAATATCTCCTGTAGCCTATTGTTAAAACATTTGGTTAAACTGTAATAAAGGTAATTATTCTATATGTATTCAACATTGTATGGGTTATCCAATTATCCAATTTCAATTCACCATTATTATATTAAATCTATGACACTTGATGTCTTCTCAGAACATATTTTTCCCACAGTAACCTCTAAGCTTAGTTACTCTATACATTCATTCAATTAATGTTAGAACAAAAATGTGTTGGTGTGTCAACCAGCCCAATAACATAATGCAAAACAAGCTTGAATATATCAAGTGAAGTGACTGATTTGAATTAAGGTGTTCTTACCTCTTTGTTCATTTAATACCGGCGCCCTTGTTGTCATTAATTTTCCATATAATTTGAACAAAGGGCGGGACTGCAGGCGGCGGGCTTTTAGTTTTGTAGTGTAACGCAGGGGGGCGTGGCCGTGGTGGTTTGCCAAGTGGCTGCTGCGGCTACGGGCTGCACACGGCCATGGACCTATAAAGAAACCGCGCGTGCAGAAAGCGTGGCAGAAAGAGGATGTCACGGAACTCAGTCCGTTTAGCTTTTCAAAATAAGACTTTCAAAGTAAAAGTACCAAAAAAATATATATTACGGGGATTCATTTCTCTGCGTGAGAAATTGGAGGTGTGGCGTGTGAGCGAGTGAACTGGTTGATATGCGTGTGTCTCACGGCCAAAGCGTGAGACTTGGCCGCTCTGGTTATTGTAATAGGGTTCACCGGATGCTTACGCAACTTCAACAGATTCAATTTAGTATAGCGACAATATTAGAAGTGTGCCACCTTCACTTCAATAACAAAAATGAAACATGCAAGAAGGGTCATTTATGCCAAATATGTCACAAGAGCCAATCCAACCAGCATATTAAGAAGAAGTGTAGTTGAGAGTTGGTTCCCATATTATGCTTAAAAAGCGGCATCAACAATGTAAAAAAAAGCATTACTGCCCAAGTCCCAGTCATATAGGCTACAATGACCATAACAAACAAACAAAATGGTTTTAAAACCCCACAACAAAAACAATATCTCTTCACAGATAGACACAGCCAAAAGTAACACTCACCCATCACTTGTAGAGGAAATCCATCCTCGGATCCTATAAGCCATTAAGGCTGTTAAAATCTGTGATGTGTCATGTTCCTTCACCGGTTTAAAAAACACACGGCCAGCAACATACCGGTAACTTGTTCTGCTCGGTGCTAGCTGTTAGCCAGTCATAGCGTCGTAGTTACAGTCAGTGAAGTGCCGCAAAAAAACGTTGTCAGCCCATCCAGCTTATGTGTAGTATTCCTGTCGAAACTATATCTAAACTATGTTAAACGATCACCTTTAAATAGCCACGCTAGATCGGCAACGGGATGAGTAGGTTGTGTGAAAGCGATGGCCATAGTAGTTCAGTCACATCACAATGCTAATAGCCCGCCGAAGTTTCAAACTTCGCTGATGACATCACGGGGGACTAGCGGCTGAGATATCGCTGGGCCTTGGGGCAGGCTGTCACTACACATCAGAATCTGATTGACTGATGAGACATGTCAGTCAAAGTTATTATCCAATAGGAGACGGCAGCTTCAATGAAAGGCTAGCAATACTTCTAGTGCAGGTCCCGCTGCTCCACATAGCTGTGATAATAAGTTATATATACGTTTAGATGAGATATGCCTGGGAAATCCAGCTCAGCCTCACAAAAAATAACTATATTCCAAAAAAAACGTTTTAATTATTATTGAAACGTACTGAAATTTTTTATTAAAGCGGACCTATGATGCTTTTTGACTTTTATGACCTATAAACGTTGTTATGATGATTCATAGTCATGCTTAACCATACTAAATTATCAAATAATGACTTACATGCATTTCGACGTATTCCCTGCTGACCGTCTGGGGTGTCTGTGCAGAGCACTAAACACTATTCTAGCCAGTCGAGAAGTCACGTGTTCAAAGCGGTCTACCCTTCCGTAACTTTGTGACGTCGCATGTAACTTTGTGAAGTCACCACGCGGATGTTTCCATGTATGGTAATGCTGTCACTTCCCTGTTCGCGTCTGCCTCGCGCCCTTATAGGTCCATGCTCGCGCTTCCCGCCACTGAAAGTGTTCCGGAAGGAAGGTAACCAATCACAACGGAGTGGGGTTTGCAGGAGGGGGGGGGAGGGGAGCGGAGATGGCCGATCACAGGCGGAGGGAGCGGAGATTGCCGAAGCACACACACTCAAGTGTTGACAGGACGTGCTGAATCGCCAAAATAAGAGAAAGAGCTTTCCGAAAATCTACATAGTTTTTTGTGATGTGATTCGTATCAGGTTGCTCTATAGCAGTGTAAAACAAGAAATTAAGACCAGAAAAGTAGTATAATAGGTCCTCTTTAAATTCAGACACATTTAAACACAAATTAATATAATTTTGAACAACAAAAAAAAATTATTATTTGGATTTTGACAGGGCCAGCAGAGAAGGCCCTGCTGACCGTGACGGCCCACCACTGGTGTTTTCATTCCGTGCATGACTGAATGGGATTGCTGTGTAACAGGTCTGTGTGTGTGTGTGTGTGTGTGTGTGTGTGTGTGTGTGTGTGTGTGTGTGTGTGTGTGTGTGTGTGTGTGTGTGTGTGTGTGTGTGTGCGCGTGTGTGTGTGTGTGTGTGTGTGCAGAAGTGAAATAGGTGGCAATTACAAGACAACTGTCTCACACGTCAGGAAGTGATTTGCCCCTTCCTGACGACAGCTAGTAATTGCAGTCTATACAGTAAGGAGTTAAGGTATTGATGAACCTGTGCAGTTCAGAAGCTTATTATTTTTTGTTTACAATTAACTATGTAAGCTTTATTGCGCAACAAGTTGTTTTGATAAATATAAGTCTTGGTCGTCATGGATATAAAGCTCCCTTTGCCAATATTTACTATATTGGAGTGATGTATTAGCTTATACCATCGCCAGTTTATATCATAGCCATCAACAGAATAGACAATGTGTCCAATATGTGGTTAGTTTCAACAATGAGAATCCTCCGTTAAAGTTACATGAATAAATAGTACCGTTGATATAATTACCTGATGTTTAAAAAACTCTAATTATACCTGTTATATAACAACGGTAAACGTTTGAAAAAATAACTATGCTGAAGGTGTCCCACAATGCACAATTTTAAGATTGTTTTACCAGTGACCAGACATGTAATTATGGCAATAAATGCAGTCTACTCTACCAAGGTGGGCTGCTGATCAAACTTCTGAGGCTAAATATATTTAGACCTGTCACTTTTTCTAAATCTAATAATGAGGATAGTCAGTCGTTATGGGCTCCAAACATTCTTCACTTTTGACATACAAAAATAATGTTCCTGACCGATGGTTTATTAATATCGCTTTAAATGAAGTTGATGATAACTGCTGTAAAAAGTGCTGAAAAAGATTCAACCACAGAGTCCCTGCTGTTCATCCATCCATCAAACTTAGTGTGGGTGTTTATGAACGTGTGTGGGCGGGTGGAGGGCTATTTCACCAAAGACTTCCTGACTGTTCCGTTCCTTCATCCGTCAAACTAAGCAGCATTTGAGGAAGCTGTGGGTCCCATCAATTATTCCCCTCGGCGCATTTATTATTGATGAGTGCTACTTAAAATAAGATACTGAGGGACTGACAAGGCACTGCGCTATAAGTGAATTCACAGGGGATTCTGCATATATGCCTGTGTGAGTGCATGAACACGTGTCACAGGTCAGGACATACTGTACAGGTGAGGGATGGTGAATTTGATTTTTACTGAAGTTATTTTGAGTATATGATCTCATTGTTTTGCGGTGAAACTACCTTTCAAGGTCTGCTAACTGATGGGGTCAGGACTTGTCAACAGTCAACACTTAGGGCCAACACCATTCATTTGACAGGCAGATTAAAGCATACTTATAGCTGGACACTTGCAACTGTCTTACATTTGCTATGCTTGATCTTTCTGCAGTCGACTCCGCTACACACACCTACACTGTTTCTGTATTCCTTTTTCCTTTTCCTGGCTGTCATCCTGTCCCCTCCTCACTTGGGTCTCCAACCACTCAAAACTTCCCACGCACCTCTCTCTCTCTCGCGCTGTCTCGTTATGTCTTGTCTCTGAGCGTGCCTGTCAAAAGTCGGAAACTGAGCTAATCACTATTGGGTTCACGTAATTTGACAAAAAGCAGATCCCATGGAAATCTGTCTGTTTCTATCCTTTTTAGACCTCTGACTGTTGTTTCTTTATGTAATGGCAGGTGACTAAACACTTAACTGTATGACAACTCAATTTAGCTCACAGCCTTAACAATTACACTTAGGTGGCTTCAACTGATTAACATATCACACATCATCAACACTATCAAAATCCCTCATTTACATGCAGATAGACTCCCACTGAGCACATGAACTACAGTTAGAGAAAACAATCATTAACGTAAATGTAACAATCAAATGATTATCTTTATTTAGTTTTCTTTGCAGGTCTTGATATCTTGGGTCAACAGCAACATAGCTTGCAAGTTGGTTAAAATGAGATCAGCAACATGTGTTAAAAAAAAATACAATTACAATTGGATAAAGCAGTGTATTTGTACTTACTCTACTATAAACCCAGATATTCCCCACATGGGTTGCTATGTTGTCAAATAGGCACTGGGGAACACTCCTGTTTGTGCACTTTTTTATGCTCCCCTCCTTTCCTTTATCTGTTCCTCCCTTGGTTCCCAATGTCTGGTCCTGTTTTGTCTCAGAGCATGCCAGTGGCCATGTCTCCCCCCGTGTGGCCAGCTGTGTCACAGGTGATCCATCACCACAGGTGGAGGTTTATTATTGGGTGAACCCCATGGGCCCACCGTTCCTGACAAATCTGCTGTAAATGCCAGCCTTCAGCCGTATGCTCTGATTGGTTCTGACAGGCACAGCAGGCCTTATGCCAGCTTCATGCCCGCTAAACCCCCAAAAAACAGGTGTAGGTAGGTATATGTGTGTGTGTGTGTGTGTGTGTGTGTGTGTGTGTGTGTGTGTGTGTGTGTGTGTACTTGTACAACTATTTTTTGTGAGAACCAATTTGAGTTTTAGACCTTAAGAGTGAGGACATTGTTTGAAAGTGAGGACATTTTGGCCAGTTCTGTCTTTGGCACAGGCCTTTAAAGGACTGTTAGGGTTTTAAGGTTCAGGTATGAACTACGTTTAGGTTAGGGGGAGTGTAGGGGTTGAGCTAAGGCATTTAGTTTTGATGGTTAGGGTTAGTGTACAGGGCTAGGGAAAGCCTTATGTTGATGGATGTCCTCACAAGTATAGTATGTAGATATGTGTGCGTACATGCATGTGCACAGCATCGGCTGCTGGGCATTCATGTCTCTGGTTTCTTTTCCCTTCATCCTCATGGACATATAAAGAAATGGACACCGTATTGAAACATGGCGCCCATTCATTCCTATGAAAGCTGCTCATAGGCGCAGAGAAGCAACAAGGAAGTATAATCCGGAAATTCCATGCGGCCCAAAGCATTACGTAGCATGGACGTAGCGACATTATGGACCTATCAAGAAAGAGGGCGGCAAGCGTAGCGGACTGGAGGCGGGTGTCTCATTCTGTAGCATCTAGCCTGGCGAAAACAAACTGAAAGCCGTTAAAAGCCGTTGGGCTAATAAAACGCTTGAGGTGGCGTTTTGAAATGAGAAAACTTACATTTTAATAGTATATGGTCTAAAGATAAGTATGAGCCTATGATTGATATCCAGAAAAAATGTGCAGAGGCACAATCTTGTTCGCTGCTTGTACTGTGTGGACAGGGACATCTGCCTACGGGCCGCATGAAAATAAGCTCCACCCCTTACCATGCAATACCAATGGGTTGGCCACATGTCCATGCTGGCTGCTCGGAGAAGGCAGCATCCTGGGGGCCTGTTCATCCCTCGGATCAATTGTTCACAGGTCAGCGGGGTGTGTGTGTGTGTGTGTGTGTGTGTGTGTGTGTGTGTGTGTGTGTGTGTGTGTGTGTGTGTGTGTGTGTGTGTGTGCGTGTGTGTGTGTTCATGTGTTCTTTTGCCCACGTGTTACACCAAAAACTGTTGCCCCTTTGTACACATGCTTGTTCAGCACTTTCCTGCTAAAAACTCAATACTAAAACCAACTTTAATAGTTTAATCATAATATCGCCTGGTCAAAGTGTGTCAAAGTAATGTCATCATCAAACTTCTCTAGCTATAACTTATTATAATTATATAGTAATATACCATGGAATATAATGTTCTCTATGATCTGTTGTTTCTCATGTATCACTAGGCATTCATTATGTTCATAGATACAAAGACATTTCTGTTTCTGAGTTTGGACAGTTTCTCTAACTACTACTAAAAGTAAGATGTAATACATCAAACAGAAAGGGTGCGGTTTAATATGTTCATTGATAACTACATAAGGGACACAAATTCACATTTGAGTCCAATAAAAGTGATAGGGAGAGACTGTATGGTTCTCCTACACTACAGTATGATTCATGCACAACCTACCCCATTCCTTTTTGAATCAGCATATATTTGTATCGGTTTGAAAAAAAAAAAAAAAGGAAAAAAAAATCTGTCTGAAATTGACCGTGTCCTGTGTTTCTCTGTTTTCCATTTGTCTCACATGCATTTGCACATGTCCCATACATTTTCACTGCATTATGAACAAAGTGCTCAGCTGTCAGCAAAATGGATATGGATAGAAGAGGATCAAAGGCATTCTTAATTCATTTCAAACGACGTCCTTCTGCTGCTTTATTATATTATGAAGTTCTAACAAGCCCTGCTCAGTGCTTTTCCTTCATGATAGACCAGCTGTATATCAAAAAAGAAGCTTTAAACCTCATTTTGAGGCCCTATTATTCATCTGTTTCTGAAGCCAAGTAAGCACCAAGAAGGTTATAGGCCATTTACCCGTGTGCTGGAGCCAAGGACGACTGAAGTCATCACAAACATCCTGAACTATTTAATTTTTAATTTTCATGAATGTGGAGAGCAAGGGCAGAAGAGCAAAAACGAGAGCGGGACAAAGATATGGGAGGCATGTGAGGAACAAGTCCTCATAAATAAAGACTACATAGGTTGTCCATCAATGCCTCCCCAGAAACTGTTATTGAAACTGAAACTAAAACTATTTGGTTCCACTTCCACTCCCACTGTAAACGATTAATTTCAACAATTTCTGAAAATTAGCAATGTTGTCTTTCTTCTTGTAAACACAGTATTACAGAAAATTATTTTGAACATAATGTTGAAGATGCCCTACAAAGGCAGGACACTACGGATATGTCCTACCTCGTTCTCACTACATAAAAATCGATGATTTCACCATGTTTTCTTTCACAAGTGCAACTTTAAAATAAGATTAATCAAACTATGGAAAAAAGAGGTTATGTTCAGCTTATAACAGGGCAGCATGGATATGTTCTTATAGCACACAAGCTAAGACTCTTGTGGTGGGAGGCAGTAGCTCAGTCCAGTGGGACTTGGCTTGGAAAACAGTGTGTCCGGTTAAAGTCCAATACAATATTCATCTTCTATGTCCCATATCTCACCAAAGACTAGCATATACAGTATCTCCTGAAACCATGTCAGCAATAATTTTTTCAAATTAGTAGATGCCTGCACTTAACCACAACAACTGGAAAAAACTGCTGAGAAAATGCTTATTATGCACTACATATATGAGAATTTGTTTTGAACTAGCTATATGGGTCTTTAAGAAATATGTTGAGGCTCTGCACACATGTCAAACCAGTTCCACTTGCCATTAAACGTTTTTGATTGGTGGAATCTATTCTGTAGAGATGACAATATCATTTGGCATGTCAAAATCCACTCAAGGGGGCGGGGCCATCATGTCAGAACATCGATCGCCGACCTCATCATTTATTAGGCTATACTATCTATGCATGGGACCCGATGTAGGCTGAATGAATGAAGTAAAATATGAACAGATTCATTTCCTGCAGCGTTGTGTAGTTCAGGCAGCCGCCCAGACAACGCACACTTCCCGCTCTGACAGCAGTTGGATATAAAAATAAAAATAAATCGCCCGTCTCCCGTCACCAACCCCTATTTGCAATATGTTCAATAAAACGTAATCACGGACAAAATACGTTTGTTAGCCAAACGTATTTGAGAATGGCGAATAGTTCTCTGGGAACGTAATTTTGATGAGACATGGTTGTCGTGGAAGGTCCTGGATATCATTTCTGGTGAACAACCTTTTACAATGCTCCATGTCTGTTTTTTTTTAAAAAGGGGTTTTGCCCCCTAGGTATTAACAATTTTTCTTAATATTATAATTTCCTTGAAATTAACAATATTTTTGACTTTGACCAAATCTACCCCTTATGAATTCCCACAAAGGACTAAAAGAGAACGAAATGAGTCCTTTTTATAAAGGTGAAGAAACATCCTGAATAGCGTTGCAGATTACACAGTGTTAATTGCTGGTTGGATTTGAGAGATTTCCCTGATTTACACAGCAGGTGTCTAAGGACATCACACTTTGATTATAGAGTGGAATGGTTAAACAATCAAGGAAAGCTACTGAACAGAACATAAAGGGAAAGGTAGAATGTGAAAAAATATATATTTTAATCAATTACTTACAGAAAAAATATTTAACTTTAGATATGGTCAAACATCAGCTAATATAAGGCAGTGGTAAATTGCCATAGTGATGTTTACAGCATACAGGAAAGTAGTAACAGACAGGGAAACCATGTGTCCCCAGTGAGCTGACCGGGGCTTCAGCCATATTGTCCCTCTATTCTCACTTCAAACAACAGACACACACTCCCCTGACCCCTAAGAAGAAAGAGGAAAACAAAAAGGAAGTGTGAGCAATAGAGAGGAGAGATTGAAGATATAAATGGCAGATAAAAAAAATTAGAGGGGGAAAGGGTAGAGGGAAAGAGCAGGTTCAAGGAGGAAGGACTTTGGTGATTTTTTTTTAAAGAAATATAATAAATAATACAGAAAGAAGAAGAAAAGTGTGGACATGGAGAAATCAAAAATGCTGGCTTGGCAAAGCCCGTGCCGACAGAGAGAGTCACTGGAGTAATGAGACGGACAGCCCTGTGTGTGTGTGTGTGTGTGTGTGTGTGTGTGTGTGTGTGTGTGTGTGTGTGTGTGTGTGTGTGTGTGTGTGTGTGTGTGTGTGTGTGTGTGTGTGTGTGTGTGTGTGTGTGTGTGTGTGACAGTGCAACCTTAGACCATATGGGTCATACTAATAGACCAATATGTGGCATATCATTTTTGAGAGAGAATGCTAATTTCTGTGTTAGATATAATGTAATGTATAATAGTGTGCGCAGGTGTGTTGTATTAAAACAATTATGTTGTTTGGCAGGTCACTTGGCTTTTAAAGGAGCAGGAAGCATTGATATAATAAGAATTGTCTGCTTTTAACAGCAAGCTTAAGCCAAATACGCACAAGTGTGTGAGTAAGATATTGGCCTCAGGTCTTAATTGGGGAAAAACATCAATAGATTTAATCTGCTTTTAGTGGAACGGTCTCTTGTTAAACTCTTGCTAATGTTTTGCGGTAAATCATTCACAGCAGCCTAATCTGTTTTGAGCAGTCTGCCTAACATTGCCAGAAAATACTTTTGTCAGTATATTGAAGCCAGCAGATTTAGGTTTTAAATACTTATTTTCAGAATGAAATCAGAATTATAAAAATTATCGGCTCTCAACGTGAGGGACTTCCAGAGATTTGTAGAAGCATCTGCTCAGCTGTACCCTGTATCCACCATGAGTAAAACGTATCAAACACTAACAGATTGACTTTATTGTACCTAAATACAATAACAGTCATTATCCGTAATCTGAACCTGATAAAACCAACTCTGCTTGAGTTGTGAAAGTGTGAACATATCCATCCAGCATATCCATGTGTGGTGTAACGTTGATTAAACAAGTCACTTTACATAACAATAACCTTTTATCTTTTTTTATACAGTTTGTTATTTAATTAAAAAAGCCAAAACCTGTCGGTGAAGATTAACTGAAGGTGTAATTAAGATATGTGTGAGTTAATTGACTAAAGGTCACTGTCCGAACTGGTCTCATCAAGAAAAGTAACTGGTTCTCAAATAATTTTTTTTCTTGTTTATGGTGTTGCAATGAAGAAAATGTGCTGTATTTTCTGAAACAACAAAAGCATGCTAGCTTCCTCCACACCTTGAACTGATCATGACATTAGAGTAGTAATGTGCAGTATTTATGTAAAGGCTGCAAAGTTGTTAGCATAACAACTTTTCTTTTGACAAGTTTTTTGCATTTTGAAAGCACAATATTATACTGTATAATTAGTTTGTTCATCAAAGATAATTATGGCATATGATAATCTAGGGTAAAGGTAGGGGTATAATTTCTCATTGCAGGAAAAATGTGTGCGTGTGTGTGCGTGTGTGTGTGTGTGTGTGTGTGTGTGTGTGTGTGTGTGTGTCGCTTTCACCAGCCTTCAGCCACTTCCTTCCAAGCTAATCAGGGATTAGACACAATACAATGTGCCAGAATACCAGATGTAGCACAGAAGTTGGATGACCCACTGGTATGGAAAGATATACAGTGTGTGTGTGTGTTTGTGTGTGATGCGATCATTGGCCAAATCATTAAGCTTGAAAAGACTAGCTTAACATTGTTTGCCCTTATCATATCATAGATAAAGAAACAAGAAAATCCTAGCATTGGATTTAGCCTCAGCCAAAAACCAAGAGCTGATTATCAGGTTCCACTACACGGCTTACATGATTTTTCAACCTTAAGGCTAATTCAATTATGGACTACATCAAAGAGTAACTGTACCCAGAGAAATAATCTTGCCTGCACTGCCAACTAGTAGTGCAAGCATGACTTTTCACATACCCTTTTTACTGTACATACCATCTTCAAAGTACATTAAGTTACATCGTAGTTTTCTAATAAAAAAAGTGTTGTATTAAAGTCTAAATGCATTGTTTGAATGTAAATACTTAAATAACTGATTAGATAGTAAGTCAACTTCATCATCCTTATTATAATCTTTGTACACATTTTGAAAATACTTTTTAATAGAGTCAAGCGATGCTACCTGTCTCAGTTGTTAAAAGTAACAGCCTTCCGAAGCGAAGGAAAAGGAGGGCATTCACACTTCACGATACTGACATCATGCAGTCTATTGCTCTGACATTAAGAGTGTAGGTTGTGTAGTCAAAATCACGACCTTTGTAAAACTATAATAGCACAGTGTAGGGGAAGAGCGATGGAGTGCGCTCTTGACTTTTCTTTTGTTAATGGCAGCAGTCCGAGAGACACTATAACACCACTGCAGTTTTATCACAAGTTAATAATGAAATAACTGCAGCGATCAAACATGCTTTGCTTCGATATGACAGGATTTGTTAGCCAAGACGGTTTTTAAGAAGCTGTAGTCCCGAACTGCTACATAAATTAAATCAATGATGAATACATATCACCTGGGGGAAATGTTAACCTCATGTCGCTCCCTTGATTATGTTTTAAATATATAAAAAGTGATAGTCTTCTTTCGCGGATACAGCAACACAAATGAGAACCAATCTGTCCAGACATGGTGTCACTGTCAGCATATTTAAAATGGATGCCACATGGCACAAAATGTCTTCCCTCTGAGGGAAAGAAGAACTTAGGAGGCACAAATCTCAGCAGAAGCAGCAATGGCCTGGTGATTACCTCAAACAGAGGCTATAAAATGTTTGCTAAGCCCAAATGACTGAAGACGTGAACACGTATGAGTGACTTGATGGCTTGTCAGCCTGTGCAGTCCATTAGTGAAGGAATCCCAATGTTCATGATAACTTTGCTTTTTTCTTGGGGAGGGCAGGTCGTGTAATATTAGGAATCTGACAAGGTGCTGACAATGTGATGACACTGAACTAACTGGCATAGGATACATGAGGACACTCAGCTCTTACCTTGTTGGAGAGAATACAGGAAGCGATGGGACAAAAAAAGGAAGATTTGGGAGGAGGGAAGGGAGAGGAGAGACAAACAAAAGACATAATAATGTTAGATTTTTACTTTCCAGTACTACACTAAATTAATTAATATATATATATTAATGTTTTCACTGAACTTAATGAGCAAAAAGAGATGCTGTGATTGCTGCAAAACAAAGCATCACACCCACAAACACACAGACAGGTGCACAATTGAATGCAAATGACAGGAAGTCACTGTATAACATTTGAAAACTTTAAGTTAGCATTTGCATACTTGGAAAGTTCAGCATGACTTCAAAGTTCAATTTGAGAACAAAATCCAATGAATCCCATGGATGAGGAAGACCAAAACCCACCCAATTATTAAATTAATGATAGAAGTAGCCCACTCACTTTCTAAAATACCATGCCGCTAGGCAATGCAGATATTCAGATTTTCTACACCCTTGCATAGTGTTAAGAAGCTGCCGGAAGGTGTACATTTTTAAACAAAAAGCTATTAAATAATCACATTTTATCACAGTATGTGATTTGTCAGGCTGTGTGGAATATATAAATAGTGTCACAATTAAATAACTAATTATATGGAACATCTCACAACCACAGTAATAGAGGGTTTCACAGATGCAAACAAACACAGTAGACAGATTTAAATTACTCCGTGATTAAGTGGACAGAGGCTACAATCCCTAAGAGCACTTTCCTTCATCATTTGAATGCAAATAGAGCCAGATGGTATCTTTAGCCCGAATGGCCTCAACATGTTGATGTTATTCTAGTCATTGTTGACCAGTCACCCATTGCCACATGGTCAAGCTTGTCTCTAAGGAGTTCAGACTAAAGGTGTAATTAACAGAAATGAATCAGCCTAATGTTGCCGTGTCTAGTGTCCAATAAACCTGTTTATGCTTCTTTTCATCAGTTCACTATTTTGCACACACACCGTCAGTATGATTATTATGCGATTGCTCCTCACTGAACAGCCAGTGGACTTGGGGACTGCCACTGAAGTGTCTTGCTTAAGGGTACATCGACAATAGAAGCAAGCAGTAGTCATCAATTTTCACAGTCAGGATCCATTTTTAACAGAAGGGTCTCTGGTGTCCTTTTATTCACAGGCCTGCTTCTTTGGCCTGTCTGAACCCATTCCTTATGGAATCTAAAAGAGGTGCCCAGACACAACAGTGAGTGCTCACGGAGAAAAGGGCAAGATAACGACGCAACCTTACTCTCCTCTGATTTACCGAATCATTATCCTGTCCTTACTGTCAGACACCTTCTAAAATATTCCCCTGCCTTACTTAGTGTATTTCATATCACACGTTTATGAGGGTAAAAACTGGGCTGGGAATACGCTTCCCTTTCCTTGCAGTTACTTTCTCCTTGCCAGTGACTTCATCTTCAGGGAAGACGTAATTAATTTCTTCTTCAGTCCCAGTACACAAAGAACATGGGCTTGTGAACAGATACACAATGTAACTGTTAACAACAAAAGTACAAGCTACTTCTATATTTCAGTCATTCACACACTCACTGTGGCACACAACCATGGTTAACATATGTTTATCCAGGAGGACACATTCTTTGAAAGAGACTTTGCTTTGATGGGAGATACGGTATGAAACATCAAACAATTAGGCATGCTTCTTGATCTGTTTGTGTGTGTGAGAGTGTGTGTGTGTGTGTGTGTGTGTGTGTGTGTGTGTGTGTGTGTGTGTGTGTGTGATTGCGTGTGTGCGTGCATGAGCATTTGTCAAGTAGTGCTTGCCTAATCACTAATCACTGTCAACCTTTCAAGGAGTCAGATTAACAGTAGTTGAACCCCTGCCTCGCCATCGACTGTGGCTTTTGGGTCCAGAATATATGTTGAGGATAAAAGGCATTGATCAATGGTTTTCGGTGTGAGTCACTTTCTGCACACATCACATGCTTTGAAGATGTGTGAAAATGAACAACAACTCATGGGCTGTGAGGTTGTGTGAACATGTGGATGTGTTTAAGGTGTAGGTGTTTATACTTTATGTATGTGATGTAAAGATGAATAATTAGGCCCTACAGCACCGAATGGGCCTGTTTCTAAATGTGTAATTAATGTAAGACTTCAGCAAGCAATCAGCCATTGGGGGAAAATAACATTAGGCTACTGTCGCCTCTTTGTGACCAGCAGTGTTGCTCAGTGTTTTTTTTTTTTTACTGAAGTCATCAGTACATTTATTTTTAATAATACATTTGAGAAATATTCCAGTTCACTGGTTCCCTCATTCGTAAACTCACACCCAATTTTTTTTCTCATAATTGTCAATCTACAAAAGAAGGATCCATGAAATTAATTTGTGGATGATTGTGATACATATAATGCCCCATCACATACAGGTGATTGCTATGGAAACTGAGGACGGTTGAAACATGACAGCAAATTATTGTTATTGGAATATTTGTGGATAAATGTATTGTAGTGGAATTATGGGGGCTCACAACTCAGCCTGGCCGATTTGAACACTTCAGATGTGAAAGGAGACGACGATGGAGGAGTGGATTAGGGCTTAACAGGTGTTACTTTATTGAAGCAATCTCAATCACAGGTCTTCCATGCAGTGAGGAGGTGCAGCTCCCAATCCTATATAGTAAACTTCTTCATAGCTAAACGCAGACAGGCTAGTTCAGATATTATTATTTTGTTTACTGTGTTCTCTTGGGTGTCACATGGATTGATACACGTCCACACTCGGGGGCATTTATTTTTCTTCCTGTTTCCATGGTATAGCAGCATTCAATTTGGATATTTAATATGACAGGAGGACAGGCACAGCACATAACGCATTGCTGCAAAACATCTATTCATCTGTCTAGCAAATACATCGAGAAAGCAAATCCAAGCCCTATGGAAAGTCATCAAGAGAGGAGGCAAAACAGGAAAAAAATAGTAAAGATATCAAATCTAGCTTGTGGATCCCATCCCACCTTCTGCCCCCATCAGAAGACTAAAATCACTTCAAGTCTGTGTGTGTGTGTGTGTGTGTGTGTGTGTGTGTGTGTGTGTGTGTGTGTGTGTGTGTGTGTCTGTTGGGAGGATGTTCAAACCGATCTATGAAAGTTTTATATTTTTTGAAAGAGGCCTGTGGAGATAACACCACAACCCCTCCCCCCCCCACACACACACACACACACACACACACACACACACACACACACACACACACACACACACACACACACACACACACACACACACACACACACACACACACACACACACACACACACACACACACACACACACACACACACACACAAACCTCATGAAAGTGCTAAAAGTCGTACAATCTTAAATGTTTTAATTATGAATTGCTCTGGCTTCTGAGTAAACATGATCTATGGATGAGTATACTGTCGGTTGCCACTCAAAGTGATATACTGGTGACTTGAAGTACTTTGGCATTAAGAGAGTGGCGGAGGGAGGACAAGAAAAAAAAGAAATAAGGAAAGAAGATGAGGGAAAGGAAAGAGAGAGGCAGCTGATAATTTGCTGAACCTCTTCCCAGTCCACCGACAACAAAGGATGACACTGACTGAAAGGGAAAAAATAAAAGGGATATTAGCCCTGAGCAAAGTGATAAGAGACGGATGTAAGCGGCTTCCTCTTATCAGTCCAGACAGAGACAAACCCAGTCCATTCCAGCTCACAGCAAAAAGACAGAAAAAGCCCAAAGACACACAAAGATACATGCAACACCACACACACACACACACACACACACACACACACACACACACACACACACACACACACACACACACACACACACACACACACACAATACACTTTAACCCCCCTATAGTCATACAAAACATCCACAATATTAGTAGCGGAAAATAAAGGAGCACTTGTTTGCCCTGAGTATGCAAAAAAAAAGCTATGTAAAATTTGACTGGGAGCTCTCTTAAAAGAAGCATGAAAACAACAAAAATATGCATATGTCTTGTATTATTTTGAAAAGATTGAAGTATTATGTATGACTACCAGGTCCAGTGATACATAAATACCATGCATTGTGCGTTGTGTGATGGTGCTACACAATTGTATGTGGTCAGAGGAGCGGTGCCTTACTGCTGAATCTGCAAGTCAAGTTAAAATACATTTTATATATATATAGCCCAATATAATATCACCAATAAACAATTGCTTTACAGGGCAAATCAGACCCTACTTTACTGCCCAACACACATACACTACATTTGCACATAGAGAGAGAAAGACACACAGAGAGAGAGAGAGAGAGAGAGAGAGAGAGAGAGAGAGAGAGAGAGAGAGAGAGAGAGATAAAAGGGCATGTGAGATGTTGGATCAGAAGGATTCAGTTAGACCATATTAGTCAGGCGGTGCCTTGTGTGTACATCGAATATGAACCAGATCAATGCACTGTAGAGATTGAATGACCAGGGAAGCAACTATTTGTCAAATAGATACACTATCACTCTCTATCTCTCAATACCAAGCTGAATACCTCACACATAGGAGCTGAACATATATGTGAGGGATAAACAGTATTAATCCCTTCAGCATCAAGGCCAGTTTTTCATATGACTTATGTTCAAGTGTGCCAAATATCTTAGCTTTTCTCTCTTTCATTATGTACTGGAAACATTGCTTCCATTATGTTTGATTATTCTTTAAAGTACCTTTTCAATCTGCAAGGACAAAGCGACAACATATGTATAATAGCTTCGGACCAGATGTTAATCCGATCATCAACATGATTAAGGATTCAAAAGCATTATTATCAAATATTAAAGCATTCAATAAAAGTATACTTTATACATCACCCATATCTTGATCTTCTTATATTCATTTATATTTCCAAATAGATCTGAATACTGATCATTGCATCCAACTTTGACATATGATACAACTGCACCCTTAATTGATGAATCTACATTAATAAGAAAAGAACATAATGTCATTAATTTCTTCAAGCAATTGTGTTAAGCTTATCTGTTTTGTATTGCAGGGAATTTCAGGAACAAGTTAGTGCCAATAACTGCACTTTGCACATAGTGGGTAAGTGCTTTTCATTTTCATGTGACCCTCCACTTCAAACAGAGCACGGCTGGTATTAAATGGCTGAATATGTCAGGATAAATGAGAGTTGGTTTGGTTTGATTATCATCACAGTAGTCACTGATTATAGTGGACTAAAGGTTTTGAAGGCACACTTTAAAATGAATGGAGCTATTAAAGCCACAATCTGGAAAGGAAAATAGCAAAGCCATTGTCCATTCCAGCTTCCAAGTGTAATTGCTGTGCAACATACTGTACAGTAGAACACTTTCTAGACTTAAAGCGGCAACGAGTAACATTTAAATATCTTTTAAACAGCCTCATGTTTCCTCTCATAATCATAAATTACCTTTAACAGCAAACGAGACCATCAGTGCAAAGAAAGACGTTTTTATATAGTTTTTATTACTGCATTTGATCTGGTCGTACACTCAGTCCGATTTTCGGTCGCAGATTTCAGTGTGGCGCAGGAACGTGATTTGAGAAGCCTATCACTCCAGGTGAGGGAAGGGGATAGGGAGACCAGATCCCAATTCACCAGATGTGGGACAAAGACTACGTTTGTGCGGGACAATGCGGGACAAAGTGCCGTTTTTTTAGCAAAATAAACTCGTGTCACCACCGGTAATGCCAGAGACACGGCTTTCTATATTAAAAAAACACTATCTTTAGATCAGCGCGCAGCAGTTAAGTTAGCTACTGTTAAACAAATAGAGCATTAAGGCTGCGGATTCACATTAAAAGCATTTCACTGGCTTCACATTAGCATTTCACTTGACAAACGTGAGTTGGCTTTTATTTTGAAGTAACAGGAAGACAAACGCTGAAGCACTGCAGGCAGCACCTTCACAGAGCCACTGAGCCCAGCAGCCCGATACACACACACAGACAAACACACACACAGACAAACGGAGACTGCTGTCTCCTCACAGCTATCGGATAAATGCCAGATTATAAAACACGCATTTAAAAAGGGGGGCTCACTTTCAATAACAATGCTTCTAACTTCTAGGGTGACCAGATCGCATTTCCATTACTTTTCACACGTCCCGCAAATTGAGACGTTGTCCCGCGGGAGCCTTGTTTGAGACAGTTATTTGTCGTCATAATGACTAACGGGGCTGAACCATCAAAGAAAAAAAAGAAAATGCAATGAAGAAAAGCTAAAAGGGAGAGTGATAGGCGGGCGGGAGGGCGTTGCCAAGCAACGTATACACAATTGCACGGAGTGAACCTAGACTGCAGTGTTTACTCCTAAATGAATGAGCGGTAGCCTACTAAAACAAAGTTTACTTTGCCTCACCAGCATCATCAGATGACCATTATTCATCTGAAATAGTAATTATTTACAACAACATAAACACATTACCTCATCGTGATCCATAACTAATTGCCGTCTCTCGTTCATTCGCTTTGTGTGGGGACACATAGCCTACTCGTTCAGCTCCGTGAGAGGTAACAATGGATCAACTCATTGCAATCAGGTGTAGTTGATGCTGTGTCACTAACCACTCTCACCGAGCCGAAAAGAGTCCGGTGCCCTCACACTTTCAACACACGGACACGCACTATATTGCTTCCTGATTATTTGAATCTTGCACCCCCTGCACGAGCTTCACGACAGCTGGCGTCGTAAAAATACTACCGCTTTTGTTCAAAGGTGTCACCAACGTGCCGACTTACTCGTTGTAGCTTTAAATTCAATTGAATTAGCCTGACAAAAAAATCATACCAATGACTCCCAAATTGACTTAAAATTTTAAATGATTTAACGTTAATAAATTAGCACGGCAGCAACTAAATACCTAATACAGTTTCTGGCATTTTAGTTTATAAATAATGTTTGAATAAAAATATATGTGTACAATTATTTTTTTTCATCCAAGTGATCCATCATCCAACTATAAATGTGACTACTACTGAAAATGTTACAATACAATTATTAATTTATATCTTATCAAAAAGCAGTAGATAAATGCTGGGAAGGTGTACATTTAAATATATATATATATTTAATCATAAGTAAAATGTTTTATGCTAATGCGCTGGCGTGTTATGCCTCACCGTGTTTCTCCGATCCATGAAGAGGGGTGAGTGAAACGGTGTGTTTCTTTATTAAATGATCACATTTTATAATTTCTCTAATTTTGAAAATTGACTGAATCATTTGTGATTTTTTAGTACACAACTCGGAAATAGGTATAACATTGGTTATGTCATTTTGTTTAGTTTTGAATGCAAAATCAAAACAAATGTTATGTTATTATATGGTATTGCTACACATGAATGTGTTTGACAAGTGTCAGCTAAGGCCGATTCTGCCTGTGTATCTCTTTTGAGTGGGGGTTAATAGCACAGAAGGCTGAACGATAGACCCTTCCAACATTCAATGGTTGATTGGCTGTAGAAGTGTGTCTCTTGCCCAAATAAGCTTTGCACTAGCCAAATCATGCAATGACAACTTGCTTTATCCTCACATCCGTTCTCAGTGAGGAGCCAACATAGGCTGGCATGGAGATTCAAAGCAGCAACAGTTGTAAATTGAACAAGCCAAATCTGTGGTTTGTAAGGCTGTAGCAGAGATCTACACTGGTGTTGTAAATGCATTATACTGAAATTATGACATTTTATTTTATGGAGACCGTCAAAGAAATTCACCTGCACAGTAGATGGACTGTAGACTAAGCACGTGGGAATGAACAATTTCTAATTTCACAGTAAGATGCATTCTCAAGAAGTCTCTAAACAGTGCTGCTGCTCCAGTGTGAAACCAAGAAGCTCCTAGAACCTTACACTTGTCATTACCTTACTATTATTTTGTAGGACTAAATTCATTAATTGAATACACTTAAAATATAATAGTAATACATGGGATGTGCAGTTTTTAGATCCTTTAAAGTAAAAGGTAGACACTCCATAATGTACAATTACAACCAGTAAAAGTCCTTCTTCAAGAAATGTGTTTAGGTACATTTACACAAAGAATCAAAATCAAAAGTATCTACTTAATTTGCAGAAGAATTGTCATTTTCAGTGATTTACTATGCTATATGATTTTTGGATTAAAACTGCTGCCTGAACATACCGTACATGTATGTTTAATTTGAACAACATTAAATACGGTTGATTATTTAAATCTACATTCATGATTCATGACTGGAAACAGCTAGAAACAGCTTTCATTTTAATCAATAACGAGTAACTAAAGCTTCAAGACAAATGTAGTTTATTAAAAAGAAGAATAAATCAAGGAAAGAGCCTCAAATTTGAACTTAAGTACAGTTGTTGAGTAAATGTTCTCAGTTACATTCCAAAAATGTTGCTGACCGGTGGTTAAGAACATTTCAATAGTAGTAAGTAAGAGGGGGTATAGGGACATATGTGCCTCGCATGGGACAGATGAGTGGAGTAAGTGCGCAGCCACTGTCCAGCTTTCATTAACCAGCTATGCAAGACAACCAAATCACTTATCTGCAAGACAATGTTAAGTCAAATTAACCTATCAAGGCAACTGGCCTCGTGCCCATTACTCTCAACCCCCACTGTCAGGTTAGTGTTAAGTGCCCATTAAGCCCAGAGAAAACTGCTAGAGAAAAGGAAAATACTCCCCTGTGGTCACTTATTTACAATTTCAAAAAGCAGTGAGTGAAAAGTAGTAGGTTGCTATTTTTAAGACTCAATTAGGGGCTCAGTCTGTGTGTGTGTGTGTGTGTGTGTGTGTGTGTGTGTGTGTGTGTGTGTGTGTGTGTGTGTGTGTGTGTGTGTGTGTGTGTGTGTGTGTGCGTGTGTGTGTGTGTGTGTGTGTGTGATTTGAGCCCTAACAGACTGGTGTAGAAAAATGAGCTGTAAGGTCAGAGTGATTTGCTTCTCAATAGGCACACATTTTCAGCCTTTCCTTTGATACATGCAGTGCACCCGAGCAGTGCTTGCTTGAGTCATTTTTAAATGCCTGCTCTTGTGTCTTCTTTAGAAAGACATTGTGTTGTTTTCTCAAAACCTGAGCCTGAAGTGCTGGAACAATTTATGAAATGTGTGTGTGTGTGTGTGTGTGTGTGTGTGTGTGTGTGTGTGTGTGTGTGTGTGTGTGTGTGTGTGTGTGTGTGTGTGTGTGTGTGTGTGTGTGTGTGTGTGTGTGTGTGTGTGTGTGTGTGTGTGTGTGTGTGTGTGTGTGTGTGTGTGTGTGTGTGTGTGTGTGTGTGTGTGTGTGTGTGTGTGTGTGTGTGTGTGTGTGTGTGTGTGTGTGTGTGTGTGTGTGTGTGTGTGTGTGTGTGTGTGTGTGTGTGTGTGTTAAACTATGCCTACTTCAGATGTACTGCCTGAGAGTGTATCACATATTCACAGAAAGAAAAGAGTCTGAGCTTACCTCAGTATCTCTCAAGAAACACTGTTAAATAAAGGCAGAGAAAACAAACATTCACATCAACAGATGTGCATTGAAAAAGATGCCCCGCCCTACGTATATGTAAATATATACAGTAGTGTGTATTTGTGCACATTCTGTTCTGTGGTGGGTTGACAGAACTGGGAC
Organism: Ammodytes marinus; assembly: GCF_949987685.1. Classification (NCBI taxonomy): domain Eukaryota; kingdom Metazoa; phylum Chordata; class Actinopteri; order Uranoscopiformes; family Ammodytidae; genus Ammodytes; species Ammodytes marinus. The sequence goes on along the minus strand of NC_137231.1, from coordinate 21,125,844 downwards.
AACCAATTGTGAAGTTAAAGACCCCATAAGGCACAGTGTCTACCATGTTTAGTGCTGGCGGCTGAGGCAGCCCATGCTCTAAGTAATGATGGCAGCATGCGACTCACAAGGGTGTTTTAGCTGCTAGAAGATCTGCAGTGCAGTGGCTTGTCCTCCCATTTAAAAGTACACACACACATACACACGCACACACACACACAAACAGATACTGTAGATGCAAACTCAAGTTTTCACGAGTTAAGAAATCAGTGTAGCCTCAACCTCTTTCTAAAATGTGCACAAATATCCTGATGTGAACTCATGGATAGCCATAACAATGTTGTCCTATTGTTGTCCTAAATTCAAGACTTCTTTGATATTACTGGTATTGCACATATTCAGTTTGCTTTCACTTTGAGCTCAAAGTAACAATTAGCTGCACAATAGAAGTGATCACAGAACTAGTGCTCTAATAGGCCTTTCACACCAAAATGAACCAAGAGTCAGTTCCAGGCTGGTGTTGGGGTCAGTTCAAAACTGGTTACAGCCTTATCCCAGTTATGAACCGGTTGGTTTCACATCGACCGGAGACAGCCATGGAGCCGGCAAGAGAGCAACGTCATGACGTCACTGTAAACGTGTGTGTACGTCACCCGACGCCGCTGCTCTTGTGGCTAACGCTAAAGCTATCGCTAGCTTTAAGCACAACAACAGCGGCGAATACGTCTTATTTTTACACTTGTTGGCTCTCGCTTTGCTTTCTTAAGCAAACAGGACCCATACAGCGTATTCTCGCCGGTCAATTTGATCGCTACGTTCGGTAATTATGTTATGTTTACGTCTCGTAGTAGCGGTGTTTTTAAATATGGCAGGCATGAGGTTTGAGTTGCTCTGGTTGGTCAGGATAATCCCTCCCCCAACCGTTCGCGCAAGCAGTTCTTATCAAACCCTGCTCAATCCTGGGGTATGAGTTCCCCCGGTTTTTACGGCCCGGAGCAGGCTCTCTGGCGGTGTGAAACCAAAACACTGGCTCTAACTCCGAACAAGCCCAGAACTAGCTCCGATTTTGCGGCGGTGTGAAAGGCCTATAAGTACTCCTAGGTGAGCCTGGGGCACATATAGCTGTGAAAGAGCGAGAAACAACATTCTTACAGTATGTCTGCAAGATGAACAGTTTTGAGATTAAAGAAGGAAATTGTCATTTTTGAATCGAGCCCATGCATTGATCAAAATGCATGGTGCCATCTATACATTTTACAGTATATCATTACCCTTATACTTTATGAGTCAACACACCAGTAGACTTCCTGCAGTGGCAGAACTTCTCTTGTATGGTTATACAACGACAAAGTATGCCTTTCAAGATTCTATTTGTAATGAATAAACAGTGTATATTACAACACACAAGGTGTGATCAGAATATACATTTATGAGGCCAGTCATGTGTGCAGCATCTTTGGCACATTTAGATTCAGAATGTTTCAATGTTAGACTCGGGGTGAGACTACTGTGGTGATGTATTATCAGTAGGTATGGCAGCAGCTGGAATCAGTCACTCACAAAGCTACATTGCACTGCTTGACCACAGCTGACAACCCCCCCTGGACTGCTCCTCTGCAGTTAATTAAGTTCACAGCATGTCACCAAAAAATACCAAAAAGCACAGGTGAAAATAATACACCTACACCAGCCATGCTCTGTGTGCTACTACCAAGATCGTTATGCAAGTCACTTTCACTTTGTAGTCCCAGGACCCATGAAATGCAGTGATGTGATTTGTTACTGCTTCAAACAAAGTATTAGTGGGTGGGTGGGTAAAGTGTCAGGAAGAGCAAACATTGCAAACACTCATGTTAGCCATCACTCTGGTGGTGGATCACTCGCTTTCCTTGATCATCGCCATTTAAGAAGTAGGTAGAAGCGAGGAATTTTGCTTTAGAAATCCATGTGGACTGCGGTTTCATCTTAGAGATGGTTACATTAAGACACATTAATCAGAACTTGTCTGTGAACTGTGTGTTGTCTTTATGTAGGTATTGGCCTTTTCTCAATCCATAACTCAAATGTCTGCATTGAACATGTAGCAGCTAGCTCATCTTGTTCATTGCTGCTCCGTCTTGGAAGTTTACAGTGATGAACTCGATTAGCTGATGTGGGCGGAAAAGCTTTGTAGAGTGATGAAGCTGAGAGGTTATATCTTTTAGAAGAACCTCCTTCTCCACATTATGAAACAGGCCCTGCCAAGATTCAAGGATGACTGAATTCAAAGTTAATTCAAATGTATTACAAAAGGCAAATTTACAGAAGCATTTGCTGGGACTGGGCCTTGCACCAACTGATAAAGGTTTCAAAAAATTGACAGCTCAGGAGGATCCCTGATGAACTGACTTAACATTGCCAGATTAAATGTACCCTCAGAATATTGGAAAAATAGGAAGCACTGTTTTAACATTTGATGCAGGAATGATAGAAATTTAACAAACAAGATCTTTGTTTAGGTATGCTTCAAGGCATTTCTGTTGCATATTTTGGGATTTCCATATTGACAGTATGTGTAAGCATATGTGTCTAGTACATCATTAGTTAATTTCAATTAGCACAATATAGTTGGAGAAAAATAAACTGTCCATGGTGACTAAGGTGTCAAGAGTAATGTAAGATGGTTGAAAATGCTATTGAACTCTTTTTTTAAGATATTTTTTGGGCATTTTTATGCTTTATTGATAGTGCAGAGAGACAGAGGTGAAATGGGGCAGAGAGGGGAGTGACATGCAGAGAACGACCGCGGGCGGGAATCAAACCCGGGTCTGCTGCTGGGCCCTGCCCGGGGGGAGACACCCTACCAACCCAAGATTTTATTTTATCTAAAATCCCAAAATCAGGAATTATAATGTTCCTGAAGGGGCTTTGCAATATGTACAGTATGACATCCTTTACTTTAAACCATCAATTCAGATAAGGAAGGTTTGATAGCAAGACACAAGCATTTGCATATGCAGAAAAAAGTCCCATATTGACATGAACAAATACAGATAAAATCAACTGTAGCGTATGTCATATGTTCAGAACCAACTTTTATCTGACAAAGGGTGGCAGAACAGTCTGGGATGATATCCCCTAGGTGGCAAGATAAGGAGAGTAGAGGATACAGTTTGTCAAATCTCACATTGCATTCTACTGCTTTGAAGTCAGGCAACTAAAACCTCGAAAACAAAAACATAATCAGAAATAGTTGTCATGACAAAAACAATATTTATGGCCACGCACATACCACAGCAAAGCAAATGTCATGTCCACACATAGGAGATTGCAGTCAACTTTTATTTACACCAATGTGATCAAATCTGTAAACCATTGGTGCCATGCTTGAACCTTGTCACAACATACATTTGACGGACAGAAATAGAGAAACTATTACACTAGAGACTGAGGAGGAAACTAATCAACTGCCAGTACAATGGAAGCTTTGTGGTGTTCATTACACTATGAATGCATGTTTGTGAATGTAGCTCTTAGCAAGAATGAGGCGGGCCATTGATGAGGACCCCATTATTTAAACTCAGATGGGTCACTGAACATGGCAAGATTGGCATCTGATCTGTGCATGGTAATATATATTTTGGTAGATTACTATATTCATTAACTCTACACTGTGTTCCAAATTATTATGCAAATTGGATTGAAGTGTCATAAACTTTACATTTTTTGTTTTTCAATTAAACTCATGTATGATATTGTGTCTCAGGATGCCTTGGATCATTGAAATTAATCTCATACGCCTGTGATAATTAGTTTGCCATGTGAGCCCAATCAAAGGAAAAACGTTCCACATTATTAAGAAGGCCACATGTTTCAAGCAATATGGGAAAGAAAAAGGATCTCTCTGCTGCCGAAAAGCGTCAAATAGTGCAATACCTTGGACAAGGTATGAAAACATTAGATATTTCACGTAAACTTAAGTGTGATCATCGTACTGTGAAGAGATTTGTGGCTGATTCAGAGCACAGACGGGTTGGTGCAGATAAAGGCAAAATGAGGAAGGTTTCTGCCAGACAAATTCATCGGATAAGGAGAGCAGCTGCTAAAATGCCGTTACAGAGCAGCAGACAGGTATTTGAAGCTGCTGGGGCCTCTGGAGTCCCGCAAACCTCAAGGTGTAGGATCCTACAGAGGTTTGCAGCTGTGCATAAACCTATTATTCGGCCACCCCTAAACAATGCTCTCAAGCAGAAACGGTTGCACTGGGCTCAGAAATACATGAAGACTAATTTTCAAACAGTCTTGTTTACTGATGAGTGCCGCGCAACCCTGGATGGTCCAGATGGATGGAGTAGTGGATGGTTGGTGAATGGCCACCATGTCCCAACAAGGCTGCGACGTCAGCAAGGAGGTGGTGGAGTAATGTTTTGGGCCGGAATCATGGGGAGAGAGCTGGCAGGCCCCTGTAGGGTCCCTGACGGTGTGAAAATGATCTCGGCAAAGTATGTTTAGTTTCTGACTGACCACTTTCTTCCGTGGTACACAAAGAAGGACAGTGCCTTCCGTAGTAAAATCATCTTCATGCATGACAATGCACCATCTCGTAACCTAACCCTGCTGCAAAGAATACCTCTGTGTCATTGGCTGCTTTGGACATAAAAGGAAAGAAACTCATGGTGTGGCCCCCATCTTCCCCTGACCTCAACACTATTGAGAACCTTTGGAGCATCCTCAAGCAAAACATCTATGAGGTTGGGAGGCAGTTCACATCAAAACACCAGCTATGGGAGGCTATTCTGGCATCCTGCAAAGATATTCAAGCAGAAACTCTCCAAAAACTCACAAGTTCAATGGATGCAAGAATTGTGAAGGTGATATCAAAGAAGGGGTCCTATGTTAACATGTAACTTGGCCTGTTAAGATGTTTTTGATTGAAATAGTTTTGATTTCTCTAAATATGACCTTCACATCCTGCAAATTCAAGAAATGACCATTTTTATTTCTTTACAACCTATGCAATGTTTTGAAACTCTGTTGTGCATATTAATTTGGAACGGTGCATTTTGAGTTTTTTATTTTTGAAAAAAATACTGTTATCATTTGGAGGTTTGTTCAATAAAATTTGAATCATACTTTAACGGTTGATGACTTGAAAATTATACTGACTGTGATTTGCATCGACTATTTAGGAACATCTGAGAAATATATAATTTGCATAATAATTTGGAATGCACTGTATAATAAGTTAATGGTTATTCACAACCTCATGAACTATGCCCTTCTCCACCAATGTGGAGGAACATCAGTATTCCAACAGTGTGCTTTGCACCCTCTCTCTCCCTCTATATTTCCCTCTCGCTCTCTTACACCTGTCTTCATCTTTCTTTCCAATCTTACCACCGTTCAGTGAAAATCACGTCAGACAACCGAGTCAGAATCATTTGCATATAGCCTATCAAAGGTCTTACCATTGAATGGCTCATTCATATGCATGAGGTCATGGCCAGATGTGTGCCCTCATTGGCCCTGTCAAGACTCAAAGCCCGCCTCTGTGATCAGTGCTAACAGCTATTGGATGTCTCTTCATTAGCAGCTACAATTATGTTGACCCAGTTGTCAATGGTTACAGATTATTTCTCTCGTTACACGTGCAGGGCCCAAAACAGAAAGTGGTTTGAAAAGATGAGCTCTTGTTCTTAACCGCAAAGTACTTGAGCAGTATTATCAGAGTGATCATCTCATACATGGGTTTTCCTTGTGTTCCCAGATCATCATTTTTTACAGAGCCTCATATTAATACACAGTATTATTGTTTTAATAAAATAACTTGAGTGGCTAAATAAAATGTTTTATATACAATGTATATATATTTTGAAAAAAATTATAAAGTGTAAAATATATGAGACAGATTGTTGTTGATATGCTGCTATGTTATAGTAACAATGTTTAGGCTAAAATGATTTTGTCAAATTGTAAACACCTAAAATGCCCCTGGTCTGAAGCACATTACAAAAAATTGTTAAGTGTGAGTATCTGTGGGAGGTTTTTTTTGTTCGCCATGGGAAACAATTGGCACTCATATCAGTGTTACGTAGGGCTTTAAATTGGATTGCCTCTTGCTTATACAGTTGTGTTTGTGTGTATCGAGGTGTATGTGGTTGAGTATGTGTGTGTGGGATTTATTATACAGTGTAAGCACTTGAGGGCTGTGTGATCTGGGACATTAGCCTTGAGGAACATCAACACAACTCAATGAACAATGAGGGAAATGTGCTTTAATTGTTCTACTTGTGCAACATTAAATGTACACACAGTATGTCACCACGGCAAGAAATGTGATGTCTTTTGTTATGAAGACAAAAAGCTTTAAAAATAAAATCTCATTCTGACTCTTTCACACAGAGACAGATATCAAGTGGAGCTTGAATAAGAACATCACTCTGCAGCACATATGTACATTAACAGGACATTATAGTATCTTGCCATAGAGATTCCATATCTTTAAAATAGCTCTGTATAATCCTGCTGTATAATTGTGCTATAAATGCACAGCAAAACAAAAATGCCAAATGCCCTGTGCAGATGAAGTCATTGGTGCACTTTTTCATTCTTACTCCACTATTCTCATTTCCACCCCAAGAGTAAATCTTTGTGCCTTCCAACCAAGTAATTACAACACAATTTCATATTTTATTACTGACTGCAGTAAAGAGAGTGTAACATAAATTGTCTAGGCACATCTTCTGGCAATGGGGCAAGAGAAGCAATTGTGCAGCCTCCATATATTTTAGTACAAGACGGGACTTCTTTAGTAGCCATGCTTATGGAAATTGTAAAATCCAAACTAATTAAATACTAACTTTGACAAAAGAGGCAAACAAAGAGATAGAACATCAGATAAGAAGTGCATACACTATACACTCTTTAGAATATACCGTTAATCAATGCTGAACAGCAAATGTATATCAAAAGTTGACAATAATGTAACAACTCAAACAACCTTGGTTAAAACATACCAACATCTTGGCCAGCTGCATGTTACATAACGTAGTTCAAGATCATAACAGTATTCCTTCATGTGTGTGTTACGAACAGTTTTTCTACCTGTTTTATTTCCAATCAAAACTCAACATTTGGTGTGTGTGTGTGTGTGTGTGTGTGTGTGTGTGTGTGTGGGTGTGTGTGTGTGTGTGTGGGTGTGTGTGTGCGTGTGTGCGTGCGTGTGTGTGTGTGTGCGTGTGTGTGTGTGTGAGAGAGAGAGAGAGACACTAGAGTTAGCAAAAATAAGCACTTGACTCATTTCAAGTATGCACCTTCCAAGTGGAAAAATGCCTCATATACAAAGCAGAAGGGTAATCGTGTGTTCAATTGTCTAACAATATAAGCCTGCGCATTACTGATTTGTGGGGTTTCTGAATTTCATGGTCATTAACCAGGAAACACACAGACTGCTATTGAGGCTGATATTTAAAATGTATCTGATCTTGAGATTCTTATTCTCAAAGTGAAAACAGTATGTGATTATAGTGTTCCTTCTTTGTATTTGTGTGGAGTAATTGATTTTCTTGCAGCGCCAGCATAGTACATTCTGCTTGCCTTGTGAGAACATGCAATATGACTAACATCCGCAGATTTGAAGCCATATTCGCAAACTGTTTTCTGTTTAGGGACTGCAGAACATACAAAGTCTATCAATTATCTGTTCCATATTATTATATGAGTACATCCCCCTAAAAATATATTTTGAACATGCAAAAGTGTATATATGTACATATGTATTGACATTAGTATGTTCTGAAGGTTTGCAGTACACCTATTGGATAAACCCTTGTTATATATTGTATTACTGTCTTTGGTGAAACATCACAGATACGAAAAACTGAATCAGAGGGAAAGAGACACAGCCTTGATTGTGAGCTGGACTTGAACCCTCAATACATATAGAGAAATGACCGCTAACCACTGTGGAAACCACTTGTCTCTCTTGTGTCAAATGAGTGCAAAGGACTGTGAGTATCAACTGGGAAACTGTATAATGTATAATTTTTTATCTTGCTGGCAATCCAGGTTTTTTTCAGACATGGACACAGGAGGGACGAGTCAATGGATGAAAAAAGAGAGATACATTCTTAAAGAATGAATGGCGCTGCTTTTTATGACTCTTTTGCCCACACCTTTTTTTATGGATCTTGTCTTGCTTAACTTTTGCTATTTGTCTGCCTTTGCTTTTATTCCTTATCTAGTTTTCTCTTTCCTCTCCCTTTCAGTCACCATCTGTCTATCTCTGTGCTGATTTCTCTTATTCACAAACCTCCCTATATATATGCATTTCTGCTCTCTCTACGCCTGCCTTTCTCTCCAATCTCTTTCTATTTAATGTCCTGGCGCTGTATAGAATCCTGTGGACTGCTGGCTGATAAGCGGCGATTAAAGTGCTGTGATACATTGACAGCCGAGGATAGAGAATCGTGTCAGTTAAAAACCAATTAGCAGGTACATTTCAGAGACACAGAACGGGCGGTGAGAAAAACAGATACAGTTGGGGGTCATAAAAGACCATGGAACGTGGGAAGACGGTTCAAGAAAGCTCAACATTTTTAAATGCATAATTTGTTACAGATACAAGCCAATTTCTTTATGCCGATTCCAGTATTCTGTCTTTAAGTCAGGTGAGTGCATGATGTAGAGCCCGAATAAATCCTTGAAAATTCGACAGTGTGCCACCTCTGTCTTTGCTTGGTTCCAATCCCAGCATCACCTGCTCCTATTATTTTGTAAAGTGCTTTATTGAAAGTGCTTTTTTTGTTGCCTCTCACCTATTTACACACACACACACGCACACGCACACACACACCAATGGCAGCAGGCATGCAAAGTTCAGACCAACCAAATGTAGAACAACCTGCTTTGTAGTTGACATTTAGGGAACGTCTCATCACGCTGCCAATTTTGATCAGAGCTTCAACCACTAACTGTAATACGGGGACACAGTTTGGACACCCACTAACTTCCCTTTTCTTTCAGCTTTTAAAATTACACACTGACATTTACTGTAACAGGCTCCCCACATAAAAGCACGCATGCACACCGGTGATTACTGCACTATTCACATAATCACACACTCAGGAAACGTATCCACACACACACACACACACACACACACACACACACACACACACACACACACACACACACACACACACACACACACACACACACACACACACACACACACACACACACACACACACACACACACACACACACACACACACACACACACACATCCATGTATGCACCTGCCTCGTGATTTAATTCTCATATGTGTGAGTCAGGCATTCAAAAACACTTAAATAATGAGGGAAACTAGTAGATAATGTTTCCCACTAAAAAGAAAAAGAAGTGTTATTTATGAAAACTAAAGTTAAAGCAAGACAAACCCTGGAGTTGATTAATCAGTTGAGTCAGTTATGAAAGCATTGGGTGGTAGCCGGGGACTACAGCTGGAAATTTGCCAAATAGGCTAAAGCTGCTCCTTCTCAAAGGGGACTGTCCACGAAACTATACACAAATAAACTAAACTAATATGTGGCATTTGTGCTGTGAAGGTGTTGGAGGTGCAAAAGCAAAGAGAACAATGCAGGATGGATACCGACTGGAAGGCAGATGGACACCTGGGCCAGCTTTTATAGCTGGCACAGCTAAACACTGTTCAAAAATAAGGATAAAGTGCTTTGGGTAATCATTTATTTACACTGATATCAATTGAGCCCAAGCTGCCAATTTAATGAAGTTGGTCAAAATGGGCCATCGGGTCTTTGACAGCTTAGAGTATAAAAGCAAAAAATCTCTAATCACTCAGACAAGATCTTGTTCCTCATGCATAAAAAAACTCAAGGCTACACATTTCTCATTATGCCTACCTGTCAGAAAAGCGATCTTGCCCTCAACCCCCCCATTAGCTTACTGAAGAGAACAAACATGCTTGATGTGAAATTTCCAACAATGTAACATCCAATTCACCATCTGTCATTGAACAAAATGGGGCCGGTGGAGTTTCTCCACCACAAAGCAATCTCCCTCCAGTGAAGGAAAATGTAACATTTATATGTCTCGAAATAGATGTAGTAATTATTTATTGATTTAAAAAAATATATCTGAAAAGCTTTTCATAGAAAAAGATAAACACTTGCCTCTTTCAACTCTGACATACCACAACAAGTGGGAGAGACACAACTGTAACTGAGCAACATGAGCCATGCCTCTATGTCAGCACATCTGACCTTCCTGTCTCTTTCATTCACCGCAATATCTCTCCAGGTCTGCCCTCATCCCTTCTACTGTGCCAATCTGCATGGTTATCCCCAGACTTTTTTCCCATTCAGTCATCTACACAAGAACAACCCAGACGGACACAGGCACACACGCAATATATGAATACAAATGTTTTCAATCCCATTACACGGAAGTAAGAACAATAAACCGCACACAAGAGCACCTGCAACCTCTCCATCGCCGAGGCTCACCCAGAAGCTCTGCAACTCATTTTATATACATGACCCACACAAACACACACACACACACACACACACAGAAAGAAAGAAAGATGAATACATGGTAATCAGATTGTGATTATGGGTCTCAGGGGAACAAGAGAGACAATGGCCAAGGTGTGCCAATGTTTTCTCTACTATTATATAAGCTAATTCAAATCTGTATAATGCAATAGCATGTGTTTCTGTAAGTGCGAGTATGTGTGTGTGTGTGTGTGTGTGTACGCATGTGTGTTATTAAGAGGGTGACAAGGTCTGAATGATTAATGGTAGCTATACAATAGAAAACATTAAAAGAAGGTCTGCAGGAACATGCACACACAAACACAGAAACACACACATACTTGAAAAGTAATGAATTCTCAAGCAGCAGATGTATTGACTACATATCCCTTACACACATTTGTTTTGTGTCTGTGGAAATGCGTGCATGCATGCGTGTGTGTGTGTGTGTGTGTGTGAGGCTGTGTTTGTGTGTGGGGCGTACGTTCTCCCAGGGAGGGCAGAAGAGAATAATAGCTTTGAACATGAGCTTCATGCAATTAACTGTGAGCTTGAGCAGATAGACTCCATAGTCAATACACCTTGCAATGATGGCAAGGGACGTAAGTAAAAACGAAAAACGTCCTCCTTCATGTGCAAGTGTGTGCGCATGCAAGTGATTATGTGCATGTGGATTTTCATTATAAGGATCTGTTAAAACGTCTCCAGGCTTAGGGAGATGTGCAGGATGTTAACGGTTGTATGTTAAGGTGAGTGATGTTGGATGTGAATAAAAGAACCAATCGCTCTTGTGTGCGTGCATGTGTGCGTGCATGCAGGTGTGTGCCTGCATATTTGTATGTGTGCATGTGTGTGCAAGTATGTATAACATCTACTAGTGTTGTGGGCAAAGAACAATGCCTACTGAAAACCACTCAGGCAATGCAGGGAATGAGTGTGGGGTAAAAGCATAACTATGATTGAGACAGAAAAAAATAGAGACACCGATCATCGACTAAAAATTGAAACAGCCAAAGATCAATGTGAGTTTGATAACATGATTTAAAGAAGAATGGGACATAACACAAAATAATAAAGACAAAAACAGTTGTTTAAGTGAGGCAAGCGGTGAGACACAGAAAGAGATAGGAAAGAACAGCTAAGCTGCACACTACCATACCTCACTGTCTGTACCAAAACACAGTGGACAACAAAAGCCTCAAGCCTTGAGGGACAGAAACAACCACAGTTTAACATGCACGCACATCAGCAGAGCGATCGATGAAAAAAAACACACGGGCAGACACGCACACTGACAATTTGAGGCTCATCCACACATAAACAAACAATTTGCCCCATTCTCCACTCCAGCCTTGCATTGATTGTTTAGAGCTGCAGGTTCTCTATTGATTTCTCTTAATCCGTTTTAAATGGACAATTATTGCCATGTCATCACCATGGAGCTATCCTGCAACAGTCTCATTATTTCTTTCTCTACGACCATATATCCTGTGTGTGATTACTTTGATTAAATAAATCCTCCCTTGTCTTGTTTTCTCTGTTACAAATTAATACATGTTGTGGTATTTTAAAGAACAGTGCAAAATTAATGGAATTGGGAAAGACAGCTAGTTACAATTTACATGTCCATCAATAACAATAATGACTAAACTAATAAACAATCTGTGATTTCAGATTGGAATTTTGTTCAGTGATTCTCGGAAAGACCTAAATTATTACCTAACATATCTAATTTCTTCAGCCTGTGCCTAAACACTTGCTTGTCCTTCTCCTTGTTGTATGTGCACTATAGCACTTAACAGATGTGAAGAAAAAGTTTTTAAAATGTGTCTCATGTGCACTGAAAGAGAGTGAATGGTTAAATCCAATCTGTATGATGACATATTAGGGCCATTGTAGGTACATGTAGGTAGGTACAGTTTGCACATGCGCATCAGGGTAAATGCAGCTTGTTAGACAGCTTTACAGCTATTTTTATAGGTACGTTTATGGAATGTAAATGAAGGCAATATCCAGATGCATAGAAGTCTCCTCTCTCTTTTATTAAACTCAGTTAGTGTTTAGTACAAAAACATCACAATAGCTGTCCAGAATTTGAAGAGGCATTGCCAGGAGTTAGGACTTTTTAGAAAAAAACAAATACATAATTTATGAGATTATAACCTCAGTAAATATTCAAGTTATTTTTGTAATACATTGGTTGAAATTTTAATTGTGGGATATGTCTCGTAAATGTACCACTTTAATCTCAGAGAATATCCAAGTTTCTTCTGGGAATAAACCACCCTCCCCCAGCCTCATAAATTTAAGTATGTGTTTTATGGAAGTCGTTGGAAATCTCCGAAGTAAACCAACAAAATCAATTGCGCTAACAAAGTACTGATTCGGGTACAGTCCTACAATAAAAAGTACTATAGTTGAAAATTCATCTCAAAAGTGTTACTGTAAATTGGCCTATAATAAGTGAATAAATATAAATGATAAATGGACTTGTGGAAAGTGCTTAACATTTCTTACCCCATTCACACATACACCGATGGCAGTAGCTGCCATGCAAGGCACTGGCTGAACCATTTTATATGCCCAAAAGTAGTTGCCAATGATGGCAACCAAAGGCCGATAATTTGGTTATATTGTTGCCGATGGCAATCTGACCCTGTGTCAAAATATAAATGCTCTCAATGTTAGCTGATTGAGTTGAGGGTAGTATTGTTCATGGGTGGCTTTGCATACATGTACATATGTGCATAACAGCACATTTGTTTGAGTCTGTATGTGTTGTGTGTGAAAGAGAGAGATGTATCCCTCTTTCCAGGACCTTGGAGAGCAATTACTTCAGCACATCAAGCCAGCCCTGGATCCAGGAACAGAAATAAAGTTTAATTGTTTTTGTATTCCTCTTGTTGTTCTGTATTAGTGCTCCCTAGTGAGAATGAGCAGCTAGCCAGTCCAGTTTTACTACAGCTACATCCTACTTTCCGAGAGAGAAATGGGATAGTAAAAAATAGTGGATACAAATAAAAATAGTTTATGCATTACATCAAATGAATTAACAGCCGAAGATAGCGAACATGATCTGCAAATCTGTTTTTGTTTGAAATAAATAATGTTAATACGGAATCTGATGTAAAAAGGATATTGAAAGAGAAAATGGTTTCCAGTGCAAGGAACTGAGAATAAAAAACTTTTGGTAGGAAGACTTTGGAAAACCAATAATGGCACCTATAGATCCACACAAACTCACTACATTGTATTGAATTTCATGTTCGTTAATATTACATATTTACTTTTAAAGTTTTGTGCATATACAATGAAAACTAAAAAGAGATAAGCAGTTATCTAATGGTGACTACAGGTGGACTGGAAACTCATGCAAGGAAAGAAAAAGCAGCTAGTGAATATAAATTTAAAGCGGCTACGAGTAACTTTTAAATATCTTTAAAACAGCCTAATTTTTCCTCTGACAATCATAAATTACCTTTAACAGCAAACGACACCATCAGTGCAAAGAAAGACGTTTTTATATAGTTTTTATTTATGCATTTGGTCTGGTCGCACACCAAGTCCAATTTTGTTCATTCGCTTTCTGTGAGGACACGGAATCTTTCAGCTCCGTTAGAGTGGTTAGTGACACTGCATCAAGTCATTGCAATCAGGTGTGTGTGGCACTGACTGGCATTAGTTGATGCAGTGTCACTAACCACTCAGAGCCAAAAAGAGTCCGTGCTCTCACACTTTCAACACACGGACATGCACTATACTGCGTCCTAATCATTTGACACTCGCACGGCCGGCACGCGCTAGAAAACAGCTTTACGACAGCTGGCGTCTTCTCTGTGGCTACTGCAACGTGCTGATGCTGCTCTCACACAGATAGAGAAAGACACACTTCTTATGCATGTGTGTGTGTGTGTGTGTGTGTGTGTGTGTGTGTGTGTGTGTGTGTGTGTGTGTGTGTGTGTGTGTGTGTGTGCGCGATGAGACCGCTGCAAATGGGAGAATAAAATAGGAACCAAAACACAAAGTCATAGAGGCAATAATGGGAAACTGAGCAATCCTTGTTCGTAACCCTCCCTGATTCTCCTCTCTCTCACCTCTCTCTTACAATCTTTTCCGACTGACTTCTAATGGCCACCAATTAATTTCACAAGGGGAAAAACACCTCTCTCCTCTGTCTGCCTCCTATTCATGTATTAACATTTATGGTGTGTGCTATTACATTTATATGATTTAGTCCTTGGGGCCTGTTTCATCATCAAAACCTCTCAATGTCTCGAACACCTCAATTTAATTTCAAATTAATAGATTTCAAATATTTCATTGAACTAAGCTGCAATCATCTCCAATTGTAAAAGGTTAATATCCTAAGCAGCACGTTTTCTTGCTCCAATGTAGAATAAACTACTTCCATAAATCATTCATTCTAGCTATCCTCACATGTCAGCAAAATAAAATAATCTGTGGTCAACTGAAGGTTTTAAGCAAGACAACGTTTGCTCTCCAGCTAAAATATTTCACTTGAGAGAAAATGGGATTTGATAACAAAGAACCCCCCCCCCCCCCCCTCCCACACACACACACACACACACACACACACACACACACACACACATGCACACGCACACACACCTGCCAATCAAACATAAGTATTCCCTCTGCAATACTGCATCAGTATACAATCAGACTGGCTTCATAATTTGCTCTCTCTCAGACTGTGACCCTCAATAAACTCTAATACCCACAATTCCCTCTGGCCCAATGTCATGCCTTATTGGCTGCCTAATTCACAGAGAGGGAGAGAAGAAGGGGAAGACCGGGAGCAGAAAGAACATTAAATTGCATAAAAGGGGTAGAATGAAAAGGAGCTCATAGGAGTAAAATGATGCGGGACAGATAGAAAGAAATGTAACCGTGAAGCACACAGGGCACCTTGTGAGCACATCTAGCCAATCAAGTGCAGGTTATAGCCAAAAGGACCAGATTAGGACTGGCTGGTAAACACAGGGTTAGTGTTCACCAATTAATGCCCGGGTCTAATTGTTTGCCATGCTTTTTCCCTCCATCTTTCTCTTTCCCCCTCTCTCCCTCACACCCACCATACTTCCCCTTCTTCACACTTATTTTCTCTTAGGCTGAAAAGAAGACAGGATGAGACAGTGATGATGAAAGTGAAGAATGGTGCCAATGTTGCAATGGGCTAGCTAGAGCTAAAGAGTATAAAGAAAGTGTGCAGGACGGACCGTGAGAGAGGTTGTGTTGGGGTCAGTTGTAATCCATAGTTTCTTAGCAGTCTTTGGAGGTCATTTACCAGTCCGACAACCTGCTACTTCTGGGTTTGGACAGCTGCCCAGGGCCATGCTCATTTCTGCTTCACAGATACTAATTGTAGCTCTTTTAAAAAACATATGTGACTACAGACATGGACAAAAACGGTTTGTTTAAAAAAATGAGGTATGCTTTTTTCCCCCTTTAAATTCTTCCCCTTGTCTCTGATATTGCATTCCTAGTTCCCTCGGCACTGCAATCCCATGACTGCAGAGTTTTGCTGTTGGCCTGGGGGAGGGATGCAGACACATCATATTGCCAGCCGCATCTTCTCACAAATATGGGGCTTGAAATGAGGTAGAGTGCTACTACGTTCATCCCCCTATAGTTCCAATCTCCATGTACAGGTGCCCCAGCATACCAGTAGGAGTCAGTAGCGCCTCGGGAACAAAGACAGAGGTAACACTACCAAAATATTGTGGACAGGAACTTCCAATGTGTGATCCAAACATCCCTCCCGATTCAATATTTTTTGGCTTGCATGATAACATTCAAAGCTTCTTCTGTACTCTATCTGCATCGCTCATATTTGGACAAAATCCATCAAGAAGATAAATAGCCATTCTGTTTGTTTTGGCAATCCACCGTCACGCTGCTCTCAAAGACGTCTTAGCACACAGCAAGAACAACCATCTTTGTCTTAGAAAACATTGAAATGGATGGAAACTGTTTCCTTTGAAACCGTTGGTGGCATACAGGAGGTATCAGAAGATTTTAGTTGGAAGCATGGACATCTGGGTGATTTAGTGAATATCGCACGGCCATTTCAACTGACCCTTTGATAAATATGCAAATTAAGTTTTCCTCGAAATATACCTTGATATTGCACACATCTCTCAGCCCTACACTGCTTGTTGCGGGATTGTTGCAGTGGTTGACACTAACGCTTGCCCGCTTGCCCGGGGCAAGTGAAAATAATGTTCGGGCAAGTTGATATTGCTTTTTGGTTGCCCGACCGGGCAAGTGGATTTTAGATGAGTTGTCAGTAGTCTAAAGGTGCGAATACACTAGGCACTTTACACGAGTACAGACGCGTATGAAATCGGCCATAGGGAACATGGCGCGTAAATGCGTCACTCGCGCTAAAGCAACATTTTCACTCGCGCTAAAGCAACATTTTTACGCGCGTATATATTACGTGCGTATATATTACGCGCGTATATATTACACAGCTACGCGAGGAGTTCAAAAAATGTAACTTTTGTTGCTCCTACGCGAGACGATTAGCCACGTTGGCCAATCAGCGTTGAGCTTGACCCGACGTCACATACATTGGCAGGGTCGGAGAACAGTGTACTGTACACAGAGGCTGATGAGAGACACCGAGGAGAAAAATTTATTGCGGGCGGCCGGTGCTGTATGAAGCCGCTCGGGGTTAGAAGACGTGGGGAAAGTAAACCAGGAGAATGGACTTCCTGGTTAATTCAGTGGATATGTGCGGCTGTGCTTTAGCCGATAAACAAAGTTAGCGCCGTATAGCATTAGTTGACTCACCCTGTTGTGTGCGGGCGGCTAGCGCCTCATATTATGAACCCAAACATGACGACTGTCCGCGGGACTTTCACGACAAGTAGAGCGAAGCACCGGTGTTGATCGACGCCAGCCACGGTCCCCTGTCACAGCCAGGTAGGGTAATTTTGGCTACTTGCCTTTATGTTGTGCCGCCGTGCACCGATGCTGCTGTAACTGTGTTTGTTATGTAGCTGCCGTGAATATGCAATGCTGTTTTAATGCTAGGCTATTTGTGCTGTTCAGTTTGTCTTTTGGCACAGTTGTTGGCCGTGTTGTTGTTGTTTTTGTGCGGACATGCACGCTGTTGTGTCGGGTCTGATCAGCCATGGTTGATAAGGGAAATACAATATCGGGAGGGAGACTAGGCACGTTACGCGCGTATAACCATTTTTGACACAAAATGATCAAGCAACATTTTAGCTGCGTTACGCACGTAAATCTTACGCGTGTAAAATGCCTAGTGTGTTCGCACCTTAAGCTATTTATTCATGTGTTTTAGAGTCCGCAAAACAATTTTTTCCCCGCTAACTCACAAAATAGATCGGCTATATTTACTATTGAGCAGCATCACACTCTCTCTCTCACACACACACACACACACACACACACACACACCAGCCTGTGTGCGCGCAGTTTCGCTGTCTACGTTCCGAAAGCCGGCTCTATTAGGCTACGGACCTGGTTCCGCTATATTCAAACCCCAGAAATCAATAACGTTTGAGCTTATTGATACCGCTATGGAGTCCAGTAGGTCACATGATGTAATTTTAAATATCGAGTAGAGCCGGGTCATCTTCAACTAATTAGGCCTACTTTGGCGAATTATTCCATCACTGGTCTGCATCATAGATTGTAAAAGTGTTGTACCTTCGACTGTCTTGAAGAAACTCCTTCAACTCTGTCTCCAAAAAATAAGATAAAAAAAAATCCGTCCGCTGAGCCGCTGCCGCTGCAGACCATGCTGCAGCGCTCGGCACCGTCTCATCATTCATTCAAAGCAGCGGTGATCAACAAACGCAAACGAGAGACTGTGTAGCAAGTCCCGCAGTTAAAACATTTGATAGTTTTTAAATCCATATTAAAATCTGCAGGATAAGAGCTAGTGTAGGCCGACAAGATTTATTTTTCTGAATTTTAAATGCTGCTTTATGCTGCAAGTGTGCAGTAGTAGGTTAGTCAGGGCAAGTATACACAGCTGTGTTCCTCATTCAGTTGTCAGGAATCAGTGGTTACACTTGTTTAGCCTCGTAAACCAAAGATTTGCTTAAGGATACTTGAATGGTGTTTTAATAGAGAAAGGGCAGCATTATATTATATTAAACGTATATGCTGCATGTGAAAGCAAAAGACAAGAACTGTGTGCATTGGATGATGATGATGAGCTAACAATTGTCAGAAGAAGAAGAAGAACATGACCAAAGATGGAGGAGGGAATGATAAAAAGAATGAGAGTGCCAACTGCTGGTTTCAGGAGCCTGTTGCATCTGCTCTGACTCAGTTCAACAACGTCTTGTTATGCCTCCAGCAAATATGAACAGGGCTGATGATGATGCGATGATGCATATTAATACAAAACATATCACTTAGTCTGAACTTAAAGGGGACATATTATGAAAAACCAAACATTGCCGGTGTTTGGGCACACTTTTTGGGTTATTGGGGTCCCTACAAGCACACACAAGCTTCAAAAAGACTTTTTGTTAGGCTATGCAAAGGTTGGCAATCTAGTGTGATCTGCCGTTATACTGGAGTGTGGAGGAGAGTGTGCCTTGAAGACTGATAGACACCATATCTCCTCTGGAAATGTAAGTAGTCCTATTTAAAAAACAAATCTGTCCGTTTATGAGTTCAATGTGTGTAATGTGCTTTGATTTATCCCTCCTATAATAACCAACGCCGACTGAAACGAGATAATGCCACCGGGTTAAGTAGTTAGTGTTAGCGTCCGCTAGCTTAACCGTTAGCTTTATGCTAACGTTTAGATCTGTGAGTCTGTCCGTGACAGCCCCTGTGTGAAAAACAGACAGGGAAACTGTACGGTGTGTTGGAAACTGAATAGTATTTTTTTGTTGTTGACAGTGTGTAGTTATGCAAGCAGTCGTGGAACATGCAGCAGTAGGCCTATTACATCTCCAGTGTTTATGTACACTATAATAGACAGGAAGAATAGCCTACTGTAAGTTGCCTCTGCTGCTGTTTGTTTCCTGTCCATTATATTTCAAAAAGAACACAGTATCACTCAGAACTCGTTGCTTCTTGAGCAAGGGCTATACTGAACTTAGTAGTAGCCTATCTTATTTAATAATCGAAGAAAACATATATTTTCATTAGTTTGTAGCTTTGCCATAACTACAGATGTATGATGTACTGTATATTTCAGCTAGGCTACATGATATAACATTGAATGTGTCATGTTTTACAGATATGAGTGACCTGACGGACCACACTATCTGTTCCATCAGAGGAGACTGTTCACTGGGTGGGACAGGTGGTCTTCTTCAGGGCCCACCAGCAACAACTGGACAGTTACATACAAGTTATGGCTTTGCTTCTGTTTGATATGTACACTTTATATTTCCATTTCACTGGCTATGAATAAACTGCTTTATTTTAAAGTATGGTTTTGGTCTTTTTAAAATGTAATGATACTGTTTTATAAGAAATCTTCAGAGGGATAAAGGGTTGAATTAAAAAAACCTATAAGTCAATGCATGTAGATCGGTCAGAAAACTAGTCCAACATCCTGACTAGGAAAATGTGAGTTTCAAGTAATCCTTTACTACACGAAGCAAACAGTGACAGTTAGCAACACAATACATTTTTTAACAGTAAAACTTTATTATGAATGAGTGATCACAATACAAATGATAAATTATCTATTAGATATTGAAAGGGTGTCAGATAATTTGCAGCTCTGACTAATTATTTCTATACTTTTTTTTTTACAAAAGATAATGCCTTTCTAGTGAATATTGACATGATACATTCCTTTCCTGCCTCATTACTGTACATGTTTACATGTAACCTCAGCATGGCTTCACAACCAAAGCCTTCACTCCACTGGGTTGTAGATCATTCCCCAGTTTAGCCTGTAGAGACATACATAAAATGTTGTATGTTACAAGTTAGGAGGTTTTTGCATAAATACTTAGCTCATATTCTGTTATTGACTGTGACATATTTAAACTTACCTGAGGGTAATGTCAGGGAAACCAGAAATCTTGATGCAATTTTCACAGTTTTCAGCTCAGACTCCTGCCTGACCAGGTTCAGTTGTAAAGCTTTTGGTTTAGAAGTGGTAAGTGTGCTGACATTTGCTGTAGAAATGAAGCTAAACATCGTAACATCGATCTCCATGCTGCATTGGCCAAAAGTAAACAAAACTGACAGCTGGGCGTGTGCCATGCCCATATAGGTTGGTATAGAGTAAATGAGCAGGGCAGTGCATGCACGCCCATGTAGATCTGACCAGTCAGAGCAGACTAGGATTTTTGCGAAGGGGGGTAGATGTCAATACCAACCTTTTGAGATAGAGAGCAGTAGAGGCTGGAAAAGGCGATGAAGAAATGGGCAATGGTAGAAAACTAATGGGTTTTTTGAACAATAAACCATTAAAACCTTTTCTAGTAGACCTCGGAAATATACATTTAAACCCGAGTTTTTGCATAACATGTCCCCTTTAATGTCACACATCCTCTAACTTCTCTTTCTCAGTGTTTTAGTTGCCATTCTTTGTTCATCTGCCTGATAACTTATTTTTTTCTATTTTCATCACCTGCCTCTCACTCAGTCTCTCCATCTCTCTCTGTGTTCTCATCTCTCACTCATCTCTCACCCTACTCTGCTGCCACTTTTACCTTTCCGTCAATACCTTTTCTCTCTTTACAACTCTATTTTTCACACATACGCCATTCCTCACAGCATTTTCTAACCTTTAATAAAGTTTCAATCAAACGCATTCTTTGCAACCTTACCATATATACATGTCCTAGCGGAGGTATGGACACTCTGCGATGTGCATGTGTGTGTGTGTGTGTGTACCTGTGAATGATGCCAGGGCTCAATGCTAAGGTTTTTTTTCACTTGCCCGGATTGAATGCCCGGACTGAATTCTACTTGCCCGAAGTCAATTTTGACTGGCCCCGATAACATTTTTTTTTCTATTAGTCATGTTCAAATAATTGTTATATTCGCTCTTTATTGACAATGTATAAACAAATCATGGACAGTATTATAGATGAGTTAAGGGTCATACTGAAAGTGGAGGATATTATTCAAATATTATTTGAGTTGGAACATTTGCAATCTTTTTTGTTTCTAAACCTACAATAACTGCAAACGAGACATGTTTTATGCAAAAAAAAACATGTAAAGAACTTTAACAGCACTTATTTTTATTTGTTTTACCTTATTCCTTTTACAACAGCAATTCTTTAAAACTTATTTCTGCAAAACATTTTTTTAGGCCTACAACAATCTGTTTTAAATGTTTTTATTTTTTTTTACTATAGGCTATTATTTTAATGTGTGTATGAGTGATTTTGATTTGATAAAAAAAAAATTGGCTCAGGACAGGCCGTGTTTTGAACTCTTTTCCAGTAGCTTACTTTTAAGCTTCCACTGCCTGAAGTCAGACACCTCTGGCCCATTTATTGAGATCTATGCAGGCTGTAAAGATGTTCCTCTGATAACTGTTGCTGATGTTTGTGTTGAACTGCACATTAACTGGAAGTAGGCTACTAGCAGCAGAGCTAACGTTAGCATCCTCGCGACTACTAGATTCACGTTGGGTGCATAATGCATTTAAAAAACGCGGATATTTTCGCTGCTTTTCAGACGGTCGCGGTCGACTTCACTCCATTTATAATTTACTCGTTGGCTTTTGGAGTTTCTGTCACATCAACCTACTGCGTGTAGTTCTCTTCTCTACCTCTCTAACTGGGTGTGTGTGCTCACCGGTGTTGTGCCGAGTCTGCGACTCTGCGGCTGTATCCCGTTACAGAGACCGCCTCCTTGGTAGGACGCGGTCTCGCGGTCTATGAAGGCTATAGCCTATGAAGGCCGATTCGAAGGCCGAACCAGGGCAGAACGAGCGTTGTTAAACGAGACGGTCTCCGCAGGTCTCCGTTTAAGAGCATTTCCGGTTTGCTTAACAAGCCGTTACCTTGCGTGACGACTCGCCGCTCCTGTGCTGCCTAGCAACCCTGATAGCTGCCAATGGAGACAGCCTTGTCAACGGA
This sequence comes from Ammodytes marinus, assembly GCF_949987685.1. Taxonomy (NCBI): domain Eukaryota; kingdom Metazoa; phylum Chordata; class Actinopteri; order Uranoscopiformes; family Ammodytidae; genus Ammodytes; species Ammodytes marinus. The sequence goes on along the minus strand of NC_137231.1, from coordinate 21,103,253 downwards.
GGAAAAAAGAAAAAGAAGTTGCCTACCAGACGAAAAGAAAAAAAAGTACAAGAAAAAAAGAAAGGAAGATAAAAGTTAAGAAGATGGAGCAACACGTTGCTGTTTTGTTATTTTTTATTGTATTGTATGCCACCTCTGAAAAAAAACGCATATCATGGGATATGTTGGGCTGCGAAGGATACATCTGATGCAGTCTTCAAAACCGTGAAATGAAGGCTGCATTTCTCGGCGCCTTGCAAATGGAACAACCTTTGCGCGCCGCTATGACGCAATCGGTCTTCAAATGCAGCCTTCGTAGACCACAACCCCTGAATCGAGATACAGCCTGCGTGTGTATGTGTGTGTATCGGCGGTGGAGCCCCGCCCCCCCTTCACAAAACGGAGCAGAGAGGAGAGGAGAGATGCAACGTAGCAGACACTATGCACACAAATGAGCGTTAATGTAATAATTAGCACCAGTTAAATATGAAAATAAACCATAGATAGATTACTTGTATTTGGCGATTCAAAAAAATTAAATAAGAAATATGATTTTTTTTTTTATTATTCAAGAATTTCAGCGGAACCTCCCGGTTGCCCGGTCGGGCATGCCAGTTGTCATAGTTACTGGCCCAACATGGCATTTTACTTGCCCCGGGACGTCGGGAAATCCTTATTGTCGAGCCCTGGATGCATACTCTTCTTACAATGTTATGACATGTTAGTGCAATGACTGCTGGGAGCAATTAATTCCCTATATGCAGCTCACACAGGCATTCACGTGCACATACATACACTTGTCATCTATCTATGTAGTAATCTTCATCAATAAGCCTTTATCAATACCATAATAGGATTAGGAACAATAACTTTGTCCTCACAAGTACAGCAAAATCTGAGCACACACCCACACATTTGCATTCAGGGCCCTAGCCACATGTGTATAACTCTCTATCAGAGTGGTAAATGTCACAGATAGAGGGAGAAGTGAAGAACAAGCCCTCTGTGTGTGTGTGTGTGTGTGTGTGTGTGTGTGTGTGTGTGTGTGTGTGTGTGTGTGTGTGTGTGTGTGTGTGTGTGTGTGTGTGTGTGTGTGTGTGTGCGTGTGTGTGTGTGTGTGTGTGTGTGTGTGTGTGTTTGAGTGTGTGTGTCTGTGTGTTTGAGTGTGTGTCAGAAGATAGAGAATGAAGTGAAGAGCTGGCAGACAGTCCATAAAGGTTAATTAATATGGAGACAACTAGCTAGCAGGAGCCTGCTATTACATGGATAGATTTTTAATAGACACACATACACACACACGGGGATAAATGAAGGGTTTTCTCATCCGACACCTCTCCTGTTTATGTCAAAAATCCTGTCTAGACAAAATCCAAATGGTCTGCATTGGGTATTAAAATAAAACACAGTTTAGACTTCATTTAGACATGTATGTGTAACAATCACTTTTGTTGGCTTTCTACAGCTGCCATTGGAGTTTTAATGGCCAATCCTTGTGAAATAGTATGCTGTTTTCCAAGCTTCTACCTACCAGAATAATTAAAATATTGAAGAGGGACAGTTTTTTTGAGTCAGCTATCATGAAAACTAAATTAGTTTTGAAAAACTGTGTAATGGGTCTGGGACTCTGGGGACTTTAGTGTCATAGCTCTGGAATTGACTTAGTTAGTAAAGTGCAATATACTTTTGCTTAAGGTAGTTTGGCAACCATTTTGAAGGTTGAAAAAATGCCACGGATCTATTGAAACTTCTAGTTGACAAGGGTGCTTAGTCATGGCCAGAAAAAAAGCTCGGTATTACTGGAATTCAATACAATTAAATTATAGACTTCAAGTAAGTATACTGACACACACTGGTTGGCTTGGCAAGCAACATAACACATTTGAAATATTATCTTTCGCACTGTCAGGCCACTTGTGAACAAGTTTCAATGCTGCACATCATTTATGAAGCAGTGTCCTGCACCATAGCACCATCTGCCCATTCCATCTTCTTTGTTAAGATGGATACTCTTAAGACTGACTCACAGCCTTTATCTGAGTACATTATTCCTCTCTCATACCCACAACCACTAAAAAGACAAATCCAAATGATGGATAGCCCATATAAGTGCCAAACTAAGTTTGCTGTACTTTTCAAATGCTAAAGGTCACTGTGAATTTACTATTGGCAACTTAAAGCAGCAAAGAAGACAATGTCTAATACTGTATTTATGTTATGAAGATATAAACCCTAAACTGGATGGGAAATGGATGTGTCATTCACCACTGGTGAGCAAGTCACTGTCTGAGTTGCATTGCATTAGATATATACTATAGTGCCCAAAGGGATGTTGTTCACTTGAGAATGGTAACTTGGTAGGTGATGACAGTGGTGAGTTATGATCTACATAATGGTGTCTGTTCTTCACCTTGAAGAAATATCTCCACTCCATAATTAATAAATAAAATATACTGTAACTGTCCATTCATGCAAATTATTTTACATTCATCGGATGTAAAATAATGGTTTAACATTGTAGAGGTCTCACTCCTTCAAGTTACTTCTGACTGTTCTGCTTCTGTGCTTGCCCCAGCCTTGTTTGCTATTGTTATTAATAAAATAAAAGGATGAATCTAAAGTTAGATATAATCATTGAACATATGGTCAGCCCACTCACGTTAGGAATCCCTCCCAATTTCCCTCTTGTAATGAAGCAATGATGTTCTTTTATTTTGGTCCTGTCCCTGCTATTTATCACATATCACGTCTCTCTTTCTTTCTCCCTCTCTCTTTCTGATTAATGGGACTGTAGGTTTGAAGCTGAGAACTGGTTTTATCGCAATGTGAAATCCAATTCTTCACTGTGACAAAGCTGCCAAAAACATAACATAAACTACTATATACACTTCCATACAGCCTATTCTTTTTCAGAGGCTACGTTTCATCTTGGGTAGTGTACAATTTCGGGGTTGTGTCAGGTTGTATTCTCAAAATTATATGTAGTTTCTTTTTTTCTTCTTGTGGCCCTCCTGAACTTTGTTTTATGTAAATCTATTCTCATGGTTTTCAAAAATATTCCTGTAATGGGGCCGGTCCAAATCCAGGCAGCAATACAACTGTCCAACATCCACCAACAGACACAATTTGTCAATTGAACAACATTCGTGGTAACGAATGCCATGGTAACCAACTACGTACAATTGGGTTTGAACAGGTTCAATTTATCTTAGGCTGAATTGGCATGGGGGTACTCCATCAGTACACTGTTAAATCATGTTGGCTGCTAGCTCATAATGGAATAGATAAATAAACAGTTGCTATAATATGCTCATCTACCAAACTAGATCGCCAACAAATGCAAAAAACACCCTGCCAACCATCCAACCACTCATCAATAAAGATTAGATTAGTAACAGAAGCCAAGGCACAACCTATACAGCAGACTGTGAATGCAATGCCTCACACATCTAGCTAGAGTCTGCAAATCAGTCAGCAAACCAGCCAGTCAATACAACACAGACAAGCCAAGCAATCAGCGAGCCAGGCAGTTCCCTATCCTGTAAAGATTGGATTAGTCACAGGAAGCATGACTAATCCATGCCTCTTGTTCTATTTAATTTCCAATTTTATTGTTTCATTCAATCCTAATACAACGTCAACTGCATGTCATTGAGCAGTCCTGTGTTTGAACTTTGAAACATATCCAGAGCTGTACAATCACTTTGGAATCGACAAAAGGGATCTACCTGTACATTGTCACTAGATTAAGTCACAAACACAATTTAGGAAAAACTAAGGGTTCATATTTGTATTGTACAAGCTTTATTGTACATTTAAAGTTATTGTAATGATATTTAATTTGCACCATGTATTCCTACCAAAACACAACGCAAATTTGAAATGAGAAGCTTGCGTTAATGTCATGATCCTAATCAAATTAGTTTTTGGTGAATTATCTCGAAGCCAAATATCACAGGAAACATTGCAGATCAGCTGCAGCCTTCATTACACGGACGTAGTATGATCTATAATCGATTTCATCCTCGATTATGATCAATTATGCAAGAGGAAATGCAATTGGTAGCATGAATTATTTTAGAAACCAAATAGCCTAAATTAGCCACTAATACATTCCCTGTATTTCTTCAATGTGTGGTTCGGTCTCCCACGTCAGGTAGCTATGGATTGTGACTCAACACCTTTAAGAATACAAGGAGTTTCCTTTCTTAGGGTGTCTTGGCTTATCCTTAGGGATACGTTGATTACCCCCAAGACATCTCAGCCGCCTCAAGCTCAGAATAAGACCACTGCCTGTTCATTTTTGAAAGGAGCTTTTTACGAGGTGGTTTTAGGCATCTGATTAGGATGCCTCCTGGACATGACTACCCTGTAGGGGTATTCCAAGCATGTGGAAATAGGGGGGGGGGGGGGGGGGGAGAACGTGCAGCCAACCCAGGACAAGCTGGAGTGTTGATATATTACCTCTGAGTTGGTTGAAATCGCCTAGTGATCCTCCAGGAGAAGCTGGAGGCAACCCAATAGCCAGCATGACAAAGAAAAACCTCAAAGAAACTACATTACTATGAAGTCTGGGGACGCAACCAAGGATATATAACTCAATAGAAAGGTTGCTATGAATCTATATTTCTGCTATGCCAGCCAGGTAACGCTTTAGACATACAGATATTCATCGCTACCAGGCTGCTGTTCATCAATCTATGTCAGCGATCTTCGGGTCAACGGCACTCTTACTTAGTCAAATATCCCATTATAGTGCAGGCAAGTTCGAATATGTGTTGATGTAGAAGATGCAAACTTGCCACCTCTAAATTAATCAATCTATTAACACAAAGGCACTGCAACACACTTCATGTACACCTTCGCAAGATGAGAAAGTCCTTTCAGACTCTGTAGCACTGAGTTCTGACCTGTGTGCATTCCAGTACGTCTGTTGTTTGATGAAAAGGTATTTCTGTACACTGTGCGACTGCTGTAGCGATACAGACACTCTGTCTGTATTTCCCATAACTTCAGGGTCACACTCTTGGATCAGAACACACAGAGAAAGCGTTCCACAGGTAAGGACTGCCAATCTACTGGTACTCATACAGTCAAGAATGTTCGGTTTTGTAAGAAACTCTGGTCCAAAAGCACCTGCAACTACAGCCTCTAGAAACAACAACGTAACTCAAATGTCGCACATTACAGCTTTAAGAGGAATGATGAAGTTGTATAAGAAAAACGGAGGTTACAACATTACGTGGCTGATACAGTAATTCACACCGGGCCAAGCTCAAAAAGAAGTAATCTCTTAAACGTCTTTGATTCCCGTTTGATTGGCAGGCCTCTTTTCAATATGCACGGCAATGCTCATAGTAAACAAGCCTTGACCTGAGGTGTAACTCACTCCTTTGCATCAATACATCAATGCAATTTTTACAAAGTGAAGGATGAAGAGGTGATGCATAGAGTCACGGGAATGAGAGACTAAGAAATAATTAACTATGTGGAGGAAGAGAAATGAGAAAGAGAATAAGCGTGAAGCTATCAGTTGAAAAGAGACAAGGGCGATAGAGAAAACAGGCTGCGTGAAAGAAACAGAAAATGGAATGGGAAACTGACAGGGGAGAGAGCGATACAGATTACATTATTTTTGAGTATTTGCAAGAGAATCCTTTGGACTGAATTTAAGCAAAGTAAAAAGTGCCAACAATAGTCTTAAATATATGCCTTACACACTGAAAAAGCACATATTAAAGACAATTATTTAACATAGCCTTGAGCAATGATGTTGTGTGTGCCTCTATTTTCATGGATGTGTATGTGCCCGAATACCCGGTACGATTGTGCCGCTTTACACGATTTATGCACTTCCATTAAAACAGCATTGTGTTTGAACCAGAGAGGGGAATGGGCTTGGCAACTATGTTTAAAGCAGCCAAGAGTATAGAGGCATCAGATGGAGCAAGCATCAATGAGAGAGACTGGGGAAGCTTTGTAGGGCAGATGGGGAGCAGGGTGAGTGACGGTGACAGGCCGATTCAACAGCTTACCACGGCAATCCCACTGCTTACTTGCTCACATCCGTTCTGCAACTTTATTCTCTCAGTCAGCCTTATGTGCCTTCCCTTATTTTCCGTCTTCCCCTCTCTTAGAAACCGCACGGCTATACAGCCTATGCTTGTTTATCTTTTGCTAATTCCTCTTGTCAGTCAGTCTCTCTCAGCAGACAGATCATTAGGATTAGGGCTCTGACACTGCCTATCCCATAAGATGCTGATCAGCCACAGTGAAGGAGTGTGGGAACCTGAGAAATGTGCTTCTCCTGACAGATACGTTAGCCTGCTGTGTACCTTACTTCAGACCAAAGAGATTTAGGTGGAGGAAGAAGGCAAATCAGGGAGAAAGAGAAATAGTTGCCTGACGTCTCTCTCTGGCACTCATATTTAGACTACAAGATGATCAGCATCAGGTAATGGGCAAACATGCTTATTTTCAGTGAAACTATAGCACAGTTTAATGTAAGGAAGGCCTGTTTATATTAATATCAAACTGCAGCTAGGTGTATCATCCTTGCTTAAACCTGAAATTAATGCAGTCTCTTTTGTCAACTGAATGATTAATTATAATCACTGCTATCTTGCTTTGTATTATGTGTGTACTGTTCCAAATGTACTCGATTCATCCTTAGTGCATATCAGGGCTTTACACTTTTGATAAAGAACACACCAATATAGTTTATCTGTTTATATGAGGGAATTAACTCAGCCTAGGAAAACAGTAGAATTTTGCCTTTCCGTCTATTTAGTTGCCTATAGTTTTGCCTTTTTAGCTATGATAAATGTCCAGCAAATGCAATACACCGATGTGTTTATGACTTCTTCATTGTTTTTTTGTTTCCCCCAGCCCAGTGCACAATTAGATTGTTTCCAAGTTAACTTTATTATCAGTATAATTATTAGTGTAATGTAATTCTAAAAATCCGACCATTATTGACTCAACGGTATGATTTGTTGCAAAAGGTTTAGAACGTTTCGTTCATGGGTTGAAGATACTAACTACGTATGTGAAACAAACTTTGACAAAATAAAAGCAATGGACAAGGCAAACAAATAAAACAATCTTAAATGCTGGTCAGTCCCATATTGCCAAGCGGTGTGGCAGTGCTGCATAGCAGACAGTTTATTTCTGCTACTTTAATATCTAGCCTACTGCCTTACAATAATGTATTATCACTATGGGACTAAAGGAGTAAACATGAAGCTCACCACTAACTACTCTAAAATGATGTTAAATGTTAAATGTTAGCTCCTTTTGAGCAAATAGCTGAACAAAAACAATAATGTTTGCTGTGTTCTTATGTTTATTAGTTTGAGAGATGTTGCAGACAGATTTGTGCAACTGTTTGTGCACAGTAACCATGGATTAAATGGGACTGCTAATGGCATACCAGAAAGGAGACATTGCACCTCCCAGCTGTGTTGTGCCTGCTGATCAATGTGGCGTGCCTCACAACAACCCAACCCGCCACTACAGCTCTGCAGATGAAGGTCGTTTGGGACATGAGCTGTGAACAGATGATGTGTGTGCAAATGTTTTTTGAGACAATCTACTGCTTGCAATATCGGGGATATACTATATATGTAAACATGAAAGTGTGAAGCGGATGGCTGTGTATTCAACCTTGTTTGGCTTATGGTGCTAGCTAGAGGAATACCTTAAAAATGATGTTCTAATATTATGTAAAAATGCTCTAAATGGTACACAATAGGAAAAGTGTTTTTAGCCAGCTCTTCACATACACTTTCTAGATCACTCTCTCAAATGGTTCATTGTAAATGCTTATTTTCATAATCATATGATAAAATGAACAACAATACCAAAGGTTTAACATGAATGGTTCACAACAGATGACAGGGATATTCATTTCATTTTACCAGTCCTTCAAGTGTTCCTCTTGGTGCAGTGGTGTTTCTTAGGCATCCCTAAGGTCAATTAAATTAAATGATCAGTCCTCAAACTTCAGAATTATTTAAGAATTGTATGCAGTATTGCTAACCCAGATATATTACTGTTGAACGGCTCTAACAGCTCTTTATACCAACATGTCTTCAGTCTGACCTAAGGATCAACATGGGGTTTTCTCTATACCTTTAAATGTGAAATGTCAGGTAAACCAAGCACCTTTTAATTTGAGTTACATTTGATAGCATATATGTATTTTTATATAGTACACATTAGTGAATGTGATACTCATTTGAATGTATTTGCTTGATCCAGTGTTTCAACTTGCCTAGCATACCTTATTATGTTATAATAATTAACATTTGTATTGCTTATGGCATCTTTATACGAACATCTTAAATTGACTGAAAACTGAACTGAAAAATAGTGTTCCCCTGCCTTTCCCCTGTATTAAGCTTTTTGAGCTC